>NC_088327.1:39865000-40232500 GCF_036884655.1 Musa acuminata AAA Group
TGAATATTGGTACCAAATTTCCCTATTGAACTTATATGATGTGCAGTGATATAATACAGAAATATAAAATTTATTAGTTGAAATATTTAGGAATGTACAATATATTAATTAATGCTAGCAAATGATAGTAATGGTGTTGTCAGATTGACTTTGTTAGAACGTCAATCCTTGTTGTCGATATACCATACCAACTCAGGCAGAACATCAATATCATTAAATCGAGGTTTCCTTTCCCCACGTGCCAAAAAGGGCGACGAGGCAGTCGGATCTTTTTTTTTTTACTTATATATATATAAGTAAAACAAAGGGACGTCGCTCGTTTTTTTGCTCGCATGGGAGAAGAAACCTTCCCCACGCACAAAAAGGGTGACGAGGCAATCGCCCCATTTTTTGTTATATATATATATATATATATATATATATATATAAATGTACCTCTCCGTATACAGTACCATACCGTACCGAGCGAATCTCAAAACTCCAATATGGTACGGAATTTTAATCTTTGTCCTGAACATACATTTATTATTCATTATAATCCTTGTCCTGAACATATATTTATTATTCATTATAAGTTTTTGACTTTTGTATATTGGATCTTAAGTTGCTAAACTAAAAATATATCTATTGGAATGAAATCCTCCGGAAATAAGATGTAGTCTACTTAGTTTATGTCAACTAATCTAGACAAAAGTAAGCAAATAATGGGTCGGACGGATAGTTTACATTATATGATTCAAGTTTAAAAAATTCTACATATTCTTGCAAAACTCTTAGGATATGTTGAAATAAAAGTTGCAATTGATCACAACAAGAAAAAGGATATAACTTAATTCCTCGATGGTGTGACAAAATTTGAACACTTTTTTTGTATTACAATGTCTCTTTAACTCAAGTCCTTGATAGTGTGATCAATTTAATTGTCTTATTTTATATAAATTAATATCTGAAAGAGTCTTTCAGTCTCCCCATATTTTCTTAATTTTTGATTTTTTTAATTTTAGTGCACTTGTTAATGGAGCTATCTCTTGATCTTCCAAGGCGTTCCCTCGTTAATATATTAGGACAAGCTACCCAGTTGATATATGGATCTGAAAATTGAACAAAAGTTACACAAAGATTGCATCTTTCATGAAACAAATAGGATAAATATTTATATAGTTGGGTTTCCTTAGCACAAATGGAGTACCAATAGATTAGGTTAATGAAAAATGTTCTCACCTTGAACGTTACGCAGGAGGCAAGGTTAGGAGGAACAAATTTAAATGGAAAAATTTATCTTATACAAGTATGTGTTAGACATAAATAAATTTTTGCTTAGTTGTAAACAAGATGAAACATATTCAATCTAGTAGAGTTATTATGTTGATGTGAATGCCTCAATTGAGAACTTCATTTTCTCTAGGATTTTCTGCATTGGAAGTCATTATGTCATAGGTTAGTGATATGTTCTATGCTTAATTTCCCCCTTTCCCCACCAAAATCATAGCTATAGAGAAAATAAACTTTCTTATGTTTTTATGTGTTGGCAAAAAATGTTTCTCATTGTTAGGTTTAAAAAAGCGAGTAGTGTCATGATTCAAAGGCCACTTTGTTGTCTAATTAGACAAAGTATACTTATTTTTCGGATTTACAATTGTCACTTTTAAATTCCTGCTAGGTGTTTCAATTTTTATCTTTCTCAAAGAAAATTAGTTTCTTTACTTGATTTCTTGTTATGAGTACCAATGATTTTAACACCGCCAATGTCGGTCTCAAGCCCGAATGAAAAAGGTGGAGGGTTGCTTAAGGTCATAAAAAGCCAGTGTTGAAAACATGTTAGTACTCATAAGCATGATCCTAATTGTTTCATGGTAAGACTAGTCCGTCACAATAAATTGATGCAACATATATTGACCTCTCCGGTTATTATGAGAAATAGAGTTTTCTGTTCCTAATTCTGACATTTAAAGTGTCCATCAGTTCTTTAAATCTAGGTCTGCAATACCGAATGATACCGCTCGTACCGGGCAGTACATACCGGTCCGTCAATAGACCGGTACACAAACCGCCCGCTACCAAGTGGTACCGTCGATTGAGGTGATATCGTCATCGATTGAGACGTTATTATCGATGGTGACCGAGGGAGAAGAAAGAAGAGGGAGAAGACAAATAAAGAAATAGGAAAAAAAGGGAGAAACTGGATATCACCGCTCTTCTCGTCTGTCGGCGACTTCTCATCTGCACGTGAGAGAAGAAGCATCGGCTCGTGGGGCGGAGAGAGGCGACGATTTTTTTTTTCTCTTCTTGGGCAATGTCGCCTCGGGCATCTTCGTAATATTTTTATTTTTTAGATGTTGTAATTTTTTTTATCTGCGACGTCGTCCCGCATAGAGGTAAACCGAAAGGTTTATATATATATATATATATATATATATATATATATATATATATATATATATATATATACTGAGCGGTATACCGAAATATACCGCTCGGTATATAGTACCGTACCGTATCGAATAAGTCTGAAAATTTCGGTATGGTGGGAAATTTCAATCCTTATTTTAAATGATTTCTTTTATGGTCTAACATGCAAATATCGGGACTGTGTAACTTTTAAACTTTTTATTGACAACTGCAATGACATATGTGAATCTCCAACTGAACTGTGAGAGACACGATGGCTATGCAGGTCCATCTTCTCAAAGAATTCGGACCGTCATTTACAAGGACAATTCTCCAGAGTGTTAGTTACATATGTTCTTTTGTTTCTTCTTTGCATTTTGTTTTGTAATATTTTGTGTCAAACATTGAAATAATTGTAGATGGTGTGTTCCATATTACTTAATAGAAATTCTATTGCTTTTTGGCTTTTCACGTGTTCAAAAGTGTTGCTTTCTTAGTTTAGAGGATTCCACAATAAGTTTATGAAGAAACTAATGTTAATTAAATTATTTTTTCATGCATATTATGTGAATGGATATGGTTTCTTATCAAATCAATTTACACCTTGATTTGGTAATTTTGTACTTGAATTGTTGGGTCTGTCTTCAATATTTGATGAAATTGTTAAAACTGAAGTAACCAGGCACATGCAACCTACTGATTACTTGAGCTTGTTTGGGGAATAATTCAAATAAACCCAAGATTATTGGGATGCTTCTTATTTGAATGTCTTGGATATATCTGCAACGGAAGAAGGCAGTCCTCATGTCTTATTTGG
Source organism: Musa acuminata AAA Group (assembly GCF_036884655.1). Classification (NCBI taxonomy): domain Eukaryota; kingdom Viridiplantae; phylum Streptophyta; class Magnoliopsida; order Zingiberales; family Musaceae; genus Musa; species Musa acuminata. Next base: position 39,868,206 of record NC_088327.1, read on the forward strand.
ATGTGCTTCACAAGTATGTTCTAAATGATTACCTACCCTATAATGTTTCTTAAACTAATTATCCTATTTTTTTCCTATTGGAATAACTTTTAGCCACCAGGAGTCTGCTTCTGTAACTAAATTGTCGAGTGCTTACATTCTTTTATAATGAATAGATAGCCTCTCCTGTTCTGCAAATTGGCTGACAGTAATTCAAAATTTTGATCCCTATTACCACTTATACAAGCACTGTTTCCAGGTGAAAGGTCTCTGTTTTAAGTTAAAACTTTAAACACCTTTTACAACTTTATATATTAATTAATTTGGATGGATTCTAATTTCCTTTCATTTGATGGCACTTCTTCCTCCAATTAGCCTCCTAAATCAAGTTGATGATAGTTTTTCACAGTGGAAACATCCTTCTGTCCAGCATGCTCTCTCTCTGGTTCAGCAATGATGCATTTGGGTGATATACGTTATATGCATTTGTATTTTTATCAAAAGTCTTAACAATTCATATTAATTTGTTGTTGCAGATAATAACAATGTCATCGTCATCTTCTTCATGCTTGTGCGGGCTATCTGTCTTCATTCTTATCATCTCGTGTTTGTTGGTTTCATACCAAGTTTAATTATAAATAGACAACTTACTTTTTGGCTTTCTAAGTAAGCATTTATTTTTCAATCTTCAGCAGCATGTGTATTTGATTGATTTATGCTTTGGACCATTATCACCATGGATATATACAATTACTGCAAAGGTTTCATCTTTTCCCATAATAAGTCTACATATTAAGTCAACAACTTGTATTTTTGTAACTGCATCGACCCTTTTTCAGGTTGATCTTGCAATTGAACTTCTGGAGGACCTCTTCGTGTTATTCAAGTAATTCCATCATTCTTCTTGTTTTTATTACTGTTATGAAGGCTTAATTCTTTATTATAATGAATGGTCGTTTGGTTGGTTGGTTGGTTATGAAGTCATGGATACAAGTGCAAGATATTGATACGATGGATATAGGCATGTATCAATGTATAATGTTCACTATTTAATGTGACAAAATTTGATATTTATTTAATGTTAGAATAGGTAGATGTATATAAATCATGATTCATCATAATTAACCTATTCATCATGAAAATATATAAACAATGTTTGGTGAATTATCTAACATAAGCAATTAAAACTATCTATGTTTGATGAGTACTTGGTCATTTCTTGATGTGACCTTTTTGTGGTCAATACATTGTGATTTATTGTGGATGGTCAAAATTATCAATCACTAATTTTCTCGTGAAATAATCTTCTCAGAAAAATGTTATTTGATTTGAACATCATAGTCCTAGCATAACAAAAACTTTGAAGTTCAGAGGTAATTTGTTTTACTGTGGTATAATTGAATAGTCTTTAAAAAAATAAAATATAAACATTTTGTTGGGGATCATATCTTCTTTATATTATGTATAAATATTGTTTGGTTTGACATTTTCGCTTTTTGTTCTTTTAAAGTACTATCACTTTTTCTATTGTGTTAGGAAATGAAAAAGTTTTTTACTTCCATTGAATTTGAAAATTACTTTTCAATCAATTTTGTTGCCATCAGATGGTCCTTACTAGTGTATCCCTTGATGGTCCTATAATTGTTCCCACCCTCAATTTTTTTTTATAATTTATCAATTGTTAAAGTTATGATTATTAATGTCTTTCTATAAAACCAAGAAAAACTAAAAGTGAAATAATTATTTTTCTAAGCTAAAAAATAGAATTAATGCCAAATTGGCTGTCGAATTGGATCATAGAGTAAAAAAGAAGAGTTGGCATCACTATGTAGTTTCACCATTTGATGTATGATAATATTTCAAGTTTGCTAGCAGTGGTTGATGATTGTCGAACTATGTCATGCTAGTATATTTTTCTATATTTTCGTGAAGTTTGGTCATATTAATTTTTCTTACACTCTACTCTATTTCGCTGGTCACCTCCCTCTTTTCTTGAACATGGGAGCTTGGTTCACTAGCAATTATGTCCAGGATACATCTCGACTCTATGATTTCGTAGAACTGATTTTACCAAGATTATAAAATAGGATAATAAGTTCATATCACATATTATAATTTATAGACTGGCCAAAGACCTTGCATTTGATTAGGTACTGAGATCTTACTGATACTTATTGCATTATGATCTTAATTTTTTACTGATGAATTCATTAGGCTTTTTTTGGATATGCACAATTGGTCAAAAAATCAGTTGGGTCCTGATGCAATACCTTGTTTCTATGGCATGGATCTAGCAACAGGTTTTAGTATGAAAATGTCTCTTTGTGAGTTCCACACATTGCAGCTAGCAACATGCATGTGACAGCTCTCTTGCACGCTTTCACTATGTTGTTTCTAAGACTAATGAAGTTTTAGCTCCTGATTGTTTTTAAGGTACAATAAAATATTTTCTTTATGGAACCATATATTCTAACTTCTAAGAACCTACAATGGAATATTTTTAGTGCCACATTTTCTACAGGCACATTTGAGGAAAAGAGTATTTCCTATTGTTTACTTATGGTGGATCATGTTTCTTATGTAGAATAAGATTTTTTTCATGCAGCTTTTATGCATGAAACAATAAGGATCCTACCTGTCAATTTGGAATTAACTATGGTTGGTTTATTCAAATCCTGTAAATGTAAGTCCGTTAGTTCAAGTTATTGTCATTTAGTACATTTTAGTTGATAAACCCTACATATGAAATCCATCTTTCATCCGTGTGTGCTTAAGAAACTGTGAATTTCGTCACAATGCCCCAGTTATTATCCAAATTCTATCCACTTCCTCCTGAATAAAAATTCAAGAAAAAGAAAAAAAATCTTGATACACTTCCGTATGACAGATTATGCACTTATTTTTATGCTTCATGTTTGGTTGATTTTGTTCATAATGCCCCTACCAGGTGTTTCCATAATCTGCTAGGCATGCTTATGTTGCTTTGAAGCAAGGTATACAATTTGTACCGGACGATACGTACTGGTCCGACAGGTTACCGGTACGCGGATCGCAAGTTACCGCCTAGCATAGCTCGGTAACGGTCGATTTCGACCCTTTCTCATGTTTTTAAACCCTTCTTCTCTCCTATTTCACTCCATTTCATTCTTATACTCTCTTAAACGATCTCAAAATATTTTTTTCTCATATTTGTGTTATCTTAAACTCCATTACACCTAAATTAGGCATACAGCTCGGTACACTGTACCGTACCATATCGAGCCAACCTCGAAACACCGGCACGGTATGGTATTTCAGTCCTTGCCTTGAAATATATCTTGCTGGCCTTGTCTGGGCATATGGATGATGTATTGTCAAAATATAAGGTTTGACCTTCTATTGAAGTATCAAGCATAATTTTGCTTACTCTTTCCAGTCAGATAGATGATGCTTTTACCATCCGTGTAGGAATTGAAACATAGGCTTCTATTTCTTTTGGAGATGCTAGAACCCTTCCTTGATCCTGTGATTACTGGAACACTGAAGATGCTTATGATATACACTTGAAGAAATAGAAGAGCTGTTGTATTGCATTCAATGTTATATGTACTGCATTACGAAGGCCTACCATTCTTCCTTTTGTGGAATCTGAATGGAAACGTAGATCTATTGCACCAAGGTCTACTGTAACAGCATATGATAATATCATAGGGAAAATAAAAAAAACTTTTAACATCTTTATAGTTTATACTTTATAGTGCTTATTTTTGGAGATGCAAAGAGAGAGAATGAAGTGATCGGTGAAGACTGCAGTTTAAAAAGATGTGAGAGTAAAAAAAAAAAAGAAATTATTTTTTGTTTATTTTTCCTGCAATAAAAGGAATCTTATCAAATGCACCTTGTTGGTTGTTACATTAATTGGTTTTCATTTACTGTCTTCATTGTCTTTCTATATTGCAGTATACTCCTTTTTGTTTTGGGGCCACATATGCCATTTCCTTCAGATATTGACCTTTGCAAATGTAATTGATTAGGCATTGGAAATATCACAAGTCGACATTGAATCTGATGTGGCAACATTGATTAGGCAGAATCAACCATTGCTTTGCCACTTTGCAATCCTCCTACAGAGTCTCCCCTCTTTCTACTGCATTCTGCAACTGAGTTATCCTGTTCTGTAGAGAATGTAAATGACATTATACTGCAGTCAGCTGCAAATCTTAGTGGACAACTTACAACTTTGTACACCCAACTGAAAGCAAGCAACATACAGCTTGAAATGGAAAAGCTACATGGGCTGCGAAGGTGTTGGGCACTTCTTGAAAGATTAATAATAACATCTTCTGGAAATGATGAACGGACATATCCCATTGGCATCAAAAGTGCTGGTTTCATCCACGGAACTTTAGTTCCACATTTATCGTGGATGCAGAAAATATTCAGATTTTCAAGTTGCATATGTCCATTTTTTAGATTTTTAGGATGGATGTCAGTATCTTGAAATGCAAAGCAACACTTGAAGGGATACTTAGCACTTACCGATAATTTAGTAAAAGAATTTTTAATTTGTATATTTATATCCATCGGTCAGATGGTAAACTATAGTTTCAAGTACTTTTTCCTCACCTGCATATGTTATTCCCAAATATGAGAAAACAGTTTAGTTAGTTTGGAGAAATAATTTTGGAAGTTCTTGGTATGCAACTAAACTCTCTTCCATGCAATATTTTTGTTCCAGATATCCTCTTTTGGGATGCTGACCTTTGTTTGTGGTTATTATCTAGAAATAATAAGAAACCATCTTCATGTTACAAAAAATACTATTCCATTGAGATGTCATGTCATTAGAAATGCCAAAGTTATTATTTTTTGCAATTATTGTTGAGCATATGCAAGCATTTGGTTAATAAAATGCCCAGAGTAGTAGCATCTAATATGCTTGATTTTCAAGTTGCTTGAGAACATTACTTTCTCCTATGGTTTTTCTCTATATTCTATAATCTTGATTTTCTATTGTAATGCACCAAAAATTTAATGTAGACTGATAAATGGTTATCATCATTATGTGAAAGGAGTATTGATAACCTTAGCGGTAAACTAATAATGAGATTTTATTGATGGGCTTATTTTGCATAATGTTGGGTCATTCATAACCTAGAACGGTCATCTGTTGCATTGCATTATCTTGGGAGAATTGTTGACCGAGGTAGCTACAATGGTGTGAATGAACTATCTGACACGGTTAACCAAAATTTGGTTTGCTCTCGGTCAGTAGGGGCTCTTCCTGAATCAGTAGATTCTAGCGAACATATGTATTAGTGTTGTTACTAGCCTTAGCGAACATATGTATTAGTGTTGTTACTAGCCTTTGTCCTGTATATAGAAAGAGCTCAACTATAATCCTTTCTTGTAGCCACTTATACCATGCTTCAAGAAATGGGCAAAGTTACAAATTCAATAGAAGTGAGTCAATTAACAAGACTTTCATTTCATATTCTGTCAAGTGCTTGTCTTTATTCTCCTGCCGAGGATATTACTTTGATACCTGAAAGTGTTTGAAGGAACCTGGAGCAGCAGATGGGAATATCACAGACAAGTACTTGCATATATTTCTTTACATATTTCCTGATGTTTGTTTCCAAATATATATTGTAGTGTAACTACTTAAGAGCATCATTGTTATCATATATTGAAACATATAATGTTGAACAATCGATTATATAATTTATATTTCTTGTGTTAGAAATTTGTTAGATGAAAAAATTTTAAACCATTAGGCTATTTAATTTTTTTTTAATTTCAGGTGTGCTTAATGACTTGGAGAAAAATTTGTGCATATATTTGTGTAAACTTAGAAATGAATTTGATGGTGCAAAATTGATATATTTGCCATATCTCTTTAATGGTTGGTTTTGACATCTTATTATGTGAAATAAATTATTTTAATTTTTAATCTATTTTTTCATGGCTTTATGATATGTTTGTTACATATCTTCTTTATTATTATTTTTTTATGGAAGGTTATAAAAGAAATGCTATCATCTAGCTTTTGTGGGAAGCCAAGTGATCCTAAATTCCAAACCATTTAGGAGAAAATTCTTTAAGTTGGGTACGATAATAGATTATTATTATTATTATTATTATTTTATGAAGGCAGGGTATTACCCACCCATGGAGTTGATTTACTTGGTTTTGAGCACCTAGTGAAAAGTCCTTATCTAGATTTCAGACCCAATTAGTTTTTTCGTTAGTTAATTTCACTATCTTACATAAGTTGGTCTTTCTAGTACACACTAGCGGGCTCACAAGTTAAGATTTTCTGAAAGAGCCAAATATGATGAGTTAGTTCTGAACACGAATTTTGAGCTAAAGCATTGTTTGTTTTATTATTTTATATGAGTCCCTATCTTTACATATATTATTTTGTAGGGTCTTACGTCTACCTAAATATATGGTTCCAAACATGGTCTAATATTAGTCTGTATTATTTATATATAATTCTTTTGGATGATACTAGGTGGTATAGGTCTATGTACTGCTCAATATATGATCATATTAGACTTGTAGATTATTGATACTAGTTTTCAATCAAGATTTAAATTTATTATATAAGCATACTAAGTGAGAGAGAAAGTATTAGCACCACCAACTCATCCCACCATCCGGACTGAAGAGGCCACCTAAGTAAAAGTATGGGAGTCCCCATCAACTCTTTGCAGCCGTCGACTAGGGATCAACCCACGATCCTTATTTGTCCCGACTTCCCAAAGAAAGCCTGCAAGACCCACTCTAACACCATAGTTGAAGAAAGGGCTATGCCCCCACATTAATGATTGATGGCATGGTTCGTCTCCCCGACACCTCCTTTTCAAACGACTAAAGGAGGGATCACTCCTTGTCTGACTCAATACAACTAAAAGGCTAAATAGTGAACACCATCCCGATCGCCCAATGTTAATGTCGACCTCGAGATAACATGTCGGTAAGCCATCTCCATTAATGTCTCCTAACAAGTAGGGTAGGGGGTACCCTCACCAATCCTTGTCCTTGTTATCAGGTGCCTAGGTATAAAAACCAAGTCTAGGCTAAACAAGGGCAAGCAGGTGAACACTACACTTTTATGAATACTATTAACTCTCTCCTCCCTCATTCCTCTAACTTAAGCATTGGAGAGGTCACGTTGGGACATCCCACGGCCATGGCGACCTGTCCTCCCAGACTAGTGTGGGGAAATATCGGGGGCGACATCACACGCACAACGAAAGAACAGAAAATAAAATCCCTAAAATTTTCAAATATATGTTCATTGTCGTACGAAGATTAGTGTGCAAAATTCACGAAACTTAAAACAGCATATATTAAATATTGTGTTACCTAAGGAGATCGTATATCCTTGAATACCTACAGATCTATAGGAAAGGATGAAGAAAGTCAAACGCCCTCCTCTCTAGCAATGATCCATACAACAGGGCTGCAATGATGCTCCTCAATCTCCAGACCTGTTATCTGAGGAGGAGAAGGGGAAAGGAGAATAGGAGATAACAACCCAAAGAGGCTCTAGCCTATGAACCATTGGTTCCCTCCTATTTATAAAGGATTTCCACACATAGGTTTTCCTCTAGGCTCATTCCTAAACATGCGAGTTTCTCTATCCAGTCATCATAGCAGGAAGAGGCTCTTGGATATCTCATATCGCTGAATCCTTCCCTATTCCTCAAATAGTTTACGGACATATAGGAGAATGAATTTGGCATCCATCTTTTCATGCTATCTTTGTAACTCAGGAGTCATGGAGCCCAACATGTAACACTGAGTAAGAGTGGAGTCATCTATGTACTTCACGTAGCGAGCGATCTCATTCTCGCTTACCCCTTCCTCGGGCGTAGACATCACTATATCAAGGATGTATGCAATTTTCTCCACTGTGAGAACAATTCTCAAGTTACGGAGCCAATCCATATAATTCGGACTAGTGAGGCGCTTGAAATCAAGTATGCCACGTAAGGGATTTGAAAGCGACATTTTCTGAAAATAAAGATGTAGTAGAAATAAATAACATGTAGATTTTATAAAAAATAAACAATCAAGATATGGACTTCTATCTTAATCTACTCCCACTATTTTACTAGTGAGTCATGCGACACCCTCAGAATGTGAAATGAAAGTCTCCGGCAGACTTCTAGTGGGGATCGGGATCCAATCAATGTTTTAATGTAACCTCGAGGGACTCGATGAATCACACTAAGCTCAAAAGATAGGCAACTTTTATCGATCACAACTCCTTGTGATTCTTGTCCTATTCGACCTCCGAACTACCATAGTCTCGAGGGACTTGATCAACTATGATGTTCGGTTAAGTCAACACCATCGTTACAAGATGAGTCTAATTCGATGATATACCCTCGAGAGACTCGACCAAGCATACCATGACCTCAGATCACCGATGACACCTCTATGTCATAGGCAAGATAGCGAATCGCGATATAAGTGAGAGCCTCGAGGGACTCGACTAATTCAACCTACACCGAGAATCGGTCCCAACCTAGAATGATGGAAGGCCACGTGGGTCAATCTAATTATCTCACATTTACCGACAATATTATCGAGAGAGGGATTTCTTTGATTTGGTCTCCTAATATGACATGTCATATACATACACATTTAATATATATCTACATCACATGCAAATATATATACATATCTAGCAGGTGTGCAACCAATCACACATCACTTGAGAAATCACACCAGATGATCATAGACCATAGCCTAATAAGATTAGGCCCGAGCCAGTGGGCCTAATCACTCACATCAAGATCTATGTGTGCAGCGGTCCATCTTTATGCCTTGTGATCGTCCATCATATCCTCGTCGGTTCCGTTAGCATCTCGACGCATCTCCATGCATCATGATCGTTCGTCTCGTGGGTCCTACTATCGCATCCACGCTCCTACTACGCCTCCTCATGTGATTATAACTTAATCATAGGCACGCAGGCCCCATAATAAATGAGAAATAAAATGGAAGCTCATAGGCCCCAATAATAATAATCACAAGTACACATATCACATGGTCCATGATCATCCATCCGTATATCATATATCACATGTATAAATCATCATCACGTAGGACTACTAAATAATAATAAAAATAATAATTAATTAAATATTTTAATTAATTAATATTTTTTGAAATTAGGGATATGTAGGAAATTTCTTAATTCTAAGGGGTATTTTGATAATTCGGATAAAAAGGATAGAATTTAGAATTTCTAAAATTTCGAGTGGTAAAACTATCCTTTTGCCTAAAAACCCTAAACCTCTCCCCTGTTGTGTTGTCGCCGCCACCACCATGCTAACAGTAGCCACTACAGGTAGGTGACCCTACGGGTGTAGCGACCACAAGCACCGCCCTTGCACACGGGCATAGTGATCGCGCGCAAGCGACTTATGCTGTAGGCGGCTTACTTGTGGGTGGACGAACGTCAACCGCTTGTAACACTTGCACGCAGGTGGCCTACTACATGTGGCCAAAGGCTTTAAGCAACCTTTGGCAAACCTGCAAGGGCAGTAACAGTTGCTACCCTCTATCGCCTTTTACATCAATGATTTTGATTTCAAAAGCTTTTCTAAAAGACAACATATGCAGTTCAAAATCAATCTTTCGCATGAACAACCTGGCTCTGATACCACTATTGGAAAATCTGAGGGACGACATCACATACGCAGCGGAAGAATATAAAAACAAAATCCCTAATTTTCCAAAGATATGTTCGTCGCCATGCAAAGATTGGTGCGCAAAATCCGCGGAACTTAAAAACTATGTATATTAAAGATTATGTTACCTAGGGAAATCGTATATCCCTAAATCCCTACAGATCTCTATGAGAGGGTGAAGGAGGTCAAATGCTCTCCCCTCTAGTAGTGATCCACACAGCAGGGCTGCAATGATGCTCCTCAAAGTTTTAAGGAGGTCAAATGCCCTCCTCTTTAAGATTAATCTTTGGGTGTATAGTTATGAATTGTTTCGAATAAAGCTAAGCGAAACCATTGTTAATATATACACACATTTTATGGATGTTGTCAATGATTTGAAAGCTCTTGATTAAAGTTTTACTAATCTTGAACTTGTTAATAAAATTTTACTATCTTTTCCAAAAAATTGGGATCCGAAAGTAACTGTTATTCAATAAGCAAAGGACTTCTATTTTCCTTTTGAAGAACTCATAGGGTCATTAATAACCTATGAAATGACTTGCAAGGCACATGATGAATATGAGAATAATATTCCAAAAAATAAGAAGGATATGACACTTAGAACCAAAGAAGACTATTCGAGCGAAAGTTCAAGTGATGATGATGACTTGACACTCCATACAAGAAAATTTAAAAAAATTATAAAAAAACAAAACAAATATTGTAAAACAATATACCAAGAACAAAAACAAACTCAAAAAGGACATAATCATCTACTATGAATGCAAGAAACTGAGGTACTTCAAAAGTGAATGTCCACAACTGAAGAAGAAGATGCTAACACAAAAGAAGAAAGTACTATGCAATTTGGGATGAATCAAGTGCATCAGAAGACAAGGAGCAAACCAATGAAGATGAGGTGGCAAACTACACTTTAATGGCTCTTAATGATGAGATAAGTGACTCAATTGAAACTCATTTATTTTATGATGAATTACTTAATGCTTTTTATGATTTATATGATGATTTTAAATTAGTTGGTAAGAAATATAAATTGCTAAGAAAAAATCATGCTTCTCTCTCTATTAAATTTGAAAAATTAAAAAGTGAGCATGATAATTGCATGTTAACCTCTTGTACTCAATGTGAAGAGTTAGACTTAGTAAAAAAAATAAATATAGTATTACAACAAACATTAGAAAAAAATTAAAATTTAAAATAAATCATTAAACATGATCCTTACTAACAAAGGACATACATAGAAAAGAAGAAATCGACTTTGTGAGTAGTAACACTTAACAAAAACTGACTCTATTTGTTAAAGGACCCACATTGCATGTTACCCCTAAAAGTAAATATAATTTTGTGGTAGATATGATCATTATACCTATAGATGTTCATTTAAAAAATATAGCTCATATAAATTAGTTGGGGTTCCTAAAGGAACCATAAATAACTTAATGCTAATTGTTAGATCCATTCATAAGGGACCCAAAGTTAAATGAGTACCTAAAGTAAACCCCCCTTTTTTGTAGATATATCTATAATCAAAAGCTAGGAGCAAGAGATAATATTTTGATAGTGGATGCTCAAGGCACATGACCAGAGATCCAACACATTTCTCTAAGTTCACTAGCTAAGACGAAGGATATGTTACATTCGGAGGCAAAAACACTGGAAAAATTATTGGCAAAGGAAATATAGGTAATAAATCAAACCTCTTAATTAAAAATATTTTATAAGTAGATGGTTTAAAACATAAATTACTAAGCATTAGTCAATTGTGTGATAAGGGTTATAACATCAAATTTGAATCTAATACTTGTCTTATAGAGATACCACACAAAAATAGATCTATGATTGCCTTAAGGACTAATAATATGTATATTATTGATCTTGATAATTTTTGTGATGAAACTTACTTTTTGGTTTTAAACGATGATGCATGACTTTGGCATAGAAAATTAGGTCATGCAAGTATGAAATTAATTTCATAAATTATAACTAAAGAACTTGTAAGAGATATGCCTAGAATTACATTTGTCAAAGATAAAATTTGTGATGCATGCCAACTAGATAAACAAATAAAGAGTAGCTTTAAGTCTAAAATTCAAGTAAGTACCTCTAGACCACTATAATTAATTCATATGAATTTAATTAGACCAATTGATATCACAAGTTTAGGAGTTAGTAAATACGCTTTTGTGATTGTTGATGATTATAGTAGATATACTTGGACATATCCGACCGAAAAGATATACTTGGACATACTTCTTGGCATATAAAAGTGATTGCTTTAAATGTTTTTTAAAATTTTATAAACAAGTTCAAAATAAAAAGGGTTTTATGATTTCTTCTATTTAAAGTGATCATGGTGGTGAATTTAAAAACTATGATTTTTAAGATTTTTATGATTTAAATGGGTATGACTATAATTTCTCTACTCCAAGAAATCCACAACAAAATATAGTTGTTAAGAGAAAAAATAGGAGTTTATAAGAAATGACAAGAATCATACTTAATGAATATAGCCTACTCTGATATTTTTGGGTCGAAGCTGTTTACACAACATCCTATGTCATGAATAGGGTTCTCGTAAAATCACTACCGTCTAAAACTCCTTATGAATTATGGAACAATAAAAGACCTAACATTTCATATTTTAAAATTTTTTGTTATAAATATTTCATTTTAAATGAAAAGGATGCCTTAGGAAAATTTGATGCAAAACCCGATGAAGGTATTTTTCTTGGATATTCTTCTATTTCTAAAGCTTTTCAAGTTTTTAATATAAAAACCTTGGTTATCGAGGTATCTATCCATGTTGTTTTTAATGAGTTTTTTGAATTTAAGAAAAATGATCTTGATGATAATTTTAATTTTGATACTTTAAATTTAAATGAAAATTCTCCTCTCCCAAGCAATTAGGATGCATATACTTCCAAAGAATTCTTACCCAAGGAATGAAAGTATGTAGATGCTCATGTTAAGGAGCTAATCATTGGAGATACATCAAAAGGTGTTCAAACTCGTTCTTCATTTAAAAACTTTTATGCTAATGCTGTCTTTTTGTCTCAAATTGAACCTAAATACATTGACGATGCTCTAAAAGATTATTCATGAGTTTTTACAATGCATGGAGAATTAAATCAATTTGAGAGAAATAAAATGTGGACGCTTGTTCCTAGACCTTGTGACCATCTTGTAATTGGCACTAAATGGGTCTTTAGAAATAAGCAAGATGAACTTGGTATCGTAATTTGAAATAAAACCAGATTAGTGGCCAAATGTTTCAACCAAGAAGAATGTATTGACTATGAATAAACCTTCGCTCCTATGGTAAGACTTGAAGACATAGGGATACTTCTTACCTATGCATGTTGTAATAATTTTTAAGTTATTTCAAATGGATATTAAAAGTATTTTTCTTAATGACTTTATTTCTAAAGAAGTTTTTGTTGAACAACCATCCGGATTTGAGAATGTTCTTTTTCCAAACCACGTTTTTAAGTTATCTAAGGTTCTCTATAGATTGAAACAAGCCCCAAGGGTTTGGTATGAGAGACTTAGTTCATTTCTTATTAAGAATGACTTTTTGAAATGCAAGGTCGATACCATGTTATTTATTAAATATTTTAAAAATATTTTTTTATTATTTAAATTTATGTTGATGGTATTATTTTTTGTTCTATAAATGAGTCTTTATATGAATATTTTGCCAAAAGTATGAGCCAAGAATTTGAAATGAGTTTAATGGGTGAATTGATATTTTTCTTATCATCGCAAATTAAACAACCAAGTGAAAGAACTTTTGTTAGTCAAACTAAGTATATTTTAGATCTATTAAAACAATTTCATATGGATAGTGCTAAGGCTATTATCACACAAATGAGCACTTCTACAAAATTAGATATAGACAATGAAGGAGAATATTTTGATAAAAAAACTTATAAGGGCATATAAGTAGTTTACTAAATTTAGTGTTGGACTAGGCCTGATATTATATTTTGATAAAAAAACTAAGAAGGAGAATATACCTCACAGCAACTAGGCCTGATATTATATTTAGTGTTGGACTTTGTACTAGATTTCAATCTAATCCTAAAAAATCTCACTTTAAAGTAGTTAAAATGATTTTTAGATACTTAAAAAGAACTCCTAATATATGATTATGGTATCCAAAATTTAAAAATTTTGAATTGTTTGCTGATGTTGACTTTGCTAGATGTAGAATAGATAGAAAAAGCATATTTAAAATATGTCAACTCGCACTTGTTTCTTAGTCTTCCAAGAAATAAAATTATATTGCTTTATCTATAGTCGAGGCTGAATATATAGCACAAATTATTTAGATGAAAAATACTTTAGAAGACTGTGGACTTTACTTAAAAAATATCCGTATAAAATATGATAATACTGGTGTTATTTGTTTAACAAAGAATCATATTCAACACTCTAAAATTAAACACAATGATATTAAACATCATTTTATTAGATATCATATTAATAATAATAATATATTTTTAGATTTTATTGACACAAAACATCAATTAGCAGAGATTTTTACGAAACCATTGAATGAGGAACAATTTGATTTCATTAGAAGAGAATTAGGCATGTTAAATCTTCGAAATGCATGAATTTTTTTCATATATATTTTGGATTATTATCTTTAATTCTCGATTTTCATAACTTGAGTTTTCTTTTTGAATCAATATCATTTCCTATGATTCCTTCTTCTTGCTACTTACAAAAGAAAAGATTTGTTAAAATGATTCTTGATCTTCCGGTATTCATGACTTAATCTTTCATTTTTTTTGTGATGATTGAATTGAAATATTGATATAAATTTTTTACACCTTTAACTCCTTCCCTTCTCCTTCCTTTTTTTAATAACAAAGGGGAGAAAGAAAATTGCTAGCATGCCATTTTCTAACTTGCACATCTCAAGAAAAGTAAAAAGTGCTAGCTTACACATCTTAACAAATGTAAAAGTGCTAGTTTGTACAACTCAAGATAAGCAAAATTGCTAACTTACACATCTCAAAAATTTGCTGGCTTGCATGTTCTAACTAGAAGTAAAACTTGTTAACTCATGTTTCAAAAAATTACTAGTTGTACTTTTCTCCTTTTTGTTGATGACAAAGGAGGAGAAGTAATTATAATTTAAAAATTTTAATATTTTGGTATCATGCATGTTATGCCTAAAGTGATGATGATTTTATGTTTTATGAATGATAATTTAAAATTATGCATGTAATTCTTTAATTTATGAGGATGGTATATGCAATAATATGCATATAAAGTAAGTAATAATAATTTTGATATTATGATAATGTATGCATATGAAGTGTGAAAGTCACCTTCATTAAAATTGTTTCAACTTGAATTCAAATATATTATAATTAGAAAGTTATTATTTTATGAATTTAAGTTTATTTTGATATTGCATATAGATAGGGAGAGTTTACTTAAACTTCGTCATTAATTGGTTGTCATCGTAAAAAAGGAGATTGTTGAATCCCGGATTTTAATGAAAGAATAAATTGATGAGTTTATGATCTAATTTGTGTTTGAGAAAAGTGATGCACAACTATCTTCGATCATGAAAAGACAAAATGATTGAAATAGGAGAATAATGATGGGGATATAAAGAGGAATAACCTTTGTATATGAACAAATACTAGAAGACCATAATACACAGCGGAATAAAATGGAAACACAATCAAACAAAACACCAAGATATACGTGGAAAACCCCTTTAATGTGAAGGGTAAAAACCACGGGGCAAACTAGAGATAATCCACTATGAGAATAATGAATATACAAATCTCAATCTCTTGCCCAAAACTCTAGCAACAACCACAAGAGAATAACTAGGATACAAGGATCACGTCACTGCCCACAATATCTAAAACCTCCCCAAGTAATCACAGCAAGAGTCTACTGTATATTTGATCTAACCTGAGATGAGAACACTACTAGATGATTGAGAACAGTCTCTCTGCGTTGTCCTTGTCTTCTTCTCTTTCTTTCTCTTCCTTTTCTGCCTTGTTCTCCTTCTTCTCTTTGGAATCCCGTGGCCCTCAAGATCTGCCTCGTTGCTGCCTTTTTATAGCCTTTTTCTGCTTCTAAAACGTAGCCTCCACACCCCCCTTATATTGATCTAGGGTTAGGTTAAAGGGGTGTGGGTTGTGGGCTGATAAAGCCCACCATGGGCTGAACCCACTTTGGGCTACTAGCCCAACAACCTCCCCCTTCAGCCCATAAGGGAGGCTGTCCCATGACTCCTCAATGTGAAGCCATGCCGACCAACTGTCGGTATATCTCCTGTCTTACTTTTGATAAGGTCTTCATCAACATTTGGTAGCAGCACCAAATCATAAGTGTGGTTCTTTTGAAGAGCATCCATCTCTTCCTGCATAGCAACTAACCACTTCTCTTTCTGCTCACTCTCAACTGCTTCTTGGTAACTGTCTGGTTCACCTGCATCAGTAAGCATCACATACTCATCTGTAGAGTATCTTTTGGAAGGTTGACGTTGTCTAGAAGATCTTCTCAACTGAGGTTCTGCGGGAACTTGCTCTCCTACTTCTTCTTGCTCAACATGTCCTGCAGGTAAATCAACATCAGGCTCTACACTATTTTCCTACACATCTCCCCCATCACCCTGATATACTGGAGGAATAACTGGGTCACAATCTGCTAATCCTTCTGCAGAAGTCTTGGCTGGTGCCTTCTTCTTCAAATCCTCAAAGGTTTGATCCTCAAAGAAGACTACATCTCTGCTCCTGAACACCTTCTGCTTTTCTGGATCCCAAAGCCTGTAACCAAACTGATCATGTGAGTAACCAAGAAAAATACATTCTTTAGACTTACCATCCAGCTTGGACCTCTCATTATCTGGAACATGTGCAAATGCACGACAACCAAACACTCTCAAATGCCTGTAGGAAACATCTTTCCCTTACCATACATGCTCTGCAACATCACCATCTAGGGCTGTACATGGTGATAAGTTGATCACATCAACTGCAGTCCTCAAAGCCTCGTCCCAAAACCTTTTGGGTAGCTTGGCCTGTGAAAGCATACATCTGATCTTTTCCATGATGGTGCGGTTCATCCTCTCTGCAATTGCATTATGCTGAGGTGTACCAGGAACTGTCATCTCATGTTGGATCCCATGTGACCTGCAATAGTCATTAAACAATCCCGTATACTCACCACCATTATCTGATCTTATGCATTTAAATTTCTTTTCTGTCTCCCTTTCAACCTTGGCATGAAACTCTTTGAAGACATTAATAACCTGATCTTTGGTCTTCAAAGCATAAGCCCAAACTTTCCTGAAAAAATCATCTATAAAAGTGACAAAATAAAGTGCACCACTTATACCAAGAACATCAACAGATCCACCAGGAGTTTTTGTCCTCAAAGGACCACATACATCTGTATAAACACGGCCTAAGGCATGCATTTTTCTAGGCAAAGCAGCACTAGCAAATGAAACTCTATGTTGTTTACCAGCCAAACAATCAATACAAGGGTTCAGATGTATACCTCTGAGATCTGGCAATACCTCTCTCTTGGAAAGAGCTTGCAGCCCCTTCTGGCTCATGTGTCCGAATCGCCTATGCCACAACTCCATACTAAAGTCTTTCTCTGTAGCATTTAACTGCTCACCATAAGCTTTATCCTGCAACCTGTACAAAGTATGACATTTCTTTCCACTAGCTATAACAAGAGAACCCTTACTGAGCTTCCATTGCCCTTTGTGAAATCTGCTTTCATACTCTTCATCATCTAGTCTTCCAACTAAAATTAAATTCAGCCTCAAGTCAACCACATGCCTCACATCCTTAAGTACCAACTTGCAGCCAAGGTTGGTCTTTAAATGGATATCACCCATGCCAACGATGTCTGCTGTGCCATAGTTGCCCATCTTGACAACACCAAAGTTTTCAGACCTGTATGTAGCAAAAAACTCCCTCCGTGGTGTAGCATGATAAGAAGCACCTGTGTCAATCACCCACTCAAGATCCTGACACACACAAGAAAAAATATCATCAGAAGGAGACAAAATCAAATAATCACCACCCTGCACTGTAGCTGTAGTATTATCCTTTGACTCTGTAGACTCCACTTCTTTTCCCTTTTTCTTGTTCTTCTTAGGTTGCTTACATTGGTTCTTGTAATATCCTTTCTCACCACAGTTATAGCAAACAATATCTTTTCTTGATCTTGACTTGCTCCTACCCATACGTGAACTGCTTCTAGACTTTGACCTTCCTCTGTTCTCTGAGATAAGTGCCTGCGAATCATTCTGAGATGTTGCCGAACTCTTTCTTCTCAACTCCTCATTCAACAAACTGCTTGTTACTTTACTCATAGTGAAAATACCATCTGGCGCAGAATTACTATGGGAAACCACTAGTGTCTCCCAACTTTCTGGTAATGAACTGAGAAGTAACAATGCATGCAACTCATCATCAAGTGACATTTTCATAGAGGATAACTGGTTAGTAATACTCTGCATTTCATTCAAATGCTCAGCAATAGAATCACCCTCTCTATATTTTAGGTTCACAAGTTTTCTGATCAAAAAAGCTTTGTTGCCGGCTGTTTTTCTTTCATAGAGACTTTCCAATTTTTTCCAAAGAGAATATGCAGAAATTTCAGTAGAAACATGGTGAAAGACACTATCATCAAGCCACTATCTAATAAACCCAATTGTTTTTCGATCTAACCTCTTCCACTCATCATATGTCATAGTTGTAGGTTTTGCATTATCCCCCTGCAAAGGTCCATACAAATCTTTGCAATACAAGAGATCTTCCATTCTTGGTTTCCATATCATCCAATTGTTTCCATTCAAACTAATCATGCGAGAAACATTACTGGCCTCCATGTTCAAATACAAAAATTAAATCACCAAAACCCTACTCTGATACCAGTTAATGGGGATATAAAGAGGAATAACCTTTGTATATGAACAAATACTAGAAGACCATAATACGAAGCGGAATAAAATGGAAACACAATCAAACAAAACACCAAGATATACGTGGAAAACCCCTTCAATATGAAGGGTAAAAACCACGGGGCAAACTAGAGATAATCCACTATGAGAATAATGAATATATAAATCTCAATCTCTTGCCCAAAACCCTAGCAACAACCACAAGAGAATAACTGGGATACAAGGATCACGTTACTGCCCACAATATCTAAAACCTCCCCAAGTAAACACAACAAGAGTCTACTGTAGATTTGATCTAACCTGAGATGAGAACAGTCTCTCTGCGTTGTCCTTGTCTTCTTCCCTTTCTTTCTCTTCCTTTTCTGCCTTGTTCTCCTTCTTCTCTTTGGAATCCCATGGCCCTCAAGATCTGCCTCGTTGCTGTCTTTTTATAGCCTTTTTCTGCTTCTAAAACGCAGCCCCCACACCCCCTTATATTGATCTAGGGTTAGGTTAAAGGGGTGTGGGTTGTGAGCTGATAAAGCCCACCATGGGCTGAACCCACTTTGGGTTGCCAGCCCAACAAATCAGACGTTAGGTCAGAAGAATTGGACATTATGCCAAGATCGGATTTTGTGGGAGTCAACATGCTGAAGGATTGGGCAATATATCAAAGGAAAGCATGATGCGTCGAGAGTTCGGATGAACCAATAACATGTTGGACAACATAAAATTCTTGTCTTGTAATCATTTATGTCTTGATCATCATAGATTAGGTCTTAATTGAGTTAGTTTTCGATGTGACTATACTAATTCAGTTAGGAGCCTATTGGGCCTGATCTAGGACTGATTTGGTTCTATTGGGAGTCTCATTCAGTGACCCATAGTTAGGTCAAGCGGTGGAACTGCTTATGAGCTAGAACGTACGAAGTGTATGTTTTCCAAAAGACCTGACGGTGGTACCGCCCAAACTGGTGGTAGTACCGCTAGTACATGGTCTCCCATGTTGCCAAGCGATAGTACCACCCAGGCTGGGCGATAGTATCACCCAGCACTAGCGATAGTACCATCAAAACCTCGAAAACTCGGGGGTAAGACTTTTTTGCTCTATTTTTTAAGCCAGTTGGAGTCTATAAATATCCTACTTATTCTTGCTTGAGTTAGTAAGAAAAATGAATGAAAAGGCTTATGATTCTAAGTTGTAAACTCTTGAAAAGTGTTGAGTGTTCCCCTCATCTTTAAAGATTAGAGCTCGAGAGGTATGAGATTTGTAAAGGTTCTCTCTTAAACATGTGAAATGGAGAAAAAGTTATAAAAAAGATAGTTGGTATTCACCTATTGAAAGAATATCATTAGAGAACTTCGATGGCCTCAATGGAAGAGGAATAGGAGTGGATGTAGGATGTGACGACCGAACCACTATAAATTCAGTGTGCATTTTCATTCTGCTATTAATTGCTATTGCTTTCTGAGTTAATTGCTTATTACACTTCCTTTAAGTCAAGTATACTTTTGATATCAGTTTTCATCGAATGAAATTTTTTAAATCATAATTTTACGAAGGCGCTAATTCACCCCTCCCCCCCCCTCTTAGTGTCGTTATGGTCTTAATAATGCTAACGTCTATTAACTCAAACTTGATATGAGGGGTTTATATGTTAGGTTTTTAAAAATGTAAAAGTTATTTTAGACACGTTATTTTAGAAAACCATAAGAGTTTAATAGATCAATGACCAAAATCATAGAGGTTAAAATATGAGTCAGTATATTGTGAGTCAATATACCACGTAAATTATATGTTATTATATTAATAATTTATTATGAGTTAGTATTCCACATAAGCAACAGACTCTAACATCTATTAACTCAGACTTGATGGGATGGACTTATATGTTACGTTTTTAAAAATATAAGTTATTTTATACATGAGTAAATCATAAGGGCTGAAGAGCTGCAAATGAGTTAAAATAAATCTTAACCTATTTTTAATTTATCTCGCTTT
Organism: Musa acuminata AAA Group; assembly: GCF_036884655.1. Taxonomy (NCBI): domain Eukaryota; kingdom Viridiplantae; phylum Streptophyta; class Magnoliopsida; order Zingiberales; family Musaceae; genus Musa; species Musa acuminata. Next base: position 39,888,817 of record NC_088327.1, read on the forward strand.
CTATATTATATGCATAATTAAAATAGCTAAAAATTGATAGAATTATTGTTTGAAAGACATTAGCGTTGTAGCATCAAAATAATATCAAAGTAAAAGGGGGGTAAGAGAGAACTCAGGAATAAGTTCTGTGAAAAAATTCAGATTCCCCGTGAAGATCCCACAAGGCATCTATCCGATTGATCGATGAAAGTATTTTTTTTAATTAAGATTTATTTTATAAAAATCACTCGGTCTAAAAATCATGGATTTATATTGTGCACTATGATATCTTCTTATTCATGAATTTAATCATTTACATCTTTGGCTCTCAGATGTATCAAAATATACTTTTTTTTAAAATTAAAATCCATTTCATAGAAATAAATCTCTATGTTACGCACGATGATATTTTATTCGTTGCATCTTCCACTATCCTCCTCAACCGTGCGGTGAGAGCTTTACGCCCTGTGAAACCGAATCTCTATGCATTTGGGGATTAGGGAGGATCAAATCGGTTTAGTACATTTGTCAAATGAATCTTAATGCAATCAAAAGTTTGATTGTTATTTTCACAATTCTGAGTCAAAGTCAACTGTCCATTCTTGTCTAAAAGAAAAAACCAAATGTATGGATAATTGTGCGTTCGACCAATCCAGTAAAAACAATTTAACTAAAAACTTTTTTCTGAATTGCACTTTAAACGCACCTCTGAATTCTTAAAACTTTTCTTTTAATCTTTTTATATTTATTCTGTTTATCATTTTAATCGAAATTAGATTCACATTAATTAACATACCTTCCTGAACAAATATTAACAATAAGAAGAATCTCATCAGGCAACAGTTTCTTTTTCAATAAAAAATAATTATTGAAGAAGTTTTATTTAAGTATTTTATCTTAATACATTAATATACTGATTAGGAGATAGTATTTTTCTCAACAGAATAGAAGATTTTTGTAAAAAAATTTCCTCGTATAATTGAAAATATCTTATCTTCTATCAAAACTCTTTTTTCTATGTGATTTATAATATATCTATCTTCACTGAACCAAAAAATTCAAAATGATTAAAATATTAAAGACTGACAATCTGCTACACTATCAGTGCAGCCAACTATATTATAACAATTAAAGGAAGAAAATGCAGCAACTATACTACAGTGTTACCAATTTAGGCATTTTAAACACTTTAAAATATAGAAACTGATTTCGAAGTTCAACGTTCTACAAATTTAATGCGAACCATGATTTAATTTAAAAAACTAGTGGTTTAACAGGAAGCCAAACAAAATCAGTGCAATCAAACAAAAATAAGGCTAAATATTGATGAATTTGCGGGCCAACGGGTTTGTGGTAAAGAAGAGCACTAAGGAACATATGACCATAATATAATGCAAAATGCAGGAGAAATTGATAAAAAGCTATATCACATCCACTCACACGCAACAAATGACAACATAGACAGATATACTTCTCCGGTTAACATTCCTCGAAATCTTTTATTCTATCGAGAAAAATTTATAAATAGAAGATGGATATGTTAATGCAATAAAGCTTCTTTACAATAAAGTTTCTTTAATAATTCTTTTACAATAAAACTTCTACAATAAAGCTTCTTCGATAAGAATCTCTACTCTTGAGTGAAATCTTCTATTCTATCGAGGAAAATCTATAAATAGAAGATGGATATGTTAATGCAATAAATCTTCTTCAATAATTCTTCTATAATAAAGCTTCTACAATAAAGCTTCTTCAATAATTCTTCTACAATAAAACTTCTACAATAAAGCTTCTTCAATAAGATCTCTCCTCTTGAGTGAAATCTTCTATTCTATTGAGAAAAATCTATAAATAAAAGATGGATATGTTAATGCAATAAAACTTCTTTAATAATTTTTCTACAATAAAGTTTCTACAATAAAACTTCTACAATAAAGCTTCTTCAATAATTCTTTTTATCTTCGCAATATTTTGAACTTAAACATTTCCCATAAAGAAAAGACTAACTACCCAACAAATGAACGTAATTCAATAGAAAGATAAAGAGTTAGACCATAACAGAAATTCATGACACTGGTTATATAAAACCCTAACATGGGGAAAAGAAAGTGCAATATTGGTTAGGCCACAAATTATAAATTCCCTATTTGTGACAACCTAAATATTAAACTGTGGAAACAAGTTCACGAAGATGGCAACACCTAACATGAAGAGCTAATACAATCCAGAAATCAACTACCGTAAATAATCCCTATACTATGTCATTACAAAAAACCAAAAACATAATTTTTTCCAGCATGGGAAAAAAAAGCAAAGCATACAGCTAACATTTTCTCTGTATAGCAGAGCACCCTATTCACTCCGAAGAAAGATCAAGAACAAAATAAATAATAACAGCACAACATAACTGTCTAAATTCATAAGCACGATTCTACGTAATTTAACGCCGAGCCGAATAGGTTGATTGACATGTTTCTATGATAAATATAATGACATGTTTATATGATATGTAATGAACCCTACTTTTATCATGTTGATAAACATGTCAATCAACCTATTTTATTCGGCGTTAAATACATATAATCGCTAGCGGCCCCTCCTCGATCTCTCCGTAAGAGGAGAAATCGGCGAGAAGGCGATACGACGGATGTCGGCAGGAACGTTCACGACCATAGAGGAGAAATGGGCACCATCGTTGTGGCGGAAGGTGATGAACCCATAGCCCTTGCTCTTCCCAGTAGCCCTGTCGACGATGATGGCAGCCTCCTCGAACTCGCCATAGGCAGAAAAGAGGGAGAGGACGGAATCGGTGGTGGTCTCCGTCCCAAGGCCACGGATGAAGAGCTTTCGCTGGCTGTGGTCACGGTCGGCGATGGCCCGGACGTTGGCGACGACGCCGGGCTCGCCGCGGAAGACAGCAGCATTGGCGACGATGTGGCGGAGCCGGTCGAGAGACCGGGACTCGATGATCCTGCAACAACCGCTCCTAAACGAAAGATCTCGAGCAATAGAAGGAAAGTTGAATTGGATTACGGTTATTTAGTAATAAGAGATTATCTTAATACGAGAAATTTTATTAATTATTTATGTTAGACCTGTTTATAAATAGATAGGAGCTAAAAAAAACTTGTATCGGATTCAATAAGTGCCATCTCATCTCCCTTATTCTTCCCTTATTTATGTTAGATCTTATTTTTAGTTTCCGTTCTATTATCGGTAAAAAGGATTATGAATCTTATCTATATTAATCTTTATATAAAGCGAATTTAATTATGCGCTTATAGCTCAAATAATTTTTTTTTTTCGAATGACAAAAAAAATTTAATTATCTATAATTTTAATATTAAAAAATTAATAATAACAATAACAATAATATAATTATTAGTTTTATGTGCGCTTTTCAGAGGAAATACCTGCTGCGACTCCATCGATCGAACGGCTTGCGAGGGTCAGGGCTGGGCATGCAAAATAACCCTCGGTGAAATGCTTCGGTTACATGAGATGACGTACATAGAAGAAAATAGAGACATTTATTGACAAGCATTTGAACACTTACGGTGAAACTGAACGCATGAAGAATTACTATCTCAAACACAACCACCATGTCAGTCAGATTTGTTAAGACTGGTCATGCAACACACGCCACAGACCGGACCTTTCCATTAGCTTCTGGAAAGGCAGTCTTCCTTTTTTAATAGATAGCTGCCTGAAACTACGTCGCACAACCACATTAGCATTACCAAAATAACCAGTACAGTTGTTCAGAGTTCATCAGATGACTGGGAGCAGCAACGTCTACAGAATTCAAAATGCAGTCCCTAAATGACAGATTGCCAGGCAGGGCGCCGCCGTGCCATGGGCTTCTATTGCTGAACCTCTGGTGCATCTTTCGTTTCCTCTCCCTCAGCAGTTCCTTGAATGGTTGCCATGGCTATAGCCTCCCCTGGAGGAGGGTGATCAAACTTGCATGCAGCGCCAAACTTGCATGTGCCTGTCTTCATGTAAAAGGAACATATAACTGCACCCTGCAATGACATTGGCCTCATCAGCAATTTTACCTCAAAGCGTGGTAGTGCAACTGATACTTGACTACAGCATATTTGAGTGCCCTTCCAATACAATCAAACCTTCAATTATTTGCCATGCTTAAGAACTCATAGCATAATGGATAAATTAAAATTGCTAAAATATTCTCCACAAAAACCAAAGATTTACATATTTGATTGAGGCTAATGCTTCTGTTCATAAAGAGCATTGAATTGGATACTTGTCCAATAATGACGAGCAAAAATCTGAAGTGATGCTAGGTATAGCCAAATGATGGTACCAGGAGTAAGAACAAGACAGATGGAAGTGCAATAACACTCTATGTAAGAACATTAGCCTGAAATTTTGGTACTAGGAGTATGTGATGTATATCTTGTGGGAAAAGACATGCAAGTGTAACCAAATCCAAAAAATAAAATAACATGAAGTTTACTGACACATGTTTGCAAGGCAAGATTGCAACTATTTTGTTGGAATCTCAAGTGTAATCACATATTTTCTTGTATTCAAATACAAGATTAACCGACAACCGACATAGAAATTCCAGTGTCGAGAACATCGCTGCTCTCATTCATACACTTTCAGTTGCACTTAGCTCCGCACAAAGCTGGGTCAAAAAATGACGTGGGGCTAAACTCACTTAAGTAAACTTAAGCAAGATTATTTAACCAAAGATCTAACCTAACAAGAGAAGGTTAAAATCAAGGAATTAAATCAGGTGGACCAATATGTACTGCCCACTACTTATTGAGCTAAACCGGCATATGGACCAGGGCCTCCACAATTAGTTTAGGATTGACTGTAAGAAGTAATTTCATGAATTTAGTTTGTGGCATAGGGTGTTTTCCTCATCCAACATGGGACTAGATCTACAAGGATCAAGCCTTGAACTTTGTGAATCTAGGCTAGACCTGTGAAGTAATTTCATGAATTGAAGGAAGAGTTCATGGTGCCTTGTTTTCTTTGAGGAATTTGGAACCTAGATCCACAAAAATCAAGTTTAGATCTATACGAAATAATATTTCAATCATGTCATCCAAGATGTGAATCATAACACAAGTGAATCCACACGAAAGGATAAAGCAAAAGGAAAATCAGTTGATAACCATGTGGAGAAGAGAAACAAAATTCATAATGATGTCAAGTCCGATAGGAATTCCTCATATTCACAACCTTCTAACTAGCATAGATCTCATGCACAATAGTTTTTCTTGATGTTGGATGCATCATATGACAGTTCCAGTATAGTGATGACAGTTGCAGCTCTGGTATACTGCATCTTGCAGAGTTGTATTTACCACATTCATCCTTGCTTAAGATACCTCTTTCCACATAAGATGTTAATGATGATGATAACTCGATTGTCACTATATTATGACATCAGTTGCACATTATCTACCAGTATCTGATGTCATGAGCACAATTCTGTGCATAGGTCATCAGACCTACATACTTATGTACAATGAAGTCACATCAAGGATTCTGAACCACCTCTCATTGACTCAAGATGATTAATTTGGTAGTAGTAATAGTCGTAATATAAAAAAATGATATCAAATTTTAGACCGAAAAACTCATGTTTACAACTATCGTATACATGTTTTCTTTAACACAGTTTGTATTCCATATCTGAAACATAACTTGATTAATCATTTATTGTTTTATAGTCGATTTCACCTATATTTTATAATTTTTGGCTTTAATCAGGTAGAAATCATTAAAAAAATATACTTGAGTTTTGTTTGGTCCAACTAGTCCAGACAAGCTGAACCTATGCCAACCAGTACATTGGAATACCATGTGCCTGACCATGTGTCGAATGTCCTATGTACCAAGACCATGTCAATCCCCAACATCAGGTAGGAAAGAATTAATCTACAACACATTGTTTCTTGCAAAAATGGCTAAACCTAGCAAAAAGTAAGCAAGTGCATTGACCAAGTAACTTTGCATGGATTAAGCCAACCAAGTCTTCACCCAAAAATCAACCATAACCTTAATAAATCAAAAGCCGAATGGCATATTAGATAACGGAAAAAACCAATGGAAATTCCATGTTAAATGTGTAACTAATTTTTCTAAATGAACAAGTATTTGACTAATCACTGAGGAAACTAAATTTTGCTGCAACAGATATGAACCAATCAACTTAATAAAGCAAACATAGATCAGTGGTTCCAACATAATACCTCTCTTCGTGGCAACCCAGCAAGAGTAAGCTTTACTGTTTGCTGAGGAGTCTGTTTCAATACTGAAGTTGGTGCTGACCGGTCAATAGGGTGGTGAAACTTGCATCTTTCTCCAAATTTGCACTGTCCAGTCTTCATATAGAACTGCATCCTCAAAAGCACATGAAAAGATCCCATGAGAAGACTACAATCATAAAGATGATTAAATAACCATGCAAGAGAGAATTGGAGAGGAAATGGCAACACTTAGAGATCCTCACTATAAAATATAATGTCTAACCAGGAAAGACATAATTAGATAATCTTAAGCAACATCTGATTATTGATTACTTAAGCCATCATAAACATAGGATATACGTATGATTAAATTACAATAAATCCTACGGTCTGAAGCTAAATATGATATAGACACGACAAACAAATATATTAACTAGGAAAAAGAATCAAATCAATTGAAATTCCATTATTTCACTGAAAAAATTATCCAAATAAAAAAAGTACCATAGAGCTTAGGGACAAAAAAGTTGAGTACTAACAATATGCTTCGTATGGAAATAGTAGCTACATCCAGCATTATTGCCAAAGCAGTAACTAATTTGAATGTCATATTAATGGGTAATTATGTGATCCCAAAGGATATAAGCATTAACATACATCACATTCCAATTCCCCAGGCCTTTGAGGATAGATTGTTGGGATGACACTGATCTGCATTAGAAAAATTAGGAATCAACATATCTAACACAAATAAGGTTCCTCGTAAGACACCAATGGATGCATCATCAAACACTGGGATTTTTCATCTTACCGATGCTTGGGCTGACCGCAGATCAATATTCTGAAGAAAATTAGCAGCAGGATTTAGGCCACCAAATGAAAGATTGGCTGCTGCAGAAGGCAGAAAACTTTGTCCCAGACCAGCCACCAATGATGGATTAACTGTTTAAGAAAAGGGAAAAGAGAGAGAGAGAGAGAGAGAGAGAGAAGTTGCTATAGTATTTTTTTGGCTTCAATAAATCAGTATAATTGTCAATTACAATGCAAAATGTATATGATAAGTGTGAAAATAGCATACTGATTCTTTCAGGATGAGTGTAGCGACAAGTAGAACCATATTTGCAGCTGAGTGGCAAATAAATCATAAAGGCATAATCAGGCTTCAAAAGAAAACCAGAAATTGAGACTAATAATTATAGTTCTACAGAATTCCTGTACCTTCCAGTTTTGAGGTAAAATGGGCAATCTGGTTCACCCTACAATATGAGGCAAAATTAAATGCACGGGGATTTAAAATTAATGCATAGATTAAGAATCCAATTCCACTTGCTAGTAAAAAAGAAGCACTCAAAATAAATGGCTACTTATCATAAAAATGGGCAGTCCCAATGCACAGGACAAAGATCTAAAAGCTATATGATAATCGATGCCACGGAGAAACTCAAAGTTCTACTTTTTCAAGTTACACTGTTAAATTTAAAAAGCGCCAGGCGTCAAAAGGCACCAAGGTCCAAAAACACCCGAGGAACTAAAATATAAAAATATATAATATAATTAATAAATATAATTATTTAAATAAAAAATATGCTATTAAATTAAGAAAATCGAGTACAAAATCACAATAAATAAATAAATCATAATAGTATATTTTTATTTTTTAAATAAAAATATATTATTAAATAAATAAAATTTAATAGTATTAAAATTAAAATAATATATTATTAATCTAGTAAATAAAAATACTATTATTAGTATATAGTTAGCAGTATACTGTTAATATACTGTTAACAGTATAGTGAGAAGAGTGTGAGAAGACCGAGGCTACTGAAGCAACGGTAGCAGTAGCAGGCGATAGCCGTAGCTGGAGCGGGAGTGGGAGCGGCGAGCGACAACGGGAGTGGGAGCGACGAGCGAGAGTGGGAGTGGTGACAGCAACGGCGAGCGACGACAGCAGCGCCGAGCAGCGATTGTGGCAACGGCGAGCAGTCGACGAGCAGCGAGCAACGATAGTGGCAACGGCAGCAGAGAGCAACGATAGAGGAGAAGAAATCTCGACGGCAAAATCGCGTGTTAGGGTTGGGGAAATCGGGGAAATCGCGAGAGGGAGCCTGATATCGGTGATTTAGTTAGTTCGATTGAACCAACTAAAGCACCGGAGACCAACCAGACCTAAAAATCTAGTTCGATCGCCTGGTTTAACCCAAGCGCTCGCCCGAAGCGCCTCACGCCTGGGCTCGGGCAAGCGCCTAGACAATGCCTCTTTGAAGCGCATCGCCTGGAAATGAAGCGAGACGCTCGGGCCTCGCCTCGCCCGAGCACCTATTGTAATCACTAACTGTTACTATTAAATATAACCATAAATTACTAAATAAATATGATACTTCAATTTTACCGGACGAATGGGCAATCCTTTTGAATTATGCATTAATGCAGGGGTGAAGGGAACATATGTCTTGCTATTCTGCCCTTGTGGTTCTTGCTGTCCATGCCTCACACTATCTTGTATGTTTGATAGTATATGAAGATCCTTTGGATGATGAAACTTGCAGCTTGTGCCAAAACTGCATTTTCCAGTTTTCATATAGAACTGTGGCATAAATTAATTTAGATTAAATATGACAATAAATAATCAAAGGAAATAATGCAATGTACAAAAAAAATATTACAGTGCAAACTGGCTCAGATGGCCTCTCAGGTAAGATTGAGATATCAGCAGTTTCAGAAACCTGCAGCTTCGCACAGAAATCATTGACAGAAAGGAGGGTGACAAGCCCGCTCATACAACACATAAACACAGATCAAATATATAAGTAAATAAAGTGGATGGCATCACTTACCTCTGCACCTAGTTCACCTGCAGGAGCATTTCCATTTTCCTTTGGATGGTTGAACTTACAACGAATTCCAAACTTACATTTCTGTGTCTTCATGTAGTACTGCAAATTAAAGAAAAAGAAAATACATGACAAAAGGGCTTCCAGTAACAAGCAAAGCAAACAAATATCATGAATACATCAGGAACTACTAACAGGACAATCAGGTTCTCCTGGTCTCTCCGGAAGAGATTCACTAGTGGGGATAAGTGGAATCTGCAGAAAAGCACAATCAGATAAAAAAAGAATTTCATAAATAATGTAATATCATTTGCACAGTCAATAGATGCCACGGTATACCCACAAAGAAATTTCTATTCATTTTACAGGAATTGTAAGCTCATGATTAAATAATTAAAAAGTTATAAAGTAATTAATTTTCCAAGCACCTAACAACATTGATGAACTGGCTTACTGTGAAAAACCAAAACCATTAGAAAACTTGAGGTAGATCATATGGCATCAATATTGGTTAAGATGGGAAGAAGAGTAAATTTTGTTTGATCAATTACAGAGATCCATTTGATGTTAAAACAACTTAATTAACGCTAACTAGTAACTAATAATGGTCTATTTCAAAAGCAGTGCATCTATGATACAAAATTAAACAACATTCTGATCCACAATTCAAGATCTCAGTTCCATTGGTTGAAACTTCCATAGAAACATCATCATTTCAAAGAAACAGAGACCAGATATATATTGCCATCAACTACTTCAAAAACTATTAACATTTAATATATATTACATAGTAAATTATTGTAGGCAACCCCAACTGATGTATAGCAAAAACAGCATATCGCATCATGCTTTTTAAATCCTTGGCACATCATGATGTAACAATGGCAAGAAATTAATCCACTGATACAGGTCCAACTCTTAGGGGAAGAAAATACAGGATGTGAACCTCAAGCAAACAATGTGAATATATAATAGCTATGGATCTCAGTGGTTCAAAGAAAGACTGGCTCAGTGCAGCTATGATAAGTTCCCAAAAATAGGAACAACCATTTTGTGAGAAAAAATAAATGTTAAAAAAAGTGTTCAAATTGTATATGCACATGACCAAGATAAATGTTCACAAAAAGATGTACCCATTAACCATACTCTTAATCACAATATGATGAACATGATTTGTCGCAAAAAATTACCTTCACACATAAACAAACAACAAAAATTAAGTAGACTTCTCTTTAGATAAGCACTACAAGGTAAAAATCATCTAGATTTACTTGTTAGTAATCATGTATCATGGATCAAGTGGTGGACTTCACAAGAAGCACAGAAATAACCCCAGTAACAAGCATCAAACTTTGACTTAATCTCACGGCTACTATTTGAATTTTGATGCACACAGTGAGAATAATGGCTAACAAAGAGGAAAGCTTCACCTTAAAATGAGTTTTTAAAAGAAAAATGATCTGACATCAGCACAAGTACAGATAAAAATCATATATATCTAGTTTTTGTGTTCTGCTGGTTTTACAAAGGGCATAACACCTTAAAATATGCATTCCTCGTTACGTTTCATCATCAATGAAACAAAATTTAGATGAAATTCGTGATAAATATATATTAACTAATTTCCAGATCAAACAAATCTCTTGGTGAGAACCAAGACTTCCGAGGAAAGATACATTCTGAAGAAGCTGAGTCAACTATTTGTCCTATCAAAAGGACTTTATTAATGGGTATGAAAATACTCACTTTATAGCACCAATAAATATCCAAAAGAAGTTAATACTTTCCTGGTACAGAAGGCAGAATTTTTGTACAAATTACATGAGTTCTAGTTTATTACAATAGAGAATTATACTTATCTTGTATTAAAATATTTAAAATATCAAATAAGTAGATAAATGACAATATAGTATAAGTAACCAAACTGTTCAACACGACTACACATATCCACATAAGGACAATATAGTATAAGTAACCAAATTGTTATACACATATCCACAGAAGAACATAGATTAAATAGGATGTAGGACATATCTACATACAAAAAGATCGTATATGTAGTTATTGCCTGCAAAAGTACGAATAAGATTAACCAAAAGTCACCTCTTTCCAATCCGGTATTCCACCCTCAGGAACCCAAAGAGGATGGTCGAACTTGCAGGTATCACCATATTTACAGGTTCTTGTCATCATATAGTAAGCACAATCCTTTTCTCCTGGTCGCTGAGGATAGATTGGAAGATTGCTTCCGGTTTCAAGTCTAGGGCGTTTGATCAAAGAATTTGTAGAAAATAAGGCCTCAGTTTGCCCAATACTGTTATGACTTCCAAGAACTGTCTGATGGTAGAGTGCTATACGTAGATAAGATAACATCGTTATATATGGCATACTTTGTAAATATATGCTTATTGTAGAGTATTAAACATGGGAAAAACTCATATTACATACAACTAAATAATACAAACAATTAAATATAGAAGCTTTACAAAGGTAATGTGCATGCAAAAATATATAGGCCAACATACACAAATTCAATGAACTTATTGTATACTATATGATAGGAGAAAGTTTAAAACATAAAAAATCTTACATTTAAACCAAAATATTAAATTTATATAAATGCATCTACATAATCAGTAACTTTTAACACTTAAGTATCAGTTAAATATCAAACAACCATAGTAGATAGATCATAGATGTAAGAAATACAAGTCAAATGCACCAAGCTGGAAAGTGGGAATTCTATAACATAATTCACCAAATAGATTCCAATTTCTCACTATAATTCCCAAAGGAGGCCTGTCTTCTTTTTTCAACTCAAAATGCAATGATGGACTTGAACAAATACCATATCTAGCACAAATAAAAGTGGAAGAGAATATTTGTTATTTGTTTAGGACAAACTTCAAATAACTATCTATTAGTTGACCAATAACCACAGCATTTCACATATGTCATGATGACATGGCACTGTTCCACAATTTGAATAGGTCATTGTCCAGAACAGTGATTTTAAAAGCACTAGGCATCAAAAGGCGCCAAAGTCCCAAAATGCCCAAGGCATCGAATGCTTGCCCGAGCGAAACGAGGTGCTCCCGAATATTATAATTAAAATAATATGCAGCTAAATAGAAATATGCTAAACATGTTTATGAAGACCTATGCTAGAATTAAACTGCTCCAAAAGCATCTTGTTAACCTAGTGATTTCAAAAGGCGCTCCGGTGCTCGCCTAGGCGCTCGGGCAAGAAGAGACGAGGCATGTGTGCCTCGTTTACTATCCAGGCCGACGCGCTTTAAAGAGGCGCCGCCTGGGCGCTCGCCCGAGCCCAGACGCCAAGCATTTCGAGCGAGCGCTCGAGTTAAATCGGGCGACCGAACCACCATGTTAGATATGGTTCGATCGCATTTGCATTAGTTGGTTCAATCGAACCAACTAAAGCACCGATATTAACCTCTCTCTGCTGCCCCTCGCGACTTCCTCGACCCTAACCCGACTCTCGCCACCGACATTTTCTTTATACTACCGCTGCCACTATCGCTATCACTACTCTCCATTGTCGCTGCTCTCTGCTCTGCCTCTCTCCACTACAGCTACCGCTACCATTGTTGCTACTCTCCGCTACCGCTGCCAATATCGCTACTCGTCGTTGCCACTGTTGTTGCTCACCGTTGCTCTCAGTAGTGATTTAAAAAATGTTAGGCGCCAAAAGGCACCAAGGTGCAAAAACGCCTGAGGCGCCTAGGCGCTCGCCCAAGGGAAAAGAGGTGCTAAAATATAAAAATATATTAATTAATTAATTAATATAATTATTTAAATAAAAATATGATATTAAATTAAAAAATCTTATATAATCACAATATCACATTAACAAAAAATCTTAAAATTCAAAACAATAACAATAATTTTAAATAAATAAAAATTAGCAGTATTAAAATAAAAATAATATATTATTAATCTAATAAATACAAAAATATTGTTACTAGTATACAATTAACAATATACTGTTAATATACCGTTAACAGTATACTATAGAGTCGATGTGAGTAGAGAGAGTAAGAGTAACAGCAGCGACAATGGGAGTGGGAGCGAGAGCAACGATAGTGGCAAGCAGCGACAGTAGCGGTAGTGGCAGCGGCAACGATAGCGGTAGCAGTGAGCAACGATAGCAGTGTAAGAGTAAGACTGAGGCTGTTGACAGAGAGAAGCAGCAGCTGTAGCAAGAGCGGGAGCGGGAGCGGCGATAGTGACAATGACAGCAGCGACAACGAGCGGCGACAGCAACAACAAGCAACGGTAGTGGCAGCAACAGCAGAGAGCAACGACAACGAAGACAGGCAGCGATAGCGGAGAGAGGCAGCGACAGTAGAGAGAAAATGTCAACGGCAGAATCGCGAGCAGGGTTAAGGTTGGGGAAGTCGCGAGAGGGATGTTGGGAGGCTGATATCAGTGCGTTAGTTGGTTCAATCGAACCAACTGAAGCACCGGAGACCGAACCAAACGGATTAAACCAACTAAAGCACCGGAGACCGAACCAAACATAAAACACTGGTTCGATTGCTTGGTTTAACCTGGGCACTCGCCCGAAGCACCGACGCCTGGGCTCGGGCGAGCGCCACTTTGAAGCGAAGCACCTAGTCATGAAGCGAGGCGCTCAGGCCACGCCTCGCCTCACCCAAGCACCTATTAAAATCGCTGGCTCTCAGTCAACAGCCTCGATCTCTTCTCTTCTCACACTCGACTCAGTATACTGTTAACACTAACAGTATACTATTAACAATATTTTTTATTTATTATATTAATAATATATTATTTTAATTTTAATACTACTAACTTTATTTATTGTTTTAAATTTTAAGATTTTTGTTAATGTGATATTGTGACTTTATACTTAAGATTTTCTTAATTTTATATCATATTTTTATTTAAATAATTTATATTTATTAATTATATTATATATTTTTTATATTTTAACGCCTCGCTTCGCTCGAGCGAGCGCCTCGAGAGTTTTGGAACCTTGGCGTCTTTTAGCGCCTAGCGTTTTTTAAATCACTGTGTTAATCACAACTAATGGTCAAACAAAGCTGGACAATGACGTAAGCTCACACAACAAAGAAAGGAAGCTCTAGACGACGATGTATGGGGAGGAGGTTCGCGATCCTACGACATAAGGCGAAGGAGGCTCATGGTCTGATAACGTAGTGTCACGGACAAACTTCTAAACAGGGTGTTTGATGTAATGCTTATGTATGTCCGTGTCTTTTAGTATGTTCATGCTTTGTACAGCATGTAGGGGGACGACCAAAGGCTTAATAGTCTCATTTTAGTTGGGTCGGTGGCCGCTTTAGGCTTGTAAATAAAGGTTGTGTCATGTGGACACGTGTGAGAGATTTTCGGTCTGTAATGGACCATTTTACCCTTTGTTATGCAACTGTTCAGAGCTTGTAAAGTTTGTTTGTAATTTGCATTGTCTATAAAGTGTTTTTCGAAGATGTTTGCTTGTGGATCCCGAGTGAGGCCTTTTCTCTGTCATGTTCTCTCTTTTGTGGGACCTAAGGGACCATGGGAGGCTTCAGGGAGGCTGACCTTTGCGGACAGACACGCAAGGGTGCCGCACGACTTAGGCAAAACCAGCTAAGTCCGTGACAGATGGTATCAGAGCGGGACAAGCACTCATAGAAACACTTAGCATGCAAACGTGGGGGACCTAGCAGGGCTGCGCTGAGGGCAGTCAGCACATGCGCGACCGTTTGGGGGAAAACGGGCATGGAGATGTAGGGAAAAGGAGTCGCTCAGAGGAGCGGGCATCTGAGATTGGCATTCAGAGGAATGGCCAACCCTTCGCGCAAGAGGCACCACGAGAACAGACAAGCTTGGAAGAATATGAAGCGCACAAAGGTTGGGATGGCTGAGTTTGAGCTATGGCTCAACGTTGACAACTATACTTGATGGTGCTCAAGGCAAGCGAGGCGCTTGGTAAAGGATGAGACCATCCAAGGTGGAATGAGTTGCTCAACGACCAAAAGAGTTATGCAAAGCTCACAGAGGTGAGGGGAATTGCTAGCTCGAAGAATTTGGTACTCATACATGGGCTTGTATGCGAACGACGGAATGTTCGTGACCATCCCAAGGCTACCGAAACTCGGCGCCATGGAGCATTGAAACTTTCTCTTCAGCATGTGAAGGATACGTCCGTAGGAGGCTGAAGGGTGCAACTAGTTCAGCATGTTGCTAGGCCTTGAGGGGTGCAGCGGGGGCTGTATTGACGTGGAGTCGCAATCTAGCAAGTGTGTTTGCATGAGGCAGAACAAAGCACAGTTTGTTCAGCAAATCGGAGTAGTCCAAGGGGATGGTGGTCTCTGAAACGAAGAGAGATGTTGCTCCAATGGGACAGTTATCCAGGAGGGATAAGTCCCGGCTCTCCAGAGGGAGAATCATGTGGGACGGACCTCACAAGTTGAGGAGGAGTACCTCAACAAACAACAACTCCACGAAGCTCAATGGACTGAGCAAGCGGCGAGGAGTCCTCGCATGATCTCACTTGAGAGAATGCATTGGTGGATGCATTGCGAGATCAAGTGGGGGAGTGACCCAAGGCAACACAAATGAAGGCACACTTGGAGTCGATACGGAGATCAAACTCAAGGGAGGGCTGACCCGTGGAATGGTGGGCGCGAGGGCCACCATCAACTCAATGCAAAACGAGGAGCGGAGCAACTTGGGGGTAACTTGGCGAAGTACTCAAGCCGCTTGAAGGGAGCCAGCATAGAAGTTGGAACATGGAGCAGAGGCACAGTGCTTTCCTTAGACAGTGGTCAAGGACATGAACTCTTGCAGAGGCAAGAGTAAGATCATGTTGTTCCATGGGTCCTTCATTCTGACGGAGCGGACTCATCTTGCATGGTGCCAAAGACGAAGGGAGCTTCGGGGCACATGCACCTTATCTCGGAGGAGCATTTGATGGAGGAACTAAGGCGACTCAATTTGCGAAGGCGAAGTTGAGTTCAGAAGGCCTTAGCACGGGGCAAGAGTACTCTCGAAGAATATGCCACAGCGTTGTCATTCGAGTTGCCATGAAGGAAGCAGTGCGCAGCGAACATTGTGCTGGTAGGGGCAGAGGCCCAGGATCCAGACAATGGTGCACAAATTACAGTGAAGTCGGTGGACTTCGGGAGCTACTAGGCGACGGACTGTCTTAGAGCGGTACTTCATCTAGGTGTGACCCAAGAGTGGGTGGATGAAGGTCGATTGCCAAATGAGCGAACAAAATCGAAGGTAGAGGAGACCCTACGATGTATTGGCAGAGGCCACACATGGAGGGTTCACAATTCAAGTTTTTTTCCACAAGGATCAGAATGCAATGGAGAAGTCACCAGGAGGCGACATGGTGCAGCGGATCGTGGTGGAACAGTTCGTGGCAATGCGATACACACGACTTTGCCCCGTGAGGGATTGGATCATACGGAGGTATGATCGGGTGCTACTGGAAGCTCCACTTCGGTGAACAACACGACGGCAAGAAGGGCTATGGATTCAAGGAGTGAAGGTCATGGTACCGCAGAGGCGGGTCTTCCGTGCGTGCATCGAATTTTGCATCGGATGAAAGCCTTGGTCATCAGCATATGGGGGTTGTGTTCCACCAAGGGAAAAGTTCGAATGCAAGTACCAGTGAGTCCCATGGGACGAACTTGATCATACAGCGGTATGATCGAAGCAGCTGGAGAGTTGGACTGCTCTAGAGCTCATATTCGCTTAAGGGAGCCCGACAAGTTAGAGGACAAGGTCAAGTAAGCGAACGTTGCTGCCAAGGAAGCTAAGGAGAATAGAATCGGTGCAAACTCTACAACGTGATGGCAGAGACCATGCATGGGAGTTGCAGTCTATCTCTCCATCGACCAGACGGACTACTTGGAGAACACAGAGGTGTTGAAGCAGGGGGTCGAAAGGGGCGAGGAAGCGACGACGAGTCCAGAGGGACTTAGCTACCCAAAATCAAGCATCAGTTAGAATGGAGGTGGACTCAGAGGAGTGCCACGGAGACATTTCTACTGATCGTGAAGAAAAGGGATGCAGATGCGAGGCGACGGATAGTAGGGCCATGGGCATGGCAGCGCCATGGTACCGCAGAGGCGGGACTTCCGTGAAAGTCATTGATCCCTTGCTCTCATGGAGGGAGAGCGCTTGGTCGTGAAAGGGGCCGAGGATGTGGAGAACGCAGAGGCAATCTCTAAGTACCGAGACAAAGCTGAAGGGCAGAGGCCGAAGAACTTCGTAAGACCAGTGTCAATGTGCTTCTCATCAAGATAGCCGAAAGTGAAGGACTTCGGGTCATGCAAGAGTGCATAACCAAGGAACGAAGCAGGCAATACGCGGTGTTGTACCTTTGCTACTCAGGGGAGTAGGTGGCAGGGTTGATGGAGAAGATGGTACAATCCCAGAAGCGACCAAACCTATGAGAGAACTACTCCAAGTTGGGGTGAAAACTTCCTGCATTCCAGAAGTTCAATGGCATTGAGAAGGTGAATCACAGTAGCTAACTCAACGCAATGAGTGCAAACACTTCAAGTGCTTCAGAAGTGTGAGCAAAGAGTAGGCGAAGGCCAGTAACCAGCTCGATGCATGGAGTACAACCTCGAGGAGGCGGGCAAAGTCAAGTAACATTTGCCTTCTCAACTCTTAAGAGAATGGGCGAAACCGAATACCCCAATTCTCTTATCTATCCAGCAGAGGAGCTCTGCATATGTTCAAAGACCCTTCGAAGATAATGGAAGACAATAGTTGTCAAATCCTCACCAACGGTGATTAATGTTACTGAGAGTAGATTGTCCGCTTCATTTCCCAACGAAATGCCAATCGAAAGTGGAAGTGATGCGAACCTACTTGAATGTGACAACTAAGTGAAAGAAGAGTCAATGAGCAAATTTTGTGGAGGAAGGACCCAAATCTTCAGAAGTTTGCGAGACGATGCTCGTTAAAAGCTCCAACAAGCATCCACCCAGTTCAAGCAGCATGAGGCATTTGAGAGACTGGCACAGTAAGGATGGTATTTTCCTTCATTTGAAGGATCCACAGGAATCAACAAGGATCAACACAACTCAACCAACCCCACACCGGAGTCAGAGTCATTGGTGAGTTGAAGCAGCATGGCGGATCAAAAGGTTCGACTACTCGAAAACAACAGTGGAGAGCAGTTGGGAGCCAAGGGACGCATTGCAGCTGGAGCAGAAAGATTGAAGACTCAGCAGAGGCAAGGAGTTGCAGTGTCGACAAAGGCTTCGACGAGGACGTCGAAGGAATAAGTGGGGGAGAATGTCACGGACAAACTTCTAAACAGGGTGTTTGATGTAATGCTTATGTATGTCTGTATCGTTTGGTATGTTCATGCGTTGTACAGCATGTAGGGGGACGACCAAAGGCTTGATAGTCCCATTTTAGTTGGGTCGGTGGCCGCTTTAGGCTTGTAAATAAAGGTTGTGTCATATGGACACGTGTGAGAGATTTTCAGTCTGTAATGGACCATTTTACCCTTTGTTGTGCAACTGTTCAGAGCTTGTAAAGTATGTTTGTAATTTGCATTGTCTATAATGTGTTTTTCGGAGATGTTTGCTTGTGGATCCCGAGTGAGGCCTTTTCTCTATCCTGTTCTCTCTTTTGTGGGACCTAAGGGACCATGGGAGGCTTCGGGGAGGCTGACCTTTGCGGACGGACACGTAAGGGTGCCGCACGACTTAGGCAAAACCAGCTAAGTCCGTGACAGTAGGGCAAAGGAGGCTCGCGGTCCGACGACATAGGGAGGAAGAGGCTTGCGGTCTAATAGTGTTGGGCAAAGGAGGCTCGCAACCGGATGGTGAAGAGCAGAGGAAACTTTCGATTTATCGACGTAGGGTGAAGGAAGCTCACGATCCGACGACATAGGGCAGAGGATGCTTGTTGTCCAGCAACGTAGAGAGGAGGTAGCGTACGGTCTGGCAACACAAAGTGAAGAATTCTCACAATCCGACGACATAGGGTCTAAGCGACTCGCGATAGGGTTTCTGATTCCTTACACTAGGTCAAGCATGACGGGGAGGTAAGTGTTGTAATTAGTTGGTTCGATATTGAGCCAACTATATGAAATTGGTTGAACCTGAACTCGACTTGATCAAATGGGCGCCCGAGTCGCCCAACACCTAGGCCCAAGCGCACGCCCAAGTAGCGCCCCCTTCAAACGCCTCACTCGACCCTCCTATTACTAGGCGAGGCACTCAGGCTATTATCATATATCAAGGTTCGTAGCACTTAGTCCTCTTAAGTTCTAGAATTTAATGACTTCAATCTTGCATTAAGCATTGGGGACTACTTGGCCAAAGAATTAGCATATTAAATATATATAGAAAATCTAGAGAGAAACAAAAACATCAGAAAAATGAAACAATGAAATTAAAAAAATAGAGATTGCTTGAAGTTATTTATCAAAGCAAAAAAAAAACAATAGATAAGAGAGAAAAAGATATAAAAAAAACATTATTAAGGATAGTCCAGCTATCATCATTTAAAGGAGATGAGAATGACCGGGAGAAAGGACAATGCAATGCAAATTATTGAACTAACCAAGTAGGTGTTTCCTTGACTAGATGGTCTAAGGTTCCACTAATTTTTTTACCATATTTCTTTTCTCCCAATTAATTCCTTTTGTATCTATCTTTTTAAAGCCTGCATAAATGCCTCTTAACAGTCTGTCCAATTGCTTATTATCTATAGATTCATGATGTAACCATCAGCATATTTATTGTCACTATTCTTCTTCGAGATAGCATGAGCTTTTTACAGATTTGATCTGGGCATACCCTTACTCACCAAAGATTTGCAACAAGAAGCTTAGATATATGAAAAGAGTAGCAGCCATTAATGTATATTACTTCCAAAAGCAAACCTTCCATAAGCTAAGTTGGAATATCGACAGCAGCTGGGTCAGTTGAAAAACCAAACTTTAGTATTTTCCTGTTAAATTATCATGCAGTGTGTGATACACATCATATCATAAATCTTCTAGGATCTCATAGAAGTCAAATTAGACAATATAAGGTGCCAAAAAAAATTAATCAAAAAAAATAGACTTCTACCCTTCACTTTTTATAAGGTGCAATTATCATACATCTAACCTTCTTTTTTTATAAGGTGCCACCTATACAAAAATAGACTGAACCAAAGGCACTCTTTAGATGATCATAATAGAATTTAAAAAATCAGGAAACTTTAGGAATGGTTTGTGTTCCTCAAAAAGGGCTTTGGAGAAGGAGGAGCTCAGGATGAAAATAACCAAAGCAACAGGCAGTTACGAAGATCTAGAGCATTTGTCAGAGTTTAAGCTAATTTAGTAAAGAAGCAGTGTTTTAAACCTTGAGATAGTCTCAACAACAAGGAAACTGACAAATTTCACATATACTTATATTTTCTCCACAATAATTGGAAAAATAGGATATTACCAGGCAGTCAGCCTCTAAATTTCATTTCTGCCTAAATTTCCAAAATGTGCTACCCTTTCACACCGTTGTATAATTCTAACTGTCACGATCAATCACTTCCACTCGTCACTCGTCTAATGCACCACAAACTCTGTTTTGACCCATTTTAATTTTTTTTATAACCCCTTGGACACACATGCAACGGTCAGAGCTTTAAGTTTTATATTAGCTTTTCTAATAGCTTTGCTTTCTGAGCTCATAAACAGCAACACGCTATCAGCCCAAAGCATTCACCAATTTAGGTTCATGTTCATGCAAGCACGACCTCTTGGAATCCACCATAGCCATATCTCGGGAATGAAAAAGCAGAACCCATAGACATCAAGCATCCTGCGATGAGCCTGATCTATTTGGAGAGCAGGTTAAAGTGACAATCTGTGTTGCAGATACAATCATGAAATGATGTAAAAAATACTTTCTAAGTAAGCAAATCAAATCAATGCTGGTTTTCGTATTAGTTATTCTAACGGAAGCTATGCTGGTA
Organism: Musa acuminata AAA Group; assembly: GCF_036884655.1. Taxonomy (NCBI): domain Eukaryota; kingdom Viridiplantae; phylum Streptophyta; class Magnoliopsida; order Zingiberales; family Musaceae; genus Musa; species Musa acuminata. The sequence continues at coordinate 39,909,851 of NC_088327.1, forward strand.
TCAGGATACAGCGACATTGGAAACCTCATCAAACGTGAAATCAAGGAATCCCTAACCTTCCACGGAACGCTTGGGTCCACCGAGCAACGAAGGATCGAAGGCCGAGGTCCCGTACAGCGAGGGCGTCGACATGGCCACCGCGGCCGCCGTGTACCTACTCGAGGCCCCGATCACCTGCTTCGTGTAGGCCGAGGGCACACGGTCGGCGTACAAGGATTCCGTGTCGGAGTCGGCGAAGGGGTCGACGCTGGGCAGGCGCGGTGAGTCACGGTAGGAGTAGAGGGAGGAGGCGTCACGTCCGCCTCCTCCGTAGATGGTGCGGTAGTTGTAGATGTTGCTAGACATAGCGGACGAAGGGCCGAAGGTAAGCGAGTTTTCGACTAGGGTTTCCGACTTCCCATTCCAGGAGGAGAGAAAGGGAGCGAAGGTCGGGTGTGGGAGGAGGGTGAGGGTCCGCAGAGATAGATGTGTTCGGTTTTAAATACTGGCAACTTCTGAACCCGACCCGTTAGCGAGGCCTGGTAAACCCGGATCCAATAATTAAAAAAACCACCCCAACTATTACCTGATGGATCCTTTATTGTTATAAATAGGGAGGCAAAAGCAAAGGTTAGAATTGTAGATTTATACCAAAAAAAAAAAGAGTTTATATATATATATATATATATATATATATATATATATATATATATATATATATATATACATATCTAAGTCATTAAAGGATTTTATTTATATATTAATTGTTTTTCTTAATTTTAATCGGTTTGAAACCAAAGATTTCAATTTCGGTTCGATTTCAATTTTCAGGAACTGCAATTAAACCGCTAGAATCCGATCCCAGTTCGACTTAGAACCGTTGAACCATTGGTCCGGTTCTATTTGAATTCTCGAGTGGTTCGTTTAAACCGAACGGTTTAGCTGGAGAAACAGCAAAACTAGCAGGCAACATAAGAAGCCCACTGTTTGATGCATGTAGAGCACACTTCAATTTGGTTTGCAGAACTTCCTGCCATCTACAGTTTGCAGAATTACACATTTAACAAGCTGAATAAGAAGAGCTCAGTTGAAACTTGATGCATTCTACAGGCTGCAGGAGTGCAAATGAATCTCGAATAATGACTTGAAATATACACTTTAATCAAGTATGATAAGAACATAAAATATACTTTTAGTCCACCCTATCTGGAAAGAAATCAAACAAGGACTACTCAATTATGGCCCTGCACAATCTGGAAAGCCAATGTTTTCAGCATAAGAAGAAAACAAACCATGCGAAGGACCAATAATTAGTGATAACCGATGTTAAGCACCGACGAAACACAATTATATATATATTTATCTTCCTGAAACATATGTACATCGATGCTACTAGTAGGCTTACAGAAGACTTAAAAATGCTAAGAAAGGCATTCTCGATATAAAGATCATGAAACCAAAGTCTTTTAGACGAATGCACAACATTTTCCAACCTATAAAGAAAGCGAGATTAAGTAACTGGCTGAAGGAAATGTATGGTTGTCCCCTGCTAAAACCCTGGAGCGAGAACCATTCCTGCAGCTTATTCGTCAGAAACCATGGTTAATTCGACATGAACACCGTTGCCGTTGGAGTAGAGGTTCCTATCTGGCAGGCTCTTTACAGGCTTCTTCAAGTTCGTGTTCCTGTTGGATTTCACAGGTGAGAAGCTGTTGCTAAAGATATGTCTTTTTGTTGGGTTGCTACAATGGCTGGGATTTTGCAGCAAAGTATCGAGTTGCCCACATGCAGCTCCAATGAGTCCTGCCAAATAATTAATATTGCTATGATCAAGAGATGCTAGACTCAACTTCATTCTCCTGACATGAATGTGGAATCAGAAGAAAGGCATGAAAATAACATAACAGGTCATAAAAGTGAGATATTCATGGATAGTAGTCTGAATTCAAACAACCATCAGAAAGCCTAAATGAACAAGAGATGCATACATTAGCACTCAGCCCTTCAGAAAGCTTCATATAAAAATGGAATTGTGATAACACAGCCAAGCCAGTACCACACAAAGCAATATCAATATAACACTTTCTCATATGGAGTAAACTATATGACTATAAACATCCACTGTAACCTTGTATAATGAACTTCAACAAAAACAAACAAGGAGGACATCCAAAGTTCATTACCAAAAAAAGCATATAATATTTCTACAAAAGGCGCATGATAAACATGCTCATCTGCTCGACGTACAATAAACAGCCATAATCATCGAGTCATCATCATGCTTGGAAGCAATAGCAGAAGATGATCAGAGAAAAATTCTCAATTGTACTGAAAAGCAATTGCAAATATACAATGGAGAGAATATATGAGCCTGCCTATCCCATTAGAAGTTAATCATAACATCTAACACCAACAAGGCTGAAGTGCAGAGCCCAAGCGGTGTAATTGCCCTCTTATCATTCTCTATTCATTTCTCTGCCTTACCCACAGGTGGTCGGTGACACAAAGGGGCACACGAGAACCACTGAATGGTCCTTTAGCATTCCTTCTTACTCACCCTTTAATCATGATTATTAGTAGCTAATTTATATTTAAAAAATAAATGTATAATATATCCTTATTATTATTTCACCATTTATTTACTCACATTCTTTCTTTTCTGTTCATTGCAACAGTCTTTGGTTTTCCTTTTTCTCTTCTTTTCACTGCATGCTACAATCTTAAAATCAGAAATAGATATTTTAATTTTGAAAAAAAAAAGATCTTTTAATGCATACAACAACAAGCCATACGAAATTGATATTTTAATAATTACATTAATTACTGAAAGAGAGTTGAAGATTTGAAGCTGACAGGAAGGTCACAGAATGCCAAAGAACAACCAACCTAACGGAATATTAATGTCGATTCCAGCTTCGATGTAATTATAAATATTAGTAGTGAATTACAGCTATGAACCGCAATGGCATATTTAAGTCTTTGAGTTACGCAGGAATGCACATCCTAAATCTAAATTTAGAGTGTGTGTGTGTGTGTGTGTGTGTATAAAGTTATAAACACACTCAAAACTTAGATTTAGGATGTGCGTTCCTGCATAACTCAAAGACTTAAATATGCTATTGTGGTTCATAACTCAAAGCTTCAATATATATATACACACACATGTATTTCCCTTCAAAGTTAGTGATTTTCATTTTTGTATCTCTATATATATAGAGAGAGACACAAATGTGAATATATATTTTGTGATTTCATATGAATATATATATTAATATGCAATTTTGCCTAAGAATTATTGCACTTCAACTACAGTGGTTACAGCAACAAAATCATCTCTACAATATGAGTAGAAGTGTCCAACTAATAGACCCATCAGCATTGTGCATGAAACCAAAAGTATTTGCTAACACAGACAGCATCTGAGTTCCAAATTCAGTATTTAGAGGAAAGTAAATGAGAATTGATGGGTTAGAAGCAATAAGTTGGCAATAGGACAGAATTATTTAGGAGTTGGTAATTTTTTCTTCTAAAAGGAAAGGAAAAATGATGAAACCATGGATTATGAAATCATTAATCTGAAAAGATGAGCAGGTCAATTATGTGTAGACTTGTTAAATGAAAATTAAAAAAGACATTCCGAGATATAGTGAAAGAACAAGGACCATTTCTAGGGTGAATTTAGACTAGAGGAAGTGCGGCATATGCTGCTACAGACAAATGGACATGTTTCTGAGTGAAGCATTACCTAAAAATAGGGCAGAGGGTTTTCCAGGTCTTGACTTGAACTCCGGATGAAATTGCACACCAATAAAATAAGGATGAGCATGGAACTCAACAATCTGCACCAGCTTATAAATATTTAAAAGAATTCAAAATTTTCACAAAATTCAGGTCTATGCCATCGTATGCATACCTCCATTCGTCTTTTGGTTTCATCTTTACCAACAAAAGAGAGACCAGCCTTTTCAAGTTCTGCAACCATTTCAGGGTTTACCTGTGGACATAATAATCCAGCATAAACAAATTTCCCAAAACTTATGTATCTATTTAAGCATCTCAAATTAGAACATTATACTGAAGTTCTCAATTTATGTGTAAATAAACAGACCTCATATCGGTGTCGATGTCGTTCATCGATAAAGCTGACATTCCCATACCTAAAGAGAAGGTGAACTTCACTTAGATTTATGCTACATAAGGGCAATGAAGAAAAATGAGAACAGAAATGGGCATAAAATTTTAGAAGCATATTTGTCTGCTTACAACTTAGCAGATATACAGTCAGGAACCTCAAAAAAGGTCCTCCTTGATCCAAGATGCATTGTAGCTCCCTTATGAGTCTTAGAACCCTTTATTTGTCATAATAAGATATGTAAAGCTGCAGAAGATTCCTGATAGAAATAACAAAAATGATGGCCAAACTAGTTACCTCTGGCATAAAAACAATACATGGATTTGTTGTGTCAGGATCAAACTCTGTGCTATTTGCATCTTGCAAGTTCAGAATAGAACGGGCAAATTCAATGACAGCAACTTGCATGCCAAGACAAATTCCAAGAAATGGAACATTGTTTTCACGGGCATATTTAGCAGCTAGAATTTTTCCTTCCACCCCTCTATCTCCAAAACCTCCTGGGACTAGTATGCCATCTGCACCCTGAGCTGAAGATAATTAGATAGCTACAGGCAAAAATGTATAACCTACTACTGTTGTTAAAACTACAGCTAAAACCTTGAAAATGCAGATTGTCTCAAGAATCTAAGACCAACTATATAAATGAGAATTACACTCACCTTCAACCGTTTCCATGCTCCTCTAAAAAGATCAGGTGTCTGTAAATGAGATTAATCATATAGTCATCAGTTTCAAATGTGAACCAGCAACAAAGACTGAAGGATTTTGAAAAATAAACAGACTTCTATTGCTGCACTGTCTTCAAGGTCAGAAGGTCGAACCCAATCCACCACAAGTTTCTTATAACAAGCAATAGAAGCATGCAGAAGAGCCTGCAAATATATTGATGATACAATCAGGTACAATTTATAAGTTGGAGAAGCACATATTTAATGAGATCAACTAATGGGAGGAACTTATCGAATCTTCCTTTTTAAATTCCAAAGAAAAACATGGGACAAAATATCAACCAAATTTTGCATCTTTATGAAACCATAATTTGTAAAAAGAGTTTAAAGCACTCACAATGACTGAACTTTTGTCTGATTAAATCATAGATTGCACATCAGAAATATGGATAAATCCTCTAAAAGAACTAAATAGCCTGAGCATGTTTGTGCTAATAGTTAGATTTTATGCTTAATGCCGAGCCTCTTCCTACATGCCAAAGCTTTTGGGAATAATGTTAACCCAACCATTATTATCACAGTACAAGAGCATGTCATTGATTGACCGGCACCCTCTTTTCCACCATTTGTCCTTTGCTCTTGCCCTGGATCAATGTGCAGAGACTTTTAATCTCACTTGGATCCTCATTACAAGTCCATTAATCCTTCATCCACCTAAATGTGATAGGTCTTAGAGCATGTATATAATGTTTGACTCTTTCATGCTAGATGAATTACAGAGACCCAACTGTAATTTATTATCACTAATAATTAATCAAATCCGTGTTAGATCTTCTAAGCACTAAGAAAAGTAGTAGACACAACTGTCATGCTTTTAAACCATTTGAAGTATTAACAAAGAACCTTTCATTTTATGTTTCCTAATGGTGTGATAAAGGCCAAGAAGGAGCCCAATCAGGTGGAAAATACATTGTATGCCAGGTCAAGCTATACAATTACCATATTCTTCCTCATTTTGTGATACAATGCAAAATTGGGGAAATCCATTAAACTTAGATTGTGATTGATTATAGGTCCTAAAACAACATGAGTATCCTATCATCTCCAGGCAACATGGACGAAGCTGAATACCAGCCAGGGATTGATTAATTTCCAGATATTATTTCCATATGTGTTTTGTGAATCCAATATCAATTGTTCTTTTGCTACATCATATAATGCATAATAAATGCAACAAATACTTCCTAGTCAAGTACTTTCTTAGCTACAGTTTCCCCGAATAACATACTTGCATTCCTCAACCGATATTTCGTCCTAGAAAAAAGTTTGTGGTCTTATCATTATGATAGACTGCGAAGTAGAAATGTTTCTGAATACAGGACGAAGACAACAGACATATTCTAGAGATAGTGGTATATGCATTTTATCTGAACTCAATGTGCTTTAATGTGAAACTATGTACATGTAGAATCCATGAAGAGTTATGTCAACATTTAGAAAAGTTTACTGTCACCAGGCATCTAAAGTACATAAATATACTAATTGCATGATCATCTCTTTGTTGAATCAATTATTGCAACCAATAGTTGCAATAGATGGACCATAGAAGTGGAGATAAATTAAGAACTATCTATTTATCATGTCCAGCTAATGACAACAACTAAATAATTCAAATTAAATAATCAATGCAAAACTTTCCAGCAAATACCAGAGTTCAGAATTTAGGAACATGGATATATATCATTGAATAAACATGTATTCACCTCCAATACTGAGAGATAAGAATCAGACTGGCCAGTATACTTTCCAACCATCACAATCCTAACCTGAAAATAACAAAATGGGTCAAACTGCAACCAGAAAATAACCAAGGCACCTAACTTAGGAGTAAAAGAGAAAGAGGAGAGAGAGAGAGAGAGAAAGAGAGAGAGAGAGAGCTCACAGGATCGTGCAAGGTGTCATAACTTCTGGCTCTACTTGTCCATTCTTCCAATGCAAGTTCCTTAGCAATCCTATGCAAATAAAAAGTGAATATTTATATCATGCCTATCTATATTTAGATATCATTAAGCAGAGATCAAGATGATGAACTATCAAAATTATTGCAATAGAAGGACAAGTTAATCAGACCAACCCTTGAAGATTCAATAGCTTTATAATAGTCTCATGTGCCTTTTGCTCCTACAGGGACAAAAGTAATGTTTAAATGTACAGGAGTACATATTTCAAAAATATAATAACATCCACAATCTTATTAGAAACAATAGACTCTACCCCCAACAATAAAGGAATGTGCCAAATATTTGTAACATCATTGAGAGTAATGATATCTGCCACCTGCAAAAACAATTTATTGATCAAGTAGCATTCGGGGTAAACATATATTCATTTATTGCAAAAAGGTTAAGGAGAAATAATTAGAACTTAAGAAGAATACCGGGACATGGCAAAATCTTGAAAGTTTCTCTTTTATGTTTTCATCCAGTGCCTAACAAAAGCATAAGAATCGGAACTATCATAGGCTAAAGTAAAATGATAACTAAAGAAACTTAAAAGGAGATGGTGGATGGACAAAAAAAATTGAGTGGAAACCTTAGTGCTCTGGCAGGCTAGAATGTCAGGTGCCAACCCAAGTCCTCTTAGGCCCCAAACACTATGTTGTGTTGGCTTAGTCTTCTACAAAGTTTTTTAAACCAAATTATTATCAAATTGAAAGACCACACTGAACATATAGACTGCAAGATGAACTGTTGCTCAATTTTGTGTATGGAGTATGTATACTATGCTACACCCCTAACCTGCTCACCGACTTCATTTAGAACAGGAACAAGACTGACATGGACCACACAAAAGTTATCAGGACCTGTAAGAAGATTGATTTGGAGAAACACTCGTGTAAAAATGACTGAGATGATAAGTTGATTGTAAGAGATAGTTGACTCTAAGCAGGTCTCCTCACCTACACGGTAAGAGAACTGACCCAAAGCTTCTATAAATGGCATAGATTCTATATCTCCTGCATGAAGAATTCCACTGTCGTTATGCCGTGAAAAGATCGTGGTCCCTGCACCGCATACTTACACCACTATGGGTAACATCATGAAAATCATAATTATCCATAAATAAATTGCCAAGTTTCTGGCTGATATATATAAATATTATATATATATACATATATATATACATACATATATACATACATATATATATACATATATATATACATACATATATATATACATACATATATATATACATACATATATATATACATACATATATATATACATATATATATATATATATATATATATATAATATCTCATCTTTGTATGAGGAAAATCAAACAAGATGATATACCTATGGTTCCACCCAATTCTATTACACAAACATCCGGAGGCCCTTCTTCCCCATCCACGGGTATCATAGCTGCACGTTCTATCCACTCTTGTATGGCATCTGTCATGTGCGGCATGACCTTGGTACAACAAACATTGAGAGAGGTTCAGGACTACTAGGATAATAACCAAATTATGATCCAAACAGATCAGATGATTTTTTAAGAGAAAAGCTGCAGGCAGGACTCATACCTGGACTGTCTTCCCCAGATAGTCTCCCCTTCTCTCCTTGTCAATGACAAACTATCACAAAACAATAAGAAAATAATGGTAAGTTGATAGAGCAAAGATAGACAATGTTTGCAAAAGAAAATTCAAAGATGAATGTAAAAGTACAAAATATAGTTGTAGCATACATGTCAAAGTAGTTCATAAATGCAGCATAGTTAGACCAGTTAATAGGGAAGGCATGGATATATTTGGTACCTGATAGATCTTTCCAGTTGTGATGCTATTGTCACAAGTTAACTTGACATCAAGAAACCTTTCATAGTTTCCAAGAACCAAGTCCACCTGCAAAAATAAATCTTCAGCCAAAGCGAAACAAAGAAGAAAAAGAATTATTTCTAGAATAAAAATCAATAAGATATAACAGTTGAAATAGAAGGCATGTGGGACAAAGATAGCAGGCACAAAAATGTAGCAAGAACTATTAGTTACCTCACCGCCATCATCTAAGACAAACACTTCGCCATGCTCAAACGGGGACATTGTCCCAGCGTCAGTATTTAGATAAGGATCTGCAAAGAATACCACGAGTGGAAGGTAAGTCATCCTTGGCAAAACAAAAGCAACAAAGTGACATTGTGAACCACACAACTGAGACTCTACTATTAACACAGACTTCAAACACAATAACTTCAGAGCACCTTTCAATTTTATTTGTCTGTGAAAGAAATTGGAGGGGAAGGGTGATTGTTTTGCTAATTGTTCCCTTTTGCCATCACATATGAATCTGTTTTGACTGAATCCTCAGCCTTTTAGATTGCTTAAACAAGAATTAGAAATAAATGAATAAATGCTTGTTTCAATATGAATTAAGTGTTCCCAGTTCTAGTTACTGGAGATAAATGCTATATATCATATCCTGAAGTTTCAAGGTTGTTGTTATTCTCATCTTAATGACTGAAAATCTGCATGATATCTCCCAAATTAAAAGGCTACAGAACTACAGCAGAGTTGAAAAAAACTTAAAGATCCCAAAGCAAACGGCAAGGAAAATAAAATCCAGGTTGACAAAGAACTGAAGAACAACTGTTGCCGAAACAAAAATAAACAAGCTGCCCTATTTCACAAGTCATATTGTGAACCAGCGGCCCTAAAGATAGACAACGCAATTACCATGCTAAAAATGATACCATGTTGGCATGATTGTTCCTCTTGTAAATGAAAAGCTAGAGATGATGGTTTGCCAAAGTGAGAACAGATTACTCTCCCTGGAAACCAGTGATGAAAAGATTGTTCCTTCTCCAACGAGAGACCAGACCGACCATCTCTGAGCGAAACATCCGCAAGAAAAGAGACAAAACAAACGGCAATTTTAATCGGTAAAAGGGAAAGCTGACGCCCCAAACAAGCCTCATTCCCGAGACAAGAAACTTCTCGTATGTGAACAAGATACTGGAAAGCTCGATCACTTGGAACAGAGGCATCAAAGAGAGGAGAAAAGTACCAATCTTTATCGCCGTCACTCGGAGCCCGCATGCCTTGAGGAGGACTCCAATGCTGCTCGCCGTCACCCCTTTCCCCAGTCCACTGACCACTCCCCCCGTCACCAACACGTACTTCATCTCTCTCACATACACACACCCACAATGAAGAAAACGACTAGTAAAGAAGCTCACTCGAATTGAAAAGCGAAAATTAGCAAGCGGAACAATTTCCTCTCTCTCTCTCTCTCTCTCTCTCTCTCTCGTTACGGCGAAGAAGTGTGGGATGAGAAGAAGCAGAGAAGGTCATTATATACTTTCTTCCAAGCTTTCTACTTAAAACAAAAAACTTTAGCTGAAAGTTACATTTTTTTCATTGCCACTAAAATGTAAATTTGACATTTTTTTCCACATTCTTTTTCCTTCCCTCTCATAAACCCAAAAATTAATCGTCTAAAAAGAAATCCAAAAAAATAACGCATCGCAACCGATGCCGTCCTCAAAAGAACATCATGCTCCCTCTGCTTCTCTACCATTTTAATGAGAGCTTTACGTCGACCCAGCTTTGTCGTCCTCCGACTTACACGATCAGGACGTATCCGCCGCTTTGCTCGAGGATGTCCTTCGCCATCTACGCAAGCATGCTTGTCATAAAATTACACCTGGATTCCAATCGTATTCTGCTGGTCTTAAGTATTGGTCAAAAGAGTTAAACTAAATTATCTGCTTACGATCAGATTACATCATCTCAGGAAGGTTGTAGCTGCCGGGAAAAAGCAGCAGTCCAGCGAAGGCTTAAACACCAAACACGTTATGCTGCATCGCAACAAACAACATCTGCATCACGTATCAATTTCGGCGCCATTAGCGCCGAAAGGGTTCAGATCCAAAGATTCTCTTGTGCAAAACACCGTCGAGTTGAGATAAGGACAAGCGATCTATGAACCACGCTGCTCCTGTGTTTTTTCATTCATCACGACAACGATTTCAACATCCATTATACGGCCACCTGTTAACTGTGTGCTATGGTTATTACGACCACAGTTTACGTGGAACAAATAAGCATTGCACTAAATGCAATTCTATGTGCTACTTGTAGTGAAAGTTTCTTAGTAGTAATTTACAGTGTTTCTTGCTACGTGCTACATTATCGACCGTAGACAAGTGAGACTTGGCCAGAAGACATCGCATCTGCCCCTTTCAGATTCGATATCACATCAAGCTAATTCAACACGAGCAAATTAGACTTTGTAGCCAATTTGAGGGAGAAAAGAGGAAGATTGAAGTGTTTGGTCACCAGATTTGACCACACGGCACGAAATTAGGCCACATTACCACTTTATTTAGCAGTTCGTCAACTAAAACTATCATTAACGAACGAATCTATTATAGTTCGTCAACTGGAAGAAGCTTTGCAGATCTGCTATCATGATCGAGGCAGAGGACACGATTTTCCCCAGCAATATTGAATGGTTGATGACGTCGTGTTAGCTCCATGACGTCAGTACGAGCATGTGGGAGGCAAAGGAGAACCTGGTTCTTGCCTGGTTCGAAACAGGAAAGCCACGCTAGTCCAAGGGAGGATCCGGAAAGGGCCCTTGCGTATCACACCCACGTTATCACCGCACATGAGGGTGGGGGGATGGTCAACTGTAGTGCTCCGTCATTTCCTTGTCAGCTGGGGCCCGGTCGAGTCGACGTTGACGATGATAAGGTACGGGCCGAGTCGGCGGTATCGTGGTCCACGTTTCCCGGCTACGGGCGTTCGCCCGTCAAAACTGCCACGTCAAGGGAACGTGTATATTCCCACGTGGCCTTCGTATGGCTGGGTAAATGGGACCCACGCGGGGAGGACACCCTGCGACTGGCCCAAAGCAGATACTAACGAAACGAAGACCCAAGTCCTTGAGATGGGGCCCTTTTCTAACTCCAATAACAAAGCAGGTAGGTTGGCCGATTAACGTATTCATGGTAAGTATGTACGATAGGAACGGGAATCAGGATCTCCTTGCTGATTCCGAATTATGTCATGATCACATAATAAACTATTGGTCTGGTAATGATATATCTCGCTCACATATGATAGGTTAAGGGTTCCAAAGATAACAATAGATTATCCATAAATTTTATTCTTATATGATAAGACATTCGATGGAGTATTCATTTCAGATATCTATTTTTATTGTCATACCTATGCAGCTTATCGAAGAGTAACTAAATTTGGATTAAACGAGTAAAGTTGGTAATAGTGTAAGAAAAGACTCTGATTTGTTGTCACCTTCATATTTTGAATCTTAATCTCTAATCTTCGCCACATGTTTGTTCTAATGAATCTAATGACACAAGCCTTGTCTTCATGGGCATCTCATCTTGTGTCTCACGAGGGCTGTTGACCCCAAAAGATCGAGAGCGAATACTACAATTTCCATTTCAAGCAGTGGCGACCGCTTCCGGAATGATTCCAAGACCCAATGCATGCATACAGTTCCCTGCTGTCTTCCCATATATCAAAACTGGTGTTGGCTCCCAGTTCAGTTCAGGAGTAGAACAATAAGAGAACCAAGCATACGTTTAAGGCGGGTTTACTAATTGGGAAATATAAGTCTTTACCTTGTGATATAAATAATAATAATAAATTTTTGTATACGAACGAATATTAGTAGGTCATAACATAATGAAATTAAATGAAAATCACAATCAAATAGAATAATAAGATTTACGTAGAAAATCCCTCCAACGTAAAGGGTAAAAACTATAAGATAAACTAGAGATAATCTACTATAATAATAATAAATATATAAATCTCAGTCTTTTGTCAAAACCTAAATAACAATCTCAAAAGAATAAGGATTACGTCACTGTACACAATATCCAAATTCTTCCTAAATAATCATAGTAAAAATCTACTATACATCTGATCTAACATGAGATGAGAATATTACCTAGATGATTAAGAATAGTCTCTTTGTGTTATCTTTATCTTCTTCTTTTTTTCTTCTCTTATTTTTTTTTATCATTTTCTACTCTTTTTGAATTAAGTTGCTGTTGTAATTTTTTGTCTCGTTGCTATGGTTTTTCTCCCTATTTTCGTAGCCATCACACCCCCCTTATTAGATCTAGAGTTTAATTAAAGGGAAGTGGGCTATGGGCTATTAAAGCCCACTATGGGCTAAATTTGTGGGCTATCAGCCCAATAACCTCCCCTTTAGCTCATAAGAGAGATTATCCCATGACTCATCAATATGAAGTCATGCCGATCATCGATATATCTCATATCTTTCTTTTGATAAGGTCTTTGTCAACATGTTTGCTGCGTTATCATCTATGTAAATTTTCTGAAGTTGTAATTGCTTCTCTTCAAGTACATTTCGAATCCAGTAGTATCTGACATCTATATGCTTTGACTTAGAATGAAAAATTATGTTCTTACACAAATAGATGTCACTCTTGTTGTCACAATTCATCACATAATTTTTCTATTTCAGCCCCAATTCTTATAAGAATTCTTTCATCCATAATATTTCTTTGCAACCTCTGTAGCAATAATATATTCTGCCTCTGTGGTGGAGAGAGCAATATACCTTAGCAATCTGGATTACCATGACACAGCTCCCCCAGCAAAAGTAAGTATAAAACTTGATGTAGACTTTCTCGCATCAATATCTCTTGTCATATCTGCATTTGTGTAACCTGTCAACATATGTGATCCACCTCTAAAGCTTAAACAAACCTTAAAGCTCCCTTTGAGATATCTAAAAATCCACTTTGCTGCTACCCAGTACTCTTTACCTAGATTTGTAAGAAATCTGTTAGTAACACCTACTACATATGCGATGTTCGCCCTCGTATATACCATTGTATATATTAAACTTCCAACTACTGAAGCATAAGGAATCTTTTACATTTTCTCTTTCTCCTCATTACTTGACGGTCTCTATTCTAAACACAACTTGAAGTGACCTATAAGAGGAGAACTAACTACTTTGCATTGCTCATACTGAACATTTCCAAAACCTTCTCAATGTATTTCTCCTGTGATAACCAAATCTTCTTAGTTTTTCTGTCACTGAAAATCTGCATGCCCAATATTTGTTTTGTTGGCCCCGTATCCTTCATTACAAAAGACTAACTCAGTTCCTTCTTCAACCTGTCAATTGTAGACATATCTTTCATAAGAATAAATATGTCATCAATATAAAGTAAAAGAATAATAAAATCCTCACCAAACCGTTTGATATAAACACAATGATCTAAAGTCGTTCTTTTATATCCATTTTCAGTCATAAATGAATCAAACTTTCTGTACCACTATTTTGGAGCTTGCTTCAGCCTATACAAACTCTTCCTCAATTTGTAGGCAAAGTTATCTTTACCTTTGACTTTGAAGCATTCTAGTTGCTTCATATAAATTTTCTCCTCTAAATTACCATGAAGGAAAGTTGTCTTTACATCTAACTACTCAACCTCCAAGTCTTGGCTAGCAGTAATACCAAGAGCAACACGAATAGAAGACATTTTAACAACAGGAGAAAAAATCTTTTCAAAGTCAATACCTTTCTTTTGACCAAAGCCTTTCACAACCAATCTAGCTTTTTACTTTGGTTGAGAACAATATTCTTGAGTCTTCAATCTAAAAACACACTTGTTCTTCAAGGCCTTTATTCCCTTTAGTAGTTGCACCAAATTATATGTGTGGTTCTTTTGTAGAGCATCAATCTCTTCCTGCATAGCAACTAACTACTTTTTTTTCTACTCACTTTCAATTGCTTCATAATAACTCTCTAGTTCACCTCAATCAGTAAGCATCACATACTCATCTGTAGAGTATCTTCTGGAAGGTTTACATTATCTAAAAGATATTCTCAATTGAGGTTATGTGGGAAGTTGCTCTCCAACTTCTTCTTGCTCAACATATCCTACAGGTAGATCAACATCGGGCTCTACATTATCTTCCTGCACATCTCCCCTATCACCCTAATATACTGGAGGAGTAACTGGGTCACAATCTGCTAATCATTCTATAAAAGTCTTGGCTGGTGCCTTCTTTTTTAAATCCTCAAAGGTTTGATCCTCAAAGAAGACCATATCTCTACTTCTAAAGACCTTCTATTTTTCTGGATCCCAAAGCCTATAACCAAACTGATCATGTAAGTAGCCAAGAAAAATACATTCTTTTGTCTTACCATCCAGCTTGGACCTCTCATTGTTTGAAATATGTGCAAATGCACAACAACCAAACACTCTCAAATGCTTATAGTAAACATCTTTCCTTGACCATACATACTCTACAACATCACCATCTAGGGATCTAGGGTTGTACATGGTGACAAGTTGATCACATCAACTGCAGTCCTCAAAGCCTCATCCCAAAACATTTTAGGTAGCTTGGCTTGTAAAAGCATACATCTGATATTTCCAATGATGGTGCAGTTCATCCTCTCTGCAATAACATTATGTTGAGGTGTACCAAGAACTGCCATTTCATGTTGGATATGACTTGCAATAATCATTAAATAATCCTATGTACTCACCACCATTATCTGATCTTATGCATTGCCCTTCTATCTCCCTTTCAACTCTTGCATGAAACTCTTTGAAAATATTAATTACCTGATCTTTGATCTTCATAGCATAGGCCCAAATTTTCCTAGAAAAATTATCTATAAAAGTGAAAAAATAAAGTGTACGATTGATATTAAGAACATTAACAGATCCACCAGGAGTTTTTGTCCTCAAAGGAGTGGTTTGTATAAACACAATCTAAGAAGTGCATGTTGCTAGATAAAGCAAGATTAGCAAATGAAACTCTGTATTGTTTACCAACCAAATAATCAATACAAGGGTTCAAACGTGTACCTTTGAGGTATGACAATAACTCTATCTTGAAAAGAGCTTGTAGCCCCTTCTCGCTCATGTGTCTTAGTTGCTTATGTCACAACTTCATGTTGAAGTCTTTCTCTGTAGTATTTAACTGCTTACCACAAGCTTTGGCCTACAACCTATAAAAAGTTTGACATTTCTTTCCACTAGCCATAATAAGAGAACCTTTATTAAGCTTTTATTGTCCTTTGTGAAATATGCTATCATAGTCTTCATCATTTAGTCTTCCAACTAAAATTAAATTCAGTCTCAAGTCAACCATATACCTCATATTCTTAAGCACCAACTTACAGCCAAGGTTGGTTTTTATGTTGATATCACTAATGCCAATAATGTTTGTCATGTCATAGTTACCCATCTTGATAACACCAAAATTTTTAAACCTGTAGGTAGCAAAAAATTCCCTCTATGGTGTAGCATGATAAGAAATACATGTGTCAATCACCCACTCAAGATCCTGATACACATAAGAAAAAAATATCATCAAAAGGGGACAAAATCAAATAATCAGCACAATGCATTATAGCTACAGTATTATATTTTTACTTTATAGTCTCCACTTCTTTTCTTTTTTTCTTGCTCTTCTTAGGTTGCTTGCATTGGTTCTTATAATGTCCTTTCTCACCATAGTTATAGCAAATAATATCTTTTCTTGATGTTGACTTGCTTCTACCCATGCGTGAACTGCTTTTATCCTTGGACTTTGACCTTTCTCTTTTATTTGAGATAAGTGCATGTGAATCATTCTAAGATGTTACTGAGTTCTTTCTTCTCAACTTCTCATTCAATAAACTACTTGTTACTTGACTCATTGTGACAACACCATCTAACATAGAATTATTGAGGGAAACCACCAGTGTCTCCCAACTTTCTGGTAATAAACTAAGAAGTAACAATGCTTGCAACTTATCATCAAAAGACATTTTCATAGAGGATAATTGGTTAGTGATACTCTACATTTTATTCAAATGCTCAACAATAGAAGCACCATCTTTATATTTCAAGTTTACACATTTTCTAATCAAGAAAGCTTTGTTGCCAACTGTTTTTCTTTCATAGAGATCTTCCAACTTTTTTCCAATAGAATATGTAGAATTTTCAATAGAAACATGATGAAAGACATTGTCATCGAGCCACTGTCAAATAAACCCAACTATTTTTTAGTCTAACCTCTTCCACTCATCATTTGTCATAGTTACGGGCTTTGCACTATCCCCCTACAAAGGTCTATACAAGTCTTTACAATACAAGAGATCTTCTATTCTTGGTTTTCATATTATCCATTTATTTCCATTTAAGTTAATCATGTGAGAAACACTACCAGCCTCTATTAGTTTGGCAAGTCCCACATAGTCCCACATTAGGAAAATCAATCTTGGTATCTTATGTTTAAACTATAAATAAGGGCATGAGCTTTGAAGTCAGATGCACCACAAGAAAATCTAATTGTTTGCTTTATGCTTTTCTTGTTTAGTAGTTTCATGTTTTATGGCCTAGGAACATCTTCCTAAGGCATTTGTAATAGTCCCTCTTTTATAGTAGTGATTTGCTCCTCCTTCGTCCGTGGATGTAGGTCAATTGACCGAACCACGTAAATCTAGTGTTCTTGTCGCTTCTTTTATTATTTCTGCTTTATTATCTTTATTGGGTTGCCAAAATTACCCTTTGGTAAATTTCCTGGGGCTAGCTCTAACAAACTGGTATCAGAGCCTGATTTCGGGATCTTTTGGCAACAATAACAATAACAAAGATCGTTATCGAGAAATTCGATAGAAATGTCAACTTCGGCATGTGTCAACTCAAGATTGAGGCCATTCTGGTTCAAGACGGAGTTTATTTGACACTATAGGGAGCTGAGAACATTTCAGATGGTACATCAAAGGAAGATCTTGCGGGTATGAATAAGAAAATCTGATCAAGCATTATTCTAAATCTCTCTGACGAGGTTTTACGGGAGGTAGCTATGGAGACTACGGCTAAGAGCATGTGGGACAAACTTAAAGCCTTATATATGAAGAGGACAATGGAGAATCATCTCTACTTGAAGTAGAGTTTGTATATGCTTCGGATGACTAAAGGTACATCTATGCTCTCACATCTTGATAAGTTTGATTCCTTAGCTATGGATTTGGAGAATATATATGCAAAAAATTATGATGAAGATAATGTCCTGTTACTTTTATGTTCTCTTCCCTAATTTTTTAAGCATTTCCGTGATACTATGATTTATGGAAAAGAAACAATTTCATATCAGGAAATTAAATTTGTACTAAAATCTAAAGAGTAGATAGACAGGGATATCACTAGGGAAAGTAGAAAGAATCAGGCTGAAGGTCTGATTGTTAGGAGGAGAATAAATAAAAAGGAATTTGACAGTAGTAGATCTAAATCTAGATCTAAATCCAAACATAGAAATTTGGAGTGCAGATATTGTCATAAAATAGGGCACATTAAGATTGATTGCTTTAAATTGAAAAATAAATTAAAGCAAAAGAAAAAAATTATTGAGAAAACTACTGAATCCATTGAAGCTAGTGTAGCAACTGATCAGAATATTGGAAATATTTTCTCTGCTATTGATGATAGGACGAGGTCTACAAATGAATGAATTTTAGATTTAGGTTGTTATTATCACATGTGTCCTAATAGAGATTTATTTTCTATATATGAATCTTGTAATGGTGGAATTGTTTTGATGGGCAATAATACCGCGTGTGATATTGTTGGAAAAGGCACAATCCGAATTAAAATGCATGATGGTATTATAAGGACACTCACTAATGTTAGACATGTTCCTGATTTAAAAAATAATCTCATCTCTTAAGGCACTCTAGAGGCTCTTGGGTATAAATACACTGCTAAAGGTGGAGTTACGAAAGTTTCCAGAAGTGCCCTTATTGTTATGAAAGCTTGTAGGTCTGGTAGCTTATATATTTTGTAGGGAACTACTGTCACCGGCTCAATTACAGTCTCATCATCATCATTATCTGATTCTGACATCACCAAATTATGACATATGCGTTTGGGTCATATGAGCTAAAAAGGCTTGAGCATATTGAACAAAAGGGGTCTACTTTGTCGACAGAGTACTAGGCCATTGGATTTTTGTGAACATTGCATTTTTGGAAAGTAGAAAAGAGTCAGCTTCAATTCTCCGGCAGTTTACAAAACGAAAGGTACTCTTGACTATATTCATTTAGACCTTTGAGGTCCAACTCATGTTCAGTCTAAGGGTGGCGTCAGGTATATATTGACTTTCATTGACGATTATTCTAGAAAAGTTTAGGTTTATTTTCTGAAGTATAAAAATGATATTTTTCTAACCTTTAAATAATAGAATGCTTTGATTAAGAAGCAAACAGGTAAACAGATTAAGCGACTTCGAACAGATAATGACATGAAATTTTATGAAGGTGACTTTGATGAATTCTACAAAAATGAAGGAATTATTCGGCATCGCACTATTAGGATGACGCCTCAGCAAAATGGTGTGACCAAACGTATGAAAAGAACACTCTTAGAGAGAGCAAGGTGTATGATCTCAAATGTAGGGTTGACAAAGGACTTTTGGGCAGAGGCGATTAATATGACTTGTTACGTTGTCAACCGCGCTCCTTCTACAACACTTAACTTTAAAACTCCAGAGGAAGTTTGGTTAGATACTCCTGTTGATTACTCTGATTTAAAAATTTTTGGGTGTCCAGCATACATGCATATAAATGAAGGAAAATTAGAGCCTCGAGCGAAAAAGTGTATTTTTCTTGGGTATGCTTCTAGGGTGAAAGGATACAAATTATGGTGTTCTGATCTCAAATCCCCAAAATTTGTAATCAGTAGAGACGTTACTTTTGATGAATTGTCTATGTTATCTTCTAAAGAAGAATATACTAGTTATACAAATGATAGTGCGCAGAAGCAGGTGGAGCTTGAGATTGATAGTTCTAATTCTTTTCAGCCTAACTCTTCTACTCAAAGAATACCAGTAGATGGTCCTGAGTCTACTAACAAAGTTGATCTAGAGAAATAGCAATATTCCATAGCCAAGGATAGACCATGGAGAAATATTCGACCACCACAAAGATATGCAAATTTGGTTGCATATGCTTTGTTTGTTACAGAAGAAACAAGTGAAGTTGGTGAGCCTACTTCCTACTCAGATGCAGTTTCTTATGATAATTCCGCTAAGTGATTAATTATGATGAATGAAGAAATTGAATCTCTCCATCGGAATAGAACTTGAGATCTTGTTAAGCCGCCTTCGGGTAATAAAATTGTTGGATGTAAATGGGTCTTCAAAAGGAAGGAAGGTATTCCAAGGGTTGAAGATGCAAGGTACAAAGCACGATTAGTTGTAAAGGGCTATAGTCAGGTACATGGTGTTGATTTTAATGACGTATTTTCATATATTGTTAAACATAGCTCTATTCGTGTTTTGCTTACTTTAGTTGCCATGTATGATTTGGAATTGGAGCAACTTGATGTCAAGACAGCTTTCTTACATGGTGAACTTGAAGAACAAATTTACATGGAGCAACCTCATGGATTTGAAGTTGATGGTAAGGAAGACCATGTTTGATTGTTAAAGAAATCCTTGTATGGATTGAAGCAGTCTCCAAGATAGTGGTATAAGAGGTTTGATTCTTTTATGTTGGGTCATGGTTACATGAGGAGCATGTATGATAGCTGTCTCTACTTTCGGAAATTAACTGATGGCTCTTTTATGTATTTGTTACTTTATGTTGATTACATGCTTATTGCAGCTAAGAATTTGTCAGAAATTCACACTTTGAAAATGCAACTGAGTAGTAAATTTGAAATGAAAGATTTGAGAGCAACTAAGAAAATTCTTGGCATGGAGATCAAAAGAGATCGAGGAGTTGGAAAATTATTTCTGACTCAGAAAAATTACCTCAAGAAAGTCTTGGAAAGGTTTGGTATAAAAAATGCTAAGCCAGTGAGTACTCCTCTTGCTAGCCATTTTCGGCTATCTGCTACTCAGTCACCACAATCAGTTGAAGAGGAAGAATATATGGTGAAAGTTAAATATTCTAGTGCCATCAGCAGTATTATGTATGTAATGGTTTGTACTCGTCCAGATATTTCACAAGCAGTTAGTGTGGTTAGTAGATATATGTCTCATTCGGGTAAAACACATTGGTAGGCTATGAAATGGATTCTTAGATACTTGCAAGGGACTTCAGATGCTTGTTTGGAGTTTGGGAAAAATCGTGACACTTTGGTTGGTTTCGTCGACTCTGATTATGCTGCAGATCTTGATAAATGAAGATCTTTGACAGCTATGTTTTTTGCATTGGCGGTTGTGCAGTTAGTTGGAAAGTTTCCTTATAACCTGTCTTGGCTTTTTCTACTACAGAGGCAGAATATATGGTAGTGACAAAGGCGATCAAAGAAGTTTTATGGTTAAGAGGTTTGTTGAGCGAATTATGTCTACATCAAGGTATTACTATAATTTACTATGATAGTCAAAGTACTATTCATTTGACTAAAGACCAAATGTATCATGAGAGGACGAAACATATTGATGTGAATTTTCATTTTATTCAGGATATCATTGTTGAGGGAAAGGTCCTTGTTTAGAAAATGCATACGAAGGACAATCCAACTGATATGCTTACGAAACCTCTTCCGATTTATAAGTTCAAGCAGTGGTTAGACTTGGTTGGTGTTCATTGTTGGTGATTGTCCGTCGGAGCTTTTGTGAAGAAGGTGGAGCAAATTTTGTTGAGACATGCCAAGGTGGAGATTTGTTATTTTGGCAAGTACCACATAGTCCCACATCGTCCCACATCAAGAAAATCAATCTTGGTATCTCTTGTTTAAATATAAATTAAGGTATGAGCTTTGAAGTCAGATGCACCACAAGAAAACCTAATTGTTTGCTTTAGGCTTTTCTTGTTTAGTAGTTTCATGTTTTATGGCCTAGGAACATCTTCCTAAGGCATTTGTAATAGTCCCTCTTTTATAGTAGTGATTTGTTCCTCCTTCGTCCGTGAATGTAGGTCAATTGACCGAACCACGTAAATCTGGTGTTCTTGTCACTTCTTTTATTATTTCTACTTTATTGTCTTTGTTGGGTTGTCAAAATTACCCTTTGGTAAATTTCCTAGGGCTAGCTCTAACAACCTCCATATTCAAACACAAAAAATTAAATCACCAAAACCCTGCAAAATTAGTAGGCCATAAAACGCAGCAAAATTAAATGGAAATCACAATCAAATATAACACCAAGATTTACGTGGAAAACCCCTCTTACGTGAAGGGTAAAAACCATAAGGCAAACCAAAGATAATGCACTATAAGAATAATGAATATATAAATCTCAATCTTTTGCCCAAAACCCAAGCAACAATCTCAAGAGAATAACTAGGATACAAAGATTATGTCACTATGCATAATATCTAAATTCTCCCCAAGTAATAACAGCAAGAATCTACTATAGATCTTAACTAACCTGAGATGAGAATACTATATGGATGATTGAGAACAGTCTCTGTGTTGTCCTTGTCTTTTTCCCTTTCCTTCTCTTATTTTTCTATCCTTTTCTTCTCTTTTTGAATCAAGTTGCTGTTGTAATTTTTTGCTTTGTTGCTGTAGTTTTTCTCCCTATTTTTGCAGCCACCACACCCTGCTTATTAGATCTAGGGTTAAATTAAAGAGATGTGGGCTATTAAAATCCACTATGGGCTAAATTTGTGGGCTGTCAGCCTAACAATCATCACCGGATTAGATCTTCAAGAGGAATGTTGATGATCATACGAAGATGGAGGTGATGCATTCCATTGTTAGGGGGTCATCATTAAACATGTGGAGAGCTAATGCCATGGGGTGTGCATTCGTGAATTGGGTCAAGTGTTCTGACAACAAACGTGGCTCGCTAACTATGGCAAAGCTCGATGAGGTAGCACATGAACACGAGTCCTCGTTCTTCTTCACGCATCATTTGTAAGTCATGAGGCAACCAATACAATAATAGTTAATGCATAAAATTTAACAAAGATAAGCTTCTTTGATATTAAAGCTGGATTGTATTGCCAAAGTTCATGTTGCTATTGAGATGTTTGACATATTGCATACCATCCCCATCCAAGAAAATCCTCTAGGACATGAATTCGAAGTTGATAGTAGATTTGACATAATTAATCAATCTAACTTGATTTAGACTCGATTTATCTTAGGGGTTTTGCTCTAGCCCAAGGAACCTAAAAAGATCGATTTTAGATGAGTTTCTCGATATATTCATCTGACGTTTAAGTTAGACTCTCAATATAGATTTGGAAGTTGAGAGAGAGGTCTATGACCTCGATATTCATGCTTGTTATTATCTTTTATAATTGAACTTTTAGTTTCCCATAATTAAAATTTTTTAAAAAAAAATTTTCTGATCTTATTGACATGACATATCTAGTGGTTTAACTTTTATCATTTTTTGATAAAGTGGTTGGCCATATGTCAAGCTCTAGTTAGAGATGAATATTTCTCGTAGCATTTGTCCCTCTAAAATTATACTTCGATGTACTTCTGAATAGGAGGTAAAGTGAAATTCTTCTCATGATTTGAGATGTTGGTCTTTGATGGCCTTGTCGTTTAATTTTATAAATTAAATGTCTTGGAGGGACTATTATGCATAGCCCGAGGACGAGCGCATTAAGTGACTTGTGATGCTTACCTCAATGAGAGTGCATCAAATAACTTACGATGCTTAGCCCTTTAAAGATGCATCATGTAATCTTCAATGCTTAATTCGAAAAAGATACATTTAGTGACTTTTGATTATTGGAGCATATAAGATAACTTTAGATAGTTGCCTTAAATAGAGCACATTGAACAACTTTTGTGGCTTAACTTGAGGAGGACACGTTAGATAATATTCAATGCTTAACACGAAAAAGGTATATTGAATAATCTTTGATGCTAAACCTGAGAAGGATCCATTAGTCAACCTTCAATATTCAGCTTACGAAGGGTGCATTAAATAACAATGGCTCTAAGAGTAAGACTTTTGTCAGAATCAATGCTCATATCGATCATCTTTCTCTTTGAATGTAAAGGCAATGAGTAGATGTCTAGAGCTATAAAGAGTCCCTCCAGCATAGAAGAGGTCTTACTTGCATTTTGAGCCTTCTAAATCCTTAAGTCCTCATCCTCCCCACCTCTAGCCCCAAGTCTTTTGAAGTTCTATCCTAGTCCAGAGGTAGAAAATGGCCTCCTCCTATTCATCCAAGTTTAGATTCTTTAGCCTCTTAATGGTCGAGGGTATTAAAGTCTTATCTTTAGATAGCTTAAGATCGGAAAGGGTTCCATCATTTTCCTCCTCAGAGGGGATGCCGAGGGTGGGTTCAAAGGTTGAGAGAGACCTTCAAACTATGAAGGATTTCTATGACCAAGTTCTACCCTAACCGCAACCCTCAAGTTCCTCAAGCACCCATACATCAATTACTATAACTCAACCAAGTATGAGATGTCGATAACTCGACCATGGATTCAACCTTATGGACCTAATATATGTATGTCAATGTGCTAGAGATTATACTCTAATTCCCCCTCCATCCACTCAGCCCGATGTGCCTCTGATGGTGGAGGATATCATATTCTCAAATCATAGCATTATCTCATTGCATTCATCAGGGAATGCTACAATGTTGTGCTAGTATAATCCAACCCTCAACTTATTTCATTCTTACTTTGGGGTTTATAAGACGACCAAGGATACTATTGGAAAATCTGATCAAAACATCACATGTGCAGTGGAAGAAAAAAAAAAACACAAATTTCCCAAAAAAAAAATCTCATCATCGTGCGAAGATTGATGCGCAAAAATCGTAAAACCGAAAACCATATGTATCAAGTGAGATTTGTTACCTGCGGAGATCGTATATTCTTGAAAAATCCTAAATATATAGGAGTGGATGAAGAAATTTAACTATCTTCCTCTTTAGTGGTGATCCACATAGTAGATGTGGCAAAGACACTCCTCAAATTATTGTACGATCTTCCTCTCCATGTGCACTATGTGATCAAGAAGGGGTCGGCCCTTCTTGCTATCCACACACCCCAAACTAGGACTGTCTGTTGAGGGGGAGAGAAGAGGTAAGAGTATAGGAGGGGTGGTCTAGAGTTGTCTAACCTATGCCACCTTTTAGGCTCTCATATTTACAGAGGTTCTTGCCACTTAACCTTAATGGATTCTGCCCTATTGGATATTGGATCTTTGTCTAATTACCCAAGCCTCTTGGATTAGTAGATATCTATCTAATAGTCTCTATTTAGTCTTATTGGATCTCACCCAAAATATCTAATAATTCAGGGGCTTATTGGATATTCAATAAAATAATGGCTCTAACAAATATCTCATATCCGAACTTCTACTCGTCACAACACCTACTATGTATGACCCTCTAGGCCAGCTGATAATGAGTTATACCTATCAAAACTCCTTCTAATTCAGTGAATTATTATCTCCTTAATAATTTACTCGACTCATCAACTACGGATGTACTATGCCACTACACCATAGTCCATAGACGATACAAATGGATCAAATCCATTGGACCTGTTTGTCCTTAGTTACTATGTATCTATAGTCCATCATTCATCTAATATTCCAAAGATCGTATATTAGGTATGGTGCTGTCAAGCCCATATAGAATTTACTTAAGTCTCGTTCTAATTAGATTCTCCAAAAGAACTTATCTATCTCAATATGAATGATCCTGCTAGGGATTTGCCTCAGCAAGAATACATAGGATATTCCTCTTATGATATCGTGAGTGAATGATCCTCTATCGATACTCAATTGCATTTGTAAGGTTGACTGTCACTCCCAATGACCAACTATGTTAGATTTGGAAACTTCCAAACCTATAAGTCTAGTGTCAAAGAGTAGAGTACTCATATAGGACATCATTAGTGTCTTAAGTCTAAGGACTAGATACACAATTTGGACCACAGAATTATTGTCTAATAATGAGATATCATCAACCATCCATTATTCCATGAACGGATCAATCAGTGAACTCATTCTCCAATGAGCACTTACATTGTATCCCTAGTGTCCCCACACGAGCAGCTATGAAATTAACTATCTCCATTATATAGATGGATATATAATACACCAGTCTACCCTACTATCTCAATGTCTCTCTCGAGTAACATATAATTGGAATTATTTAGGGTCTATGTTTAAAAGTGAATCAGTCTCATTATCGTAATCTCATAACGATTTGATTTCCATTGTACAGATCCATAAACATCATAATATATGTAGCATACAACATAAAGTGAGAAAATACTAATAATAATAATAAGTAAAAAGATTACGTAGCATGTCACGCATGCCATCACTCACGTGATTGGCTTATAGGGCACTTATGACTAGCAATCTCCTGCTTAACCTAAAGCCAATTACCTACATGTCTAATCCTTGTTAGACCCTTGTGACAATCAAAGACAATTTAAGACAATGACTCCATTAGTGGATTTATGATGTTATCTTCGGATATAACTCTTTTCATTGCTACATCTCTTCGGACCATGATCTCTCTTATATAATGGAACCTCCTTAGAACGTGCTTGGATTTCTGATTAGGTGTAGGTTTGTTCGATTGAGAAATAACCCAATTGTTGATGCAATATAAGGGAATCCGCTCCTTGTGCATAGTACAACTCCCATATCTATGATGAACTTCTTCATCCAGACTCCCTCATTTGCTACTTCTACTGCAGCAATGTATTCCGCCTTTATGGTTGACTCAGCAATAGTATCTTACTTGGAATTCTTTTAACATATTGCTCCTCCATTCAGGGTGAACACATACCCTAAATTAGACTTGCTATCATCGACATCGAATTGAAAACTCAAGTCTATATAGCTCTCAACCTTGAGACTACCTCCTCCATATATCAATAAAAGATCATCAGTCCTTCTCAAGTACTTAAGGATATACTTTACTATATTTAAGTGTTACAAACTTGGATCCACTTGATATCTGCTCCTAACACTTAGAGCATACACTATATCATGCTTGATACATAGTATAACATATATGATAGATCATATTATTGATGCATAGGGTATCATATCAATGTCTATCCTTTCTATAGGAGTCTTTAGGGACATACTCCTAGAAAGTGATATTCTATTTCTCATCAGAGACCTCTCTTAGAATTTTTTATGCCAAACCTTTTGACAATTAAGATAAGCCAAGTATCATCTTAGATTTATCTCTATAGATCTGAATACCCAAAATATATGATGCTTCTCCTAAGTCCTTCATGAAAAAATGTTTAGATAGCCAAGCCTTTATTGTGGAGAGCATTTCTACATCATTCCCAATGATTAGGATGTCATCCATATATAATACCAAAAAAGTGATAGCACTCCCACTTACTTTTCTGTATACACAAGGCTCATCTTTATTTTTAATAAAATTAAAAGATCTGATCACCTCATCAAATCTTATGTTCCAACTTCGGGAAGCTTGCTTTAGTCTATAGATGGACCTAAGCAATTTGTACACCTTATATGGGCTCTCCTTGGATATGAATTCCTCATATTGTATCATATACACCTCGTTCTTGAGGTTGCCATTAAGGAACGCGGTTTCACATCCATCTGACATATTTCATAGTCATAGTGTACTGTAATAGCCAACAAAATTTGGATGGATTTCAGTATGGCTACGGGTGAGAAGGTTTCATCATAGTCAACTCATTGCCTTTGACGATACCCCTTAGCTACTAGCCTATGCAGTTTATAATTATATACTATATCACTCGATAATTCAGGAAACCCAAAGCCAACTTAATAAAATATTAATCACACTTATAAATCCACTACTGTGAGAATCTATACAACCGCAAAACTAACCATTTATCACGAGTTTATATCATTCTAAACTAAATATAACATTCCAAAATTCTAAATGCAAGAGGTCTTTTATAGCTTTTACATGATACATCAATTCAGATTCATCGACAACATTTTATTATATATAAAATATACTTATACAACAACCACAAGATCAACCAACAAAACTTGCCCAAAATCTGAATAGCTTTCTACTGCCTCAACCCAATTCTAACCTTTCAACGAGTGATAAGCTAACCTGAAAATTTTATATAGCAACGGGGTGAGCTATAAAGCTCAGTAAACGATTAACATATCAATGGCAAGAGGATAGTTTCAAACAATCATTGTATCAAAATACAAGGTAGAATACAAGTATTTATAGATATATAGTCATTGAATACAGAATCATAATATCATTTTATTCAAAGCATGTGTTATTCATAACGATGGAATAAAGACTAATTGGAGTATATCAATGACGTTAGAAGTATTTCGGAATATATTAATGACATATGAAATATTTTGGAGCATATCAAAAGAGCAAATATGAAATAGAAACTCAAATGTCATATTTGACATTGCATTCATTTTATTATTATCCAAAGCATATATAGAAACACATAACCAAAGGTTTGAATATCATATCAAATACATAGAAAGTGAAGCGAGATTTCAAACATAATCTCTCATGTTTGAGAGCGCCACCCATCAACATTTGGATGAAGCCAAAAGGGGTTGATAGAGCATCGCATGCTCTAAGCATAACACCCTTTATCATTTCTAGCAAAGGTTTAAATAATCTCATAAACACTATAGTATAAAAGGACATTATAAATAATAAAATTAGCATATATTGGAAGCATATGCAGAACAATAAAATATACATGTGCAGTCAATATGATGCAAACATAACCTTTTACATAATGTATTCAAATATGAAAGAAATTAAGGGCAAGAACATACAAGCATTCCAAGCAATGACATATAGCTCAATTAAAGAAAGAATGCTAGATGAATTAAATATCGAAAGAGATAAAACAAGAATAGGCATAATTGATGAAAGTTCCGATAGATTTTGTGAAGGACATTATATAAATAATTTGAACAATCAATTATGCTCTAATTTACTAAAAAAAGATATCATTAAAAATATATATCAATATACTTTTAGATAAAATAATTTTTATATGAATTAAAATTTTCAATAGAGAGTTAAAAATAATTTGGTAACCAAAGGTCAGAGAACAAAATCTCTATTTTACGGAATCCATGGGGTT
Organism: Musa acuminata AAA Group; assembly: GCF_036884655.1. Classification (NCBI taxonomy): domain Eukaryota; kingdom Viridiplantae; phylum Streptophyta; class Magnoliopsida; order Zingiberales; family Musaceae; genus Musa; species Musa acuminata. Next base: position 39,938,706 of record NC_088327.1, read on the forward strand.
GAATTCAATAGATGATTGGGTAGGTATTTGTGCTCTAAATCTTTCGAGTAATGTATTGAAAAGATATCAAAAGGTTTAATATATGAGTCCAATTTCAAATCTCCTATGAGTCTAATCTCCAATAAAGCATGTTTTTGTACAAATCAAAGTTTCCAATAGAAAATTATAAAGCAGTTTAGTATTGAAAGGTTAGAAATTATGATCCTTGTTTTACAAAATCCATAGGGTTAATATAAATAGAAGTTTGGGTAGGCATTTGAACTCCAAATATTTCAATCCAAATATCAAAAGAAAGATCTATAAGTCTGTTTTCATATAAATTAAGCTTTGCCTAAAGCAAAGTTCGGTGGGTGTTGAAAGTTACTGCTAAAATAAGGCATAATGGTCATATTACCAAAAAAATTTAGATTCATGGTTTGTATCTAAATGAGATAAATATATGGTGCTAAGCCAAAATCTTTCAAATTATTCAGAATTAAGATCAAAACAAAGATTAAGATTACTATACGATGTGGTTGGGAACTTAGCTTTTGAAGGATTAGATCCTAAATGAAAGGATTTGAACCAAAACCTTAGCCCCAAATCCTTCCCCTTCTTCTTCTTCTTGCTCTTCTCCTCCCTTTCTTATCCCCTCTACTCCACTGATTACTACCTTCTCAGGTTGCTTAAGAATGAAGGCAAAGAAAAGAAGCCATGGAAGATATTTTATCTTTTATACTTTTTATAATTCAGTTTTTATATTATTTATATTTATAAATAGGTCCTCAGATTTTACAAATAAGTCCTCATATTTTACAAATGGGTCTTTAGATTTATAATTAGTTCCTCAAATTTTATAAATGGGTCTTCATATTTACAATTAGGTCCTTGTAAATAATTTAAAACTAGTCCTTACACTACAAACAAGTCCTTATAAATTTTTTAGAAATGAATGATATTATAAGCTGCTTGCCACATGTGGCCAGGAGACTAGGAATCTTTGGCCGTAGGGTCTCCTAGGCAGCTAGGAAACCCTAACCGCTAGGCTTCCCCATGCAGTCGGGACTCCCGACTACATGGGACTCCTATGCAATGGCCGAGAGCAGCATAGCTACTCTCAGTTTGCTATAGGTGGTCAAGACAAGAGCCTCTTCTAGGACTCTTGGCCAAGGCTGCAAGCAGCCTTTGGCCGATCTATAGGGTGGCAACAGTTGCTACCCTTTCTCCATTTTTTGCATCAATAATTTTGATATCAAAAGGCCTTTCGAAAACACCTCTCAACACCAAGAAAAGGTACTGTTTGGATTTGAAAACTATGATAAAAAAATCATAACAATCACGTATAAAATAATTTTTCGTGATTCATCAACACACGCAGTTTAAAAATCAATCATCGTATGAAACAACTTGGCTCTAATATCACTATTAAAAAATATGATTAGAGCATCACATGCACAGTGAAAAAATAGAAAAAAAAAAATAAAATTATAGATTTTTCATAAAAAAAGTATCTCATCATTGTGCGAAGATTGGTGCGCAAAAATCGTAAAACCGAAAATCATGCATATCAAGTGAGATTTGTTACCTATGGAGATTGTATATCCCTAAAAAATCTCAAATCTATAGGAGTGGATGAAGGAGGTCAACTATTCTCCTCTCTAGCGGTGATCCATAAGGTAGATGCAGCAAAGACGCTCCATCTTCCTTTCCACGCATACCATATGATCAAGAAGGGGTTAACTCTTCTTGTTATCCACACACCCCGAACTGGGGCTATCTGCTCAGGGGGAGAGAAGATGGAGGAGTATAGGAGGGGTGGCCAAGAGGTGACTAACCTATACCACCTTTTAGCCCCTCCTATTTATAAAGCTTCCTACCACTTAATCATAATAGACCATGCCCAATTGGGTATTGGATCTCTATTAAATTACCTAAGCTTATTATATTAGTGGATCTCCATCCAATAATCTCTATTTAGTCTTATTGGGTCTCACTCAAAAGATCCAATAATTCAGGGGCTTATTGGATATCCAATAAGATAGAGCCTCTAGCGGATATCTCATATTCGAATCTCTACTCGTCGTAACACCTGTCATATGTGTGTGACTCTCTAAGCCTAATATTGAGCTGACCATGAGTCATACCTATTAGAACTTCTTATGACTCAGTGAATTTTTATCTCTATAATAATTCACTCGACTCATCGACTACGGTTGTACTAGGCCACTATGCCATATTATCCAAACGATACAGGAGGCTCCAATACATTGGACATGTCTGTCTTCAATTACCATGTATCTATAGTCTTTTATTCATATAATATTTTAAAGACCGTATATCATGTATGGTGTTGTTTGTCCCATACGGAATCTACTCGAGTCTCTATCTAATCGGATTCTTCCAAAAAATTCCTTCTCTCTCAATCCAAATAACCTTGACTTGGGATTTTTCTGAGCAAAAACATATAGGATATTCCTCTCATGATACCAAGAGAGAATAATCCTCTATTGACACTCAATTACCACCCTCATAAAATTAACTTACACTCCTGATGACTGGTTGTGCTAGATCTAAAACTTCTAAACTTATAAGTCCAGTATCAAAGAGTGAGTACTCATACAGAATAATCTTGGTGTCTCAAGTCTAAGAACCAAATACACAACTAGGACCACAGAATCACTGCCTAACAATAAGGTATCATCAATCATCTATCATTTCATGAGTGGATCAATTAGTGAAATCATCCTCCAATGAGTACTTGCTCTATATCTCTAGTGTCCCCACACGAGCATCGATGAAACTAGTCACCTCAATTATAAGGATGGGTATACAACATACTAGTTTGCCCAGTTATCTCGATGTCCTTCTCGAGTAAACTATTATTAGGAAACCTTGGGTAACATCACGTAGGGAAACCTAAGAGCGACATTACATGCATAACAGAAGAATAGAAAACAAAAATCTCAAATTTCCCAAAAAGGTATTCATTGTCGTACGAATATTGATGTGCAAAAACCCACAAAACTTAAATCCATGTATGAGATAGTTGTGTTTTACCTAAGAAGATCGTATATCCTTAAATCCCTATGGATCTGTAGGAGAGGATGAAGGAGGTCAAGCGCCATCCTCTCTAGTGGTGATCCATACAGTAAGGTTGCAACGACGCTCCTCAAATCGCTACCTAAATCTCCACATCTGTTATCTAAGGAGGAGATGGGGAGAGCAGAATAGGAGGTGGTAACCAAGAAACCTTGACTGCCACTTCCGATGACCAATTATGCTAGATCCGAAACTTCCAAACATATAAGTTCGATATCAAAGAGTGGAGTACTCATACAAGACATCTTTAGTGTCTCAAGTCTAAGGACCAAGTACACCACTTGGACAACGGAATCGATGTCTAATAATAAGGTATCATTAATCATCTAGCATTCCGTGAGCGGATCAATCAGTGAACTCATTCTCCAATGAGCACATGCACTGTAGTCCTAGTATCCTCACATGAGCTGCTATAAAACCAACCGCCTCCATCATATAGATATGTATACAACACACCAGTCTGTCCAGTTATTTTGATGTCCCTCTGGAGTAATCTATGATCATGATTATTTATGGTTTGTGTTTAAAAATGAATCGATCCCATTATCATGATATTATCATGATCTGATTCCCATTGCACAGATCCATAGACATCACAATATATGAAATTGGTAATATAAAATGAGATAAATATTAAATAAGTAAAAAGAGTGTGTATTATGTTACACGTGTCATCACTTACGTGATTGGCTTCTAGGGCACTTAATGACTAGTATATTCAATACTCAATAGGGCTAGATCTATCAGGGTTAAGTTGATAAGGACTTCTATAAATAGGAGGGAACCAATCACATGAGTTTGTTAAGGTACCTAGCACACAAGTTCCAACATTACATAGGTCCGATAGAGCACCTCATCCTCTTGAGAGATATGTGAGACATATCAGAGGAGATGATGTTGAGGATATTGATCATCAGACCTACGATGAGGTTATTATGAGTATAGACTCCGGTAAATTGTAAGAAGTTATGAATTCCAATATGGATTCTATATACTCCAACAAGATTTTGGAATCTTGTTGATGCAGTTGAGGGTATTATATTCATTGTTTGGAAGCAGATCTTTAAGAAAAAGATCAGAGTAGATGGAAAGGTGGAGACTTATAAAGTAAAGCTAGTGGCTAAGGGTTATTATCAAAGACAAGGTGTTGACTTTCGCCTTCTCAAGATTCACATCAATTCCTCTTTAATATATAATGAAGTTAAAGAACTTTCTTGACTACAAAAATACATTTGGCTGGATTGAGTTACATCTTGTTCTTTTTAAATTTCTAGAAAGTTTTAACTAAATCGACCAAATCTGAGTTAGCAATCTTGCTCTTCACAATCATGTCATCAATGTAGGCCTCCAAATTTTGCTTAATTTGGACTTTATGTTTGATTTATTATTCTTTGGTATGTGACATATGCATTCTTTAATCTAAATGACATAATCTGATAGTAATACATGCCCCTATCAATCAATGAGTGTGTGCCTAATTTTTTTCAGTCATTTGAACTTGGGTGTATCTTGAGAAGGCATCCGTAGTATTATCAACTCATGACATGGCATGGTGATGTAATCGATGCAAAGCAAGGAAGAACTGTTTTTTAGAAAGGCTTTATCCAGAGTAAAATCTCCGATTTCTATTAGCTTTGTTAACTAGTATAATATTTGTGGGCCAATATGGATATTAAACTTCAGCTCCTAAGAACTTATCAACCTCGTCAATAATGGCTTGTTGCTAATCCATGATGAAATTTTAGGGTTTTTGCTTCACTAATTGAACGTAAGGTGAGATGTTCAAATAAATTAATATTTGGTCTAGCATAGACTTAAGCATGTAATAGCCTTTCAACTATGTATATATAAAAAATATTTTTTTTTAATTTTTTATTCAGTTTTTTAAGCTTTGATTGAATTTTCACTTTAGTTACAAGTGAAATTTTTATTGAAGAAAACTACATAACCTCTTCAAGACTTAGTCGATGTATTATTTATAAAATAGTTCTTATAATTATTAAGATATATTCCTAAATATCTCTATATTAATAATATAATCTAACTCATACATATCAACCATCCAAAATTTGTAGGTGAGAAAATTTTTAGTTCCATATAATAAACTAAGATCACATTTGGCAAGTAAAATATTATTTTTTCTTTCTATGTGAATCTTTCAGGTTGATTAATATAAATTTTCTTATTTAGATCCCCTTTGAGAAAAGTTATTTTTATATTTATCTAATACAATTCAAGATCATAATGAACTATTAATATCATGACAATTCTTAATGAGTCTTTTTTAGTAATTCAAAAAAATAAAAAGAAAGTTACGCTATAGTTGATGCATTTTTTTTTGAGAAAAACCTTTGGTCATAAGTGTAAATTTATTATTTGATATTGTCATTTGAGTCATATTAGTCTTAAAGACCTATTTATAATTACTTCTTTTACAATTATTAGATAATTCAATAAGTTCTCATATACCATTTTAGTTCATTGATCTTAATTCTTTTTTCATTACATCATATTATTTTTTTGAAATGCTATTTTTTTGAAATGCTATTCTTTTTTATTTATATATCATAACATAATTCTTGTAGATATACCATAAAATTATCTAAAATAATAAATCTCCTTTCTTTTTGAGATATTATCAAAACTATCAATTTTGGTTATTCTACAATTTTCTCAATAATGACATCAACATTATATAAGAGTTCATTAATATTATTTTATTATTTACTTTTATCATATAGTTCAACAATGGAGAATAACAATCTCTCAAATAAGAAATAATAAAGGAACATCAACATATATCTCCTCAATATCTAAAAAAAAAAATTGAGATTTCTCACTTGCATTAATTTCATCATTTTTTATGAATCTTACATTATCATATTCAACTATTTTCATACATTGATTAGGATAATAAAATCTATACCCTTAAATTTTTTTCTTTCAAATTTATTTAGTTCTTCATGTAATGTTGAGACCCATAAGTCATGTATCATCAATGTATTTAGGCTCCATTTGAGATTAAAAAAAAATAGTATTTACATAAATATTTCTTAATAAAATAGAAATTTGAATACCTTTTGATATATCTCCAATAATTAGCTCTTTAGGACGTGCATCTATATACTTTTATTTCTTGGGTAAGGTTTATTTGAAAATAAATGTATCCAAGTTGTTTTAAAGAGAAGAATCATTATTCAAATTCAATTTATCAAATTAAAAATCATCATCAAAATTAATTTTTTTAGTTGTAAGAGATTTATCAAAAATAACATGAATAAATTGTTTAATAACTAAGGATCTCTTATTGAAAATTCGATAAGCTTTAGAGATAAAAGAATATTCAAGAAAAAAGTCTTAATTGGATTTTACATCAAAATTTCCTAAAGCATCCTTATTATTTAAAATAAAATATTTATAATAAAAAACTTTAAAATATGAGATGTTGGGTCTTTTATTACTCCATAATTCATAATTAGTTTTTGATAAATGAGGTCTTATAAGAACCTTGTTCATGACATAGTATGTGATGTTAATGACTTTGGCCTAAAAATATTTGAGTAGACTATACTCATTAAGCATGATTTTTGTCATCCCTTGTAAGCTCATATTCTTTCCGTAACAACTCCATTTTGTTGTGAATTTTTTAGAGCGAAGAAATTATAGTCGTACCCATAAAATTTTTAAAAATCATGATTTTTAAATTTACTACTACAAGAAATCATAAAAGCTTTTTCATTTTAAACTAGTTTACAAAATTTTGTATAATATTTGAAATAATTATTTTTATATATGTCCAAGTATATATAGTATAATCATTAATAATCATAAAGACATATTTACTATCTCCTAGACTTATGATATCAATAGCTCTAGATAAATCCATGTGAATTAGTTGTAATAGTCTAGAAGTACTTGATTTTTGGGTTTAAAGTTACTACTTATAAGTTTTTTAGTTTGCACACATCACAAATTTTATTTTTAATAAATTTAATTTTAGGCATTCCTCCAATAAGTTATTTCGTTTCAATTTATAAAATTAATTTCATACTAACATGTCTTAGTCTCCTATATCAAAGCCATGCATCATCATTCAAAATAAAATAAAAAAATTTGTATCACAAAAATAATCAAGATCAACAATATAAATATTATAACTTCTTAAAGCTATCATAGATTTATTCTTATTTGATATTTCTAAAATACAAGCATGAGATTCAAATTTAACATTATATCTTTTATCACAAAGTTAACTAATGCTTATTAAGTTATGTTTCAAACCATCTATCAAAAGCACATATTCAAGATTTGATTTGTTACCAATATTTCCAATACTAATGAATTTTCTTTTATTGTTGATCCTGAAGGTAACATATCCTCCATCTCAAATAGTGAGCTTTAAAAAGTTTGTAGGATCTTCGGTCATATGCCTTGAGCATCCATTATCAAGATGTCATATTTTGCTCATAGCTCTTGTTTGGAGACATACATATAAGAAAGAGAGATTTGTTTTAAGTACCCATTTAACTTTGGATCCTTTATGATTAGATTTACTTTTTTTTCTTTTTGGCTTTAAATCATTTATGGTTTCTTTAGGAACCCAAACTAATTATAATGACTATTTTTTAAGAGAGTACACGTAGGCAAAGTGATCAAACTTTTCACAAAAGTTGTATTTAGCTTTAGGAGGAACATATAGTGTGAGTCATTTTATAAATTTATATATTATTACTTGTGAAACCAATACCTTCCTTTATATATCCACAACCTTATTTAGAAAGAATTATATTAAATGACTTGTTTCCAATTTTAAATTCCTTTAGTGTTTGTCATAGTAACATATTCTCGTTTTTAAGTGATTCTATTATATCAAAACTATCAATAGACTCACTTAAGCAATGTTCTAGTTTTTCATTCATGGTAAATAAGTCATTCTTTGTATTTTTCAAAGCATGCAATTCTAGTGATTTTTGAACTAACTCATTTTTAAGTTCAAAGCTAGACAATTCTAAATCTTTACATTTTGTGTAAGAAGTTGGAAGATGCTGACATACAGTTGTTATACTTATTTTTCAATGTATCAAATTTATTAACGAGTGAAACATGATCCCTTTTTAGCAAATTTATCAATCTTTTTAAGTTAATCATATAAATCATAAAATACATCAAGTAATTCTTGATGCAATAAAGAAGTTTTGGAAGAGTAAAATATGTCATCATTGAAAGCTATTAAGGTATAATTTGTTATATCTTCTTCATTAATTTGCTATTCTAGTTTTGACTTACTTGATTTATCCCATATTGCTTTGAGTACTTTCTTCTTTTTTGAATTAACTTTTTTTTTTAAATTGTGGATACTCTTTATTGAAGTATCTCAATTTTTTTGTACTCATAACATATGATTGCATCTTTCTTAGACTCACTTTTATTCTTACATTCTCATCTTACAATATTTGTCTTGTTTCTTCTGATGAACTTATTCAATTTTTTTTAAGAAGTATCACGTCTTTGAGCCTTTGCTCAAATAATCTTCTTTGGATTTCAGAGGAATATCCTTTTTTAAAAAAAGATTTTTATCCTCTAAATCATGCATTTTGCATATTATTCCATAGGTCATTTAAAGATCCTATGAGTTCTTCAAGAGAAATATTGTTCAAATTTTTAGCTTCTTGGATTGTCATTATCTTTGGGTCTTAACTTTTAGAAGGAGACCTTAAGATCTTACTCACTAATTCAAGATTAATATAAGTTTTATCAAGAGTTTTTAATTCATTACCAACATCCATAAAATGGGTATACATATCATCCATAGATTTACTTGGCTTCATTTTAAATAATTCATAACTATGAATTAAAAGATTAATTTTAGATTTTTTTTACTTTACTTGTGCCTTTATGAGTAACTTCAAGTGTATATCGTATATCTCTAAGTCACAAGAAGAAACTCGATTAAACTTATTTTTATCTAAAATATAAAATAAAACATTCATAGCTTTAACAGAAGGATTTTTTTAAACTAAACTCAACAACATTCCATAAATCAAAATCCATATAAAGTAAGAAAATCTATTTTTTAATAGGCATATTCCATCCCATTGAACATGGGAGGATGTGTGATAGAGTGACCATCTTGATTACTTAAAGGGATTACTTAAAGGGATCATTAAATAATTTGCACTTGTCCACCATATGTGTGTGATACTCTAGGTCGAATATTGAATTGACTATGAGTTGCACCTGTCAAAACTCTTTTCTGATTAAGTGAATTATTATCCTCATAATAATTCACTCAACTCATCAACTATTGACGTACTAGGCCACTAAGCCATAGTCCCCAAATGGTACAATAAGATCTAATCCATTGGACTTATTTGTCCTCAATTATTGTATATTTATAGTCCTTCATCTATCTAATATCCTAGAGATTATATATCAGGTATGGTACTATCAAGTCTATACGAAATTGATCCGAGTCTCTCTCTTATCGGATTCTCTCGGGGAACTCATTCTCTCTCAATTCGAGTGACCATAACTAGGGATTTGCCTAAGTGAGAATACATAAGATATTCTTCTTATGATACTAAGAGTGGATGATCCTTTATTAACACCCAATTGCTCTCAAAAATATATTTAGTCTAATAAATTCATCATTAGGTTTATCATCAAAATTCTAGACTTAATAATAATATCATATATCCACGTTGAGTATTAATGAGATAACATTTATTTATAGATGATAAGATAGATATTTCAAAGATAAGTTTCTTTGATATTTTAACAAGGTAAATTTTACAAACCTCGCTCAAGATTGTAATGCATTGCATCATGTCATCATCGTATAAGAAAATCCCTATACGATATGGAATGGAAGCTTCAAACTTTAAATAATTTTGACAATACGTAATTATCGCTTATAAGTCTTTAATGATTCACGAGTCTTTAGATGTTGCATAAGGTAGGAATAAACTATGAACAGTGTTCACATGTCAAAGGCCAAGTCGTCCATGACAATTTGCTGATAGATAGCGCATACTGACTGCATCATCGGGAATTGATGATAAAAGAATTTGTACGTAATCTCAATAAAAACAAGTTGGCAAATAGTCGGCAAATAGTTGAGAGCAAGTGCAAATAAAATAATTTGTACGTAATTATCGCATATAAGTCTTTAATGATTCACGAGTTTTTTTAAATAAGAATTTGAATATATGAGAGCAAGTGCAAATGTAAGCTCACTCTTTTATAAATAATTTGGCAAATAGTTGCCTCTCTGTTATTAAAAAAATTATTTCATTCCTTTTTATATTAAGAAATAAATAAAAATCAATTTTGATATTATTTTGAAATAAATAAACATAAATAGTTGCCTCTCCCGCAAGTTTAGACTGTTTGTTACGGAGATGACGACGAGGGCGGGCGGCCAATCCACCACGGAATCAAAACATAACTGCCCCAATCAGAGCTAATGTTATCGTGACACGGCCATTGCCTTAAACAAAGTGACCCCCCAAGACAAAAAGACTAATGGGGCCAACTCGAGAATGTGCGAGGCTCTCTTATGCGACCCAAAAACGACGTAACCTTATTTACCCATTTGAAATCGAGGAAGCCACGTCCTCCCTCCGCTTCGCTCTCCACTCTTTCTACTTGTACGTCAAGGCCAAGATCCGGAGATGGATCGCGAGCGACGTGGATCTCCCACCGAGCCCTTCTTCTTCTTCTTCTTCTTCTTCGATCCAAGGTCCGAGGCTGTGATTTCAAAACATCAGATCTGGCGTTCTTTTCCTTTGTTCTTGATCGAGGTTAGGTCGGTGCAAGGAAGAGACGGTGAAAGATGCTTCGGCTGCGGGCGTTTCGCCAGACCAACGGCAAGATCGTCAAGATCCAGCTTCACCCCACCTATCCCTGGCTTGTCACCGCCGACAACTCCGACCACGTCTCCGTCTGGAATTGGGAGCACCGCCAGGTCCGAGAATCTCATTCTTGCCTTCCTTTTTTTTTTCTTTTTCTTTCATGTTCCACTCTGTTTCTTCTTTAGGGTTACATTGGTTTTCACGACATCTTTGATCTGGTTCTTGATAGGTGATATATGAGCTGAAGGCCGGCGGCGTCGATGAGCGGCGCTTGGTTGGGACGAAGCTGGAGAAGCTCGCCGAAGGAGAAACTGGTACGCGAGTTGATTTCGTACGTTTCTCGTCTTAGTTTGGTTTTCTGTTGATGCTTGAAGATTACCAATTGGCTTAACGATGAGAATACGAGACTTGTCTTTTTCTCGAGTCTTTATGTTTATAAGAGTTCTTAATTTACTCGTGATAACTCAGTTATTCCGGTAAAATTAGAGGTTCCGCTCCTCAAGTTGAGTTCGGCTGTTGCAACTTCTACCACTATTATATGCTGCGTCCCAGATATGCCAAGTCTGCCAATGCCTGTTGGTATTTGGGACATTGCACTAGGCTGGTTTGTTTGGGAGTCCTCTTCTATTATGTTGATAAAATTGTTCAAGAATTTAAAATTCGAACGTAAACTAAACAAATTTGGTAACCTCTTTTTTGTGACATGAGATGGTGATTTAAATATACAAGGCAATCTAATGAACTTGATTTATTCATAATGGTTACCGATATCAGGTTAACGATTTTTCCTTTGGTATCAGCTCTCGTATTACGCACAGGGCACCTAAATTCTTCTTAAGTTGTTTATTAAATGTGCCAATTGACAGGCAATATTTGAAAATGTTACCATTCAAGTTGGTGAAATATGACAGATATTATCTGGACCTTGTTTAGGTAGAAGAGTGCTTGAAGAATAGTAAGGTGGATTAGCTTGTACTCAAGCATAATGGATAACGATCATTAATAATGATAAAGCTGGTGGCAGAAATTTGGTTGTAGTGCATCTGTCACACTTCTTTGGTTCCAGCGACCTATGCTGATGGCATTGTTAGCAAGAAAATGCTTGCTTTCCTGTTTTGACCAGAAACGGAAATGATCATTGTTTAATGTAATCACTTGCAAATTGCTTTTTATTTAAATTTGTGATTATAAATATTTCCAATTGTATATGAACTGAAACATGCATCTGTTAGTAGTTCTTTATCAGCTTTATCTTCATTATGCTGACAGAGTTCAGAGGAAAACCTACAGAGGCTATACGTGGAGGAAGGTAATGAATTTTATTGGTTTTGTTTTTTTTTTTCGTTTGAATTTCTTCGTGGTCTTTCACAGGCTTTACTGAAACATTAATTTATGAGTACTTTAGTGTGAAGCAAGTTGGTTTCTATGATGATGATGTGCGGTTCTGGCAACACTGGCGGAATCGCTCTGCAGCTGCTGAAGCACCATCTGCTGCCAATCAACAATCCTCAGCTTTTAGTTCACCTATTCCATCCACTAGAGGAAGACATTTTATCGTCATTTGCTGTGAGAACAAAGCCATATTTTTGGATTTGGTTACTATGCGAGGGCGTGATGTTCCTAAGCAAGAGCTCGATAACAGGTCTCTTCTATGGTATGACATATCATTCCAACCTTTTTCTTCTCTGGTTTTTCTGTGGACTGTAAAACAGTCATTTAAGTATTATGTATAAAGTATGCAGGTCTCTTTTCTTATCCCTCTGTATAAATTAATACCTTCTTTTGCTTTCTCTTCTTTGGGTAAATATTTTGGTTCCAAATGATAATGTGGACTCTAGGATAAATAATAATGTGGACCTGGTTATAGCTTTTCTAAATAAAGGTACAATACATGCTTTTTAGATGTAATCATGGTTTTTTAAACAAGTTTTCATAAACCTATTAATTTCTTTGACTTGATTTTGCCTTTATTGACTTGCTTAAGTTTAATGATTTACATGAAATACAATTGTTAATTTTGTTCCACATATTAAGATCTTGGTGATTGGTGGGGGGCCTTGTTTGACTGTAATGTCATAATGGAAATATTGGTCAAAAGCATGTTGTATGCCTTGTATGTTCTTAGACCTCACATAAACATTTTGAAAAAACAAAGCAGCAAAATGAACCTTTAATAACAAAAGTAGAAATAGAATATAAAAATGAAACGAAGAACTAAAAGAGTAAACTTGTCTATGAAAAATAAAAAGGAGGAAAAATAAGATGAAATGGTATCTTTTCCTCTCCTATCTCTCTCTCTCCTTCGTCTCCCCTCTTTCTCCCTCTCCCTCTCTCTCTTTTTATGGCGGTGGTACTGCAACAAGCTAGTCTTTGGTTGAAACTATATCTGGGTTTGTATATTGATAAGTGCCAGCCTATTTTTTGGTTCTTAATTGGACTGACAAAAGTTGGATGGAATGGTATCATCCAATCAGGGTTTTAATCATATATTTCTCAGTAGCTAAGAAGTTCTGTTTTATTTTTTGAGTCAACTCATTGTGTTTCTTTTATGTTATATGTTTGACCATTGCCTATGATTGTTGTTTCCTTTATCGTAATTGGTAGCGGAAACTGTTGCTGCTAAAATATTGCTGATTCCTTTATTATTTTGGATGTAGTTAATACTATTGCAACTGTTGTCTAGGGCATTGGTTTTGATAATCTTTTGCTACGGCTTGTTAAGATCTTGGTCCAGTACCGATACTTTCTTTTACTAAATAATTAATCAAAAATATGTTTTAAGACCTATTATGAAGTATTGATACGGGGGTGATGCAGAATGGATTTTGAAAGAAAGCTGACAGTACAGTTGTATTTGTCGAAATAAGTTTTTCGGATAGAAAAGAAACAAACTCAAGATAAAACTTTAATAAGATAAAAAAGAAAGCTCACCACTAACTTTAATATCACAAAGGGATACAGAAAGTTCACAACTCCAAGGATAATAAACAAGGATACAAAACTAAAAGCAAAAGACTCATCACTCAAGGAAGCATTCAAGAGATACAGAGTTTAAGAGAGCACTCTAAGAGAGCTTCTGCTGATATCATCAGTTTTTAAACTTCTTTCTAACCCTAAAACATCAAAATAAAATACTAGTGCATGAAACAACCCTTCATGCATAAGGAATTACGAGATTAAGTGTTTTACAGTTGCTAACTAACTCCTTTAATATGTTCTTTAGTCATGAAGAAAAGCATCTTGAAACAACTTTAACTTTGTATAGGAAATATGCTTATGAGTTATCATATTTGAGTGGGCTGAGTTGAAAACTATGAGGCAACATTGTGGGTTGAAAAAAATATGATAGCATCAGCGAGATCCATATAAGCAGATTGTAGCAAATTAGGCACTCCCGTGTCAATCTCCCCTGGTTGAAAAAGACTTGTCCTTAAGTCCTTATTTATTTCATCAACTTGATTATGATAAGGACTTAAATCAGCCACATTTAATGTTGGGGACACTTTGTAATCTTTCGGTAGCTCGATCTCATAAGCATTTTTACCAATTCTCTTAAGCACCTTGAATGGACCATCAGCCTTTGGTTTTAATTTTTCAAATTTGCCTGGTGGAAACCTCTCCTTCCTTAGATGAATCCAAATCAAATCACCTACATTAAACTCCATATGTTTTCTATGTTTGTTGGCAGCTTTTATGTACCTCTCATTTTGTTTTTCTATGGTTGCTTTAACACCCTTATGCAGCTTCTTTATTTGCTTAACTCTCTCATTAGCATCTCCACTAAATTGCTTAGTTGTTGAATGAGGGGCCAAGTCCAAAGGACCAGTAGGATTAGCACTATAAACAACCTCAAAAGGACTCTTTCCAATGTTATGATATGAGGAACGATTGTAGGAAAACTCAATTTGTGGAAAAATAAAATCTCATTGTTTAATGTTCTTGCCAACATAGCTTCTAAGTAAGTTTCCCAAGCTTCTATTTGTTACCTCAATTTGCCCATCGGTTTGTGGGTGATGCAAGCTATTGAAATTTAAAGAAGTACCCAGTTTCCTCCAAAGAGTTCTTAAAAAATGATTAAGAAATTTTGAATCTCGATCAGACACCGTAGTTCTTGGAATACTATGTAATTTAATAATCTCCTTAAAATACAAATCAGTAATATGAGATGTATCATTTGATTTGTTGCAGGGAACAAAATGAGACATTTTTAAAAATCTGTCAACAACAACCATGATAGAATCCTTGTTTATTTGAGTTCTTGGCAGTCCCAAAACGAAATCAAGGCTCACTTCTTCCATGGAGTATTTGGCACTAGCAATGAAGTGTATAAACCAGAATTTTGACTTCTTGTTTTTGCCAAATGACACACTCAGTATTGCTTTACGTGTCTCTCCACATCTCTAAACATCTCAGGCCAATAGAAATTTGATTGAACAAGAGTTGAGTCTTGTCCCTACCGAAATGTTCTCCCAAAACACTACCATGAGCTTAAGATAGAATTACTTGTCTCAAAGAACAAGATGGAACACACAAGGCATTAGCTTAAAAAAGAAAACTATCAAAGATAGAAAATTGTTGAAAGGAACATGATTTGCAATTCTGCCATATTGAGCCGAAATCCACATCATTCTCATAGAGATCTTTGAATATCTCAAATCCAATCACTTTGACTTCCATTGCTGATAATAAAGAATGCTTTCTGTTTAATGCATCAGCAATTACGTTTTGAACACCAGATTTGTGCTTGATTATAAAATTATATGATTGTAAGAACTCCACCCAAGTTGCATGCCTCTTGTTTAGCTTGTGTTGTTGGTTAATGAATTTTAATGCCTCATGATCAGAATATAGGACAAATTGCTTGGCTCTAAAGATACTAACTTCAATGAGATAAAGCTCGATAAATGACATAAAACTCCTTATCATAGGTAGAATATTTTCTTCTTGTATCATTCAACTTCTCACTAAAAAGGGTAATAGGCTTTCCGTCTTGACTCGAAACAATACCAATTCCTACATTAGATGCATCGCATACAACACCAATTAACTTTTCCTCTCCTCTCTTTCTTTCTTTCTTTCTTTCTCTCTCTCTCTCTCTCTCTCTCTCTCTTCTTCCTCTCTCCTCTTTCTCCCTCTCCCTCTCTCTCTTTTTGTAGCGGTGGTACTGCAACAAGCTATCTTTGGTTGAAACTATATCTGGGTTTGTATATTGATAAGTGCCAGCCTACTTTCTGGTTCTTAATTGGATTGACAAAAGTTGGATGGAATGGTATCAACCAATCAGGTTTTTAATCATATATTTCTCAGTAGCTAAGAAGTTCTGCTTTATTTTTTGAGTCAACTCATTGTGTTTCTTTTATGTTAAGTGTTTGACCATTGCCTATGATTGTTGTTACCTTTATCGTAATTGGTAGAGGAAACTGTTGCTGCAAAAATATTGCTGATTCCTTTATAATTTTGGATGTAGTTAATGCTGTTGCAACTGTTGTCTAGGGCATTGGTTTTGATAGTCTTTTGCTACGGCTTGTTAAGATCTTGGTCCAGTACCGATACTTTTTTTTACTAAATAATTAATCAAAAATATGTTTTAAGACCTATTATGAATTATTGATACGAGGGTGATGCATAATGGATTTTGAAAAAAAGCTGACAGTACAGTTGTATTTGCCGAAATAAGTTTTTTGAATAGAAAAGGAACAAACTCATGATAAAACTTTAATAAGATAAAAAAGAAAGCGCACCACCAAGTTTAATATCATAAAGGGATACAGAAAGTTCATCACCCCAAGGATAATAAATAAGGATACAAAACTAAAAGCAAAATACTCACCACTCAAGGATGTATCCAAGAGATACAGAGTTTAAGAGAGCACTCCAAGAGAGCTTCTGCCGATATAATCAGTTTCTAAACTCCTTTATAACCCTAAAACATCAAAATAAGTACTAGTGCATGAAACAACCTTTCGTGCATAGGGAATTACGAGATTAAGTGTTTTATAGCTGGTAACTAACTCCTTTAATGTGTTCCTTAGTCATGAATAATAACATGTTGAAATAGCTTTAACTTTGTGTAGGGAATATGCTTATGAGTTGTCATATTTGAGTGGGCTGAGTTGAAAACTACGAGACAATATTGTGGGCTGAAAAAAATATCATAGATCAACAAGGTCCTTATGAGCAGATTAGCAGTCTCATATTTCAGACCTCCTAAGTATCTTGCAATGGTTTGCTCTTCTGGTTCCATAAGCTCTCATTTTAAAATGAGATTATCGAATTCTGCTGTGTACTCCTCCATACTAAGATCTTTTTGTTTGAAATCATGGATTTTGAGAAAAATCTCTTGCCTATAATTGTCAGGTAAATATTTTCTCTTCAGCTCTCTTTTCATTTTCTCCCGTGTCACGATCATATTCTTCCCCTCACGTTCTCTTTGTTTCTTCAGATTTTCCCATCAAAAAGATGCATTCCGTCTAAATTTGAGTGCCACAAGTTTTACCTTATTTTGTTTTAGTGGTTTATAAAAATCGAAAATTCTTTCTATTGTATTAAGCCAATCGATAAAGTCATCAACATTGATTTTACCTTCAAACTCCGGAATATCTAGTCTTAGGTTGTATTTATTCTGTCACTCATCTTGGACTCCATGTTTTGCTCAAAATCTTCTCGATTCCCTTGGAAGAGGAGGTGTATTATCATCAGAAGTAAACTTTTGGACATCATTTTCATGCTGGTTGTTTCTATTTCAAAAATTTTCAATTATTTCATTTTTTTTCTTGCAGACTATGCAACAATCTTCGTAGCTGCAGCCTTAACGACTCAACATCATCTTCATGGTTGCTACCTTCACCAACTACATCTTTTCCATTCCGTCTTGCCATGATCTCTAACCTTTAGCTCTTATACCAAACTGATACGGGGGTGATGCAGAATGGATTTTGAAAGAAAGCCGATAGTACAGTTGTATTTGCCGAAATAAATTTTTTGGATAGAAAAAAAATAAACTCACGATAAAACTTTAATAAGATCGAAAAAAAGGTTCACCACCAAGTTTAATATTACAAAGGGATATAGAAAGTTTACTACCCCAAGGATAATAAACAAGGATATAGAACTAAAAGCAAAAGACTCACCACTCATGAACACATTCAAAAGATTCAGAGTTTAAGAGAGTTTAAGAGGAGGTGTTAAAGACTCAGCACTCCAAGAGAACTTTTGCCAATATCATCAGTTTCTAAACTCCTTTCTAACCCTAAAGCACCAAAATAAGTACTAGTGCATGAAACAACTCTTCATGCATAGGAAATTACGGGATTAAATGTTTTATAGCTGGTAACTAACTCCTTTAATGCGTTCCTTAGTCATAAAGAAAAGTATCTTGAAATAACTTTAACTTTGTGTAAGGAATATGCTCATTAGCTGTCATATTTGAGTGGGCTGAGTTGAAAATTATGAGGCAACATTATGGGCTGAAAAAAATACCATAGCATCAACAAGGTCCATATAAGCAGATTGTAGCAAGTTAGGCATTCCCGTGTCAAGTATGTAATAAAAACACATTCATAAAAACTTGTAAAATGCATGAAGTCAAAAAATTCTGATGAACATGCAATAATCATGATATCCTGGTCACTAAGCTTAGTTTTGCTTCTAGTTTCTATTGGAATAATAGAACAAGTAGATTGCAGTTGCTGATGTGGAACTAATTCTTAGCTATGTGACCACAGTGAGTAAAAATGCCATTATTTATGCTGTCATTCTGAGTCACAAGTCAAATTTGGTAAAATGAGATTTATTATCAACATCATATTATGGTCCATCCATACCAGTAGGATGACTGTGACCATGAGAAAGTCCTATTTCTCAGCCAAATACTCTCATCCATTTGAATTCATCTACCTCCTTCTCTTTGCTTTGTCTTTTCTTTCTTAAACCAATCTAGTGGATAATTTGGTGCCATGATTGTCATTTTGGATGGCATGGGTGAATTACTTGTTTTTAATCCTCACTCCACCAATCTGTATTTGTGAATAAAAAATGTAAGATCCATGATACTGGCCTCATGAAGACCAACCTTACTTTAATATTGTGGACCTCATGACCAAGTTAGATGGAGAAGTATTTTTATTCTTTTTAAATTGTTGTTCATTGATAATATTTAATGAATTTACTGAGTGTGATGAGTGATCTTGCCTCTTGTGGATGCTGTAATTACATGAGCTAAGCTAATTATGATTAGTGGTGCTAGAGATAGAAAAACTCATAAGAAGACTTTATTCAAACCATGGTTTGCAGTACCGATCCGTACCGCCCGGTACGGGCGGTACGTACCGGTCCGTCAGACTTCCGGTACGCAGACCATATGTTACCGTTCCGGTACTGTAGCAGTACTGTAGCACTGCTACAGTACTCGACACGCTTGAATATACCGCTTGGTACACCTGGGTGTACCAAGCGGTATACCGTACCGTACCGATACCGAGCCCAGGTCGAAACTCTGGTACGGTACGGTATTGCGAACCTTGATTCAAACTACTAAAAAAAAGAATTGAGTGATCTAAATTTAGTAAGATATTGTTTTACATAGAGCTCAATGGTGGAAAAAAAATTCATTTAGTCTATCCCAAATAGTTTGATCCTTACAACTTATTTTTATTGGTTAGATTGGGCCCCATAAATATTGCCAAAATGTCTGAAATTGCCTTATGAGTTGTATGGCGGAAGTTGACAAGGACCATTGTGTATGATCCTCAAATGCTGAGATGGTCTCATTGATGACATCAAGACATGCATGAGAAATGTCAGTGTCCCTTTCTAGGGCACTTGGACTAGTTGTCCCTGAGGGGACCCCACCAATGCAAAATCCAATGGTGTTTTGAATTTCTTCTTGCAGTTTATGATGTTACTGATGGGACCTGTTTTCGGCACACAAGGATATCAAAGAATGGCTTACGTCGGCTCCCAACATTTATTTCAGAGGACTACAAAGTTTGTCTGCAGCAGCCAGCTGAGAGGAAGTACGATTCTGTGCACAACGAGAATATAAGGGAGTGGTATGTGCAACTATTCAATTTAAAGGAAAGGAGGCTATTTGAATTGATATAGTTGAAAATGTCTGGAGAACTGTTGTATTGTTGCTGCAACAAACAAAAGAAAAGGAGAAGATGTAAAAGAAAAAGACTGGGAAGAATGAACAATGTTTGGTGAAGAACTTTTATTCTAAGAAACCACTAGTCTTTTTAGATCAGCTGCATGTAACTTTTCTATATCCTGTCCTAAACTATGCCATTCTAGGTTGCTTGAAGGAATAAAAATAGTTGTATTTCCTTTTCTTTTCTCAGCCTAGTTACCTTTCAAATGAACTGGAGTTTTGAGTCCTTCAAGATTTTGCTTCCCAAAATTTCAATATCTACTGGTTGCCTATAGCTTAGGATAAAACATTAATTGGTCTTGCTCTTCTGTTTGGATAACTAATTCAGTTCTAGGGTATCCCAGAGAAAGTATGATGAGTGTTCTTGTAGAGATACAGAAAATGTAGACCAGACAGAGTTCATATCTTATAAATCTTACCTTGTTCAACTCTGATCTGAATTTGGAAGATCACTTGTCATATGCACCACTTTAGTCTTTGAGTTTCCCTCACCTTCTTTGGTTTTGTTCATCACTTTTCCCTTTTCTCTTTGAGCAGGGAGAATTTTAGAACCGAGGGTTTTTAGAATAAGGATTTCTCACTATATTGGAAGCAAATTTGGTATCATATACTCATGCTATGACAAATTGACTGGTGGCAGGGTAGAATGTCATGGTTGCATTGCCTGTGGGCATGGCACACGGTAATATCCTACTTGCTCTTTCCTGTGTTGTCAAGGTAACCTTTAGCTGAGGCTTCTGCACCCCCTGGCAGTGAACTTTCTGCAATGGCTTGAGGATAAGATGTGGTAGTTTGATGGTTTGTAATGATTTTGTACAACATTGATGCTCTGAAATGATACAGCGGTATAATGCTGAGGAAGTCCAAATAAGACTTTGTTTCAAGCTACGGAAGGATGCCTATTTGACTGAGGATCTCACCCTTTATTATGTTTGAGAATCAATTGCCTGTCTCTAATAGCTGTCAATAGCTTTTTCATTATCACTGTTGTTGCTCCATTTGGGCCTTTGACTTTTCTGTCAAACTGGTCTTCCATTGGTCTTCAACATTCATCATTGATTCTTTCTTGGTTGGACAGTATCTACATATAAATATCTGGACTTGTATTTCTATGCAGTATGGAATTTCTATCCAGATCTGCTACTGGTGATGGCCCACTTGTTGCTTTTGGTGGATCAGATGGTGTAATAAGAGTTCTGTCAATGATAACATGGAAGGTTTTGACACCTACACTGTGCTGTGTCTAAATATCTGCTTGCATTGTTATTGAAAATGTTAGCTAGAGTTCCGCTTTGCAGCTTGTCCGTAGGTATACTGGTGGCCATAAAGGATCGATCACTTGCTTGATGACATTTATTTCATCTAGTGGCGAGGTAATATCTTGTTTAATTTTGGCTATTGTATTTGAGGCTAGAATAGCTTCACTTTATCCATATTAGGATTATATTGCATGTTATTGTCTTAAGAATTCCTATCAGTGATATCTACAAATATATTGTTCTCTGATCAATGCGACTTTGGGTCTCCACAGTGACTGAGAGATGATAACAACTTTGAGATGCTTTGTTCACTGATTCCTAAGTTCCTTTGAGCCCTTTTAGATTTGGTGCAGAGATATCTCGAGTTACTTCACTGTAATAGCAGTTCGCAAAGCAGAACATGTCCATTTTAATTGTAATATACTAGAGTGGATGGCTGGATTTTCGATTGCTTAGCTACTAATTCAAATAAAATGTTGATTTAATTAAGTTTGTTAGCAGTTTAGCACCCATGGTCTTATATGATTATTTAAAGATAATTATATCATAAAGTTGCTATTTCCTTTATAGTTTTAGACTTTTACTTGATAGTTCATTAGGTAAGTTTTATGTTGTATATGTATTTTATGCGAAATAATAATTTTATATCTTGATAACTAAGATATCCGGCATAAATGATGCCAAAAACAAATCAAAACACTAAATACACCACAGCTTTCTTATTTTGCATATGTATGGAGCCTGCAACATTGTATAATGATCCAAAATTGTTAAGAAAATTTCTTCTTTCAGTAATTTTTAAATATTTATTGTTTTTTATCTGATTGGAAATTGCATACACCTTGTCATTTTGGTTATTGAAGTATAGAAAAGACCTTTAATGAACTTAGGACATGTTCAGACCTCGGAGAAATGATGCCATTCCTTGCTTCTTTTCAAAGGACAAAATATCATTCTAGCCTATTATGAGTAATATTCATGGTTGGTCTATGAAAGAACTATTTTTCTTGACCTCAGATGGGGGACAATAAGTAGAGACAATGATGCAAAATCAACTAATGTTTGTTGGTTTTGCTTCTTGAAGGGCTTCCTTGCTGATACTTTGATATCAGCAAGGCAGGGACAAAACCTGTTATCGTACATTGCTCGGAACATGCTGGGAGTTTGCAACTTGTCTTAAAGGTTGCGATTGGTGGAACCCTAGAATCTGACTGGTATTATTTAGAAAACTGCATCACCTCAAGTTGGAAGTATGGCTCAAGCCATGCAAGGCATGGTTGATATTTGCTCAATATATGTTATCCAGTAATTCTTGGTTTCTTCATCATTTGGCAAGGTCAGTTGGGAGGAAAAGAAAAAGATGCGACATTTCTTGTTTGGTGGTTGACTCAGAAGAAATATGTGAGAGGGGTTATTAGATTATCTGCATTTAAAAATAAGTCCATTAAAGTTTTATTTGATTTTTCATGTATGTCCATGTTGCTGTGGTTTTTATATGTACAGTACCATATAATGTTGTCTGCATTTTCAGGTATTCCTAGTTTCTGGGGCAAGTGATGGTCTGCTTATAATATGGAGTGCAGACCATATCCATGATTCACGTGAACTTGTGCCCAAGCTTAGTTTAAAGGTAGCTTAATCTTCTTTTGTTTTTTTCCCTTTCTTTGCTAGTGGTTTATGATAGAATATCTGTTGCCTTCTTCCAGTTCGTTTCTCAGTATATCCCTTTGTTTCTTAACAACTAAAGGATAAGTCCTCATTTTATTTCTGGATTAAGATGAAACAAATAGTGTCTGGTTAGACTAAATATACTTTGACAATAACCTTTGCAAGGCACATGATGGAGGGGTGGTGGCTGTTGAGCTTTCAAGGGTGATGGGAAGTGCACCTCAACTCATCACTATTGGTGCTGATAAAACTTTAGTTATATGGGACAGTATCTCATTCAGGGTATGTTGTATTCTGACCTGATACTCATACCATCATAAGTTTCTGTCAGTCTCTTTTGCCACAATAGTCTATATCCAATTGCAGGAACTTAGGCGTATAAAACCAGTTCCAAAACTTGCTTGTCATAGTGTGGCATCTTGGTGCCATCCCCGCGCTCCAAACCTTGATATTCTTACTTGTGTTAAAGATTCTCATATCTGGTATGCGTTTCCTCTTTCTTTGTGTAAGTTCGATCCTTTATGCTCGTTACCTAGTTGCTGAGGCATGTTTCCTTAAGTTGGGATATGCTATGGTCATTATAGTTTCTTTTGGCTTTAATAACAGGGCTATCGAGCATCCAACTTATTCAGCTTTGACGAGACCATTGTGTGAATTATCATCACTTATTCCTCCACAAGTGCTTGCATCAAATAAGAAACTCAGGGTATGCCACTAAATTTCTAGTGTCTGAATGATTGGACAAATATATCATTCTATGACATGGGAAGTTCTTTTCTTTGTCGTTTATATTGATTGGACAGTTGCAACTCTGGTTATCAGTTGTGACCCCCAAGATATTATTCAAGTTAATCACATTCTGCCTTCATAGTTTACTAGAAAGATTCAATTAGGCTAAGTGAAATCCCTTGTTTCAAAGGGTTTCATTGATGGTGCTTTTTTGCATTGATGAACCTGTTTTTGTTGGAGGTACATATGATGCAATTGGAGGTTACGTTTTTAATCTTGTAATTCAAGTTGCAAACTATTGTTAACATTATAAAATCTAAGGCTAAATTGCTGCTTTTTTAAGCATTTGGGTCCATTTTGCTCCTTTCTAGTGCATGATTGCACTTAAAGTAGTGCTTTTTTTTGAACTTTTGACATTCACTAAAGCACGGTCCAGTTGGACCATCACTTGCGAGCATGGATCTAAGGCCTTTGTATTAAATCTGGTATTTTTTTGATGATAACATGATTGTTATTTTTTTTTCAAGGTTAACCATGTTTCAAATCATAGGTGACTTTCTTGATCACTCAATTGTTAAAGACCATTTAAGCTGACTTGGAGGTTTACTTTTTTATAATTTTCTAGTTTCCATGAAGAATACATCATATCTTTGATCCTTGTACTTACATGGTATGTTCTTTCTTTTTGTTACTGTTGGTCAGTCATATTACAAATAGTTTGCCTTTGTTCACATAGGAAACAGAACCTTTATTTGGTCTTCCTGAAAGAATATGCCTGAAAACAAGGGTGTATATTGCAGGTGTACTGCATGGTTGTACATCCATTGCAACCACATCTTGTGGCTACAGGAACCAATATTGGTGTTATTTTAAGTGAACTCGATGCACGGGCTCTTCCAGCTGTAGCTGCTCTACCGACACCACCTGGTGGCAGAGAACATTCTGCTGTGTACACAGTTGAAAGAGAGCTCAAGTTATTAAACTTTCAACTGACTAATACTACTAATACATCTCT
The DNA here is from genome assembly GCF_036884655.1 of Musa acuminata AAA Group. NCBI lineage: Eukaryota > Viridiplantae > Streptophyta > Magnoliopsida > Zingiberales > Musaceae > Musa > Musa acuminata. The sequence goes on from NC_088327.1 coordinate 39,963,456, forward strand.
TGGGAGCACTGGCACCATTTCTGAAACAGGAAAATCCAGGATGGAAACTGAACAATCGCTTGTTAAGCAGACAAAGAAGCATATCAGCACACCTGCTCCACATGATTCATTTTCTATTCTCTCCATAAGCTGTTCTGGAAAGTGAGTTTCTTTTCTTAAATTGATGTGTTATTTATACTATTTTAGTCTTTGCTTAGTTCTTTAACACCTTTATGTTCTCCGAGTATTTCCCGTTGGTCGATGGAAAGATAAACTGCAACTCCCATGCATGGCCTCCACCATCATGTTGTAGGGTTTATACCGATTTTGTTCGCCTTAGCTTCCTTGGTAGCAACTTTCATTTACTTGGCCTTGTCCTCTGACTTATCGGACTACCTTAAGCGAATATGAGCTCTGGAGCAATCCAACTCTCCAACCTATCACGGCCTTAGCTGGAATTGCCTAAGGCGTGAGGCACCCTTGCGGCCGAGATGCGAACTTAGCTTGCATTGCCTAAGTCGCGCTTCGCCCTTGCGATTTGCATCCGCAAAGATCAGCCCACTTGTAACCTCTCGCAGGTCCCGAAGGACCTGTAAAAAGAGAAAGTTGGTTAGTTCAAAGAACGAGCGACGGACAAGTCTCGATGTCTCGCGAAAAGGGGAAGCTTTACAAGCAATTCAGCGAGCACCTTGTGTGCACAAGAGAAAAGAGGGAGAGGAGGAAAACAAGGACTTTAGAGGGTTGAACGAACAGCTGCAAATCCACAAACGACTGCTCACCGGGTGCCGGGCGCGACAACAAGTTCCCGTCAAGGTAACGTGCGAACTTGCGAAAGGTTGTTCAACGCTCGACACTATACCGGAGCCCCATCCAGCCTTGTGCCACCCGGGGGGTTCAAAGGGGCTGAGATGGCTGATGTTTTGGTGAGCGGAGGCGGGCTGTAGAAAACAGCCCGCGGCACATAAAAACGGAGTTGTTTTGGGCTGTTTTGGGGCTGTTTTGCTCGGTTCGGTGAGCGGTCGCTTTGTAGCGCTGCAACTTGTTCGAACTTACATTTTTACAAGCAAAATGACTAAAAACCAAGGCAAAACAGGCTGCCAAGTAGTTGTACATGTAGATGAGAGCGACGAACGGTTCGTTGAACGGAGTTGTTGCGGGTGCGCGACGACCGTTCGTGACATTCTCCCCCACTTAAACTGTCGACGCCCTCGTCGATGCTTGTTTGTAGTTGTTGATGATGGCCTTTTCATGTCGTAGGGCGTCTTCAGGCTCCCAGCTGGCTTTAGTTCAGGGAAGCTTTCGCCACTTCACCAAGTACTCTGTCTGCTCAGCTTCATTGGGTAGCTTTAACTTGTGGTCCGCCAGAATGGTTTCAACTCGCTTCTCGTAGGAGGTTATGATGGGAGGTAGCCGAGTTGGAACACTTCGGGCAGCATCTTGCGGATCCGAGTGGTAGGCTTTTAGGTTGCTGGCGTGAAGAGCGTTGTGAATTTTGAACCATGCCGGCAGCTGCAACTTGTAAGAGACGTTGCCTACCCTACTGATAATTAGGAAGGGCCTTTCATACTTGCGCACCAATCCTTTGTGGACTTTGTTCCTATAGAATTGGAGTAATGCTAGTTGGAGCTTTACCAATACTAAATCGCCAACTTTGAACTCTTGCGGTCGCCTTCCCAAGTCTGCCCACTTCTTCATCCTTTTTGCCACCTTCTAGTACGCCCGCACAATATCTGCATTTCGGTGCCACTCCTTTGCGAAGTGGTAGGCTGACGGACTACTCCCAGTGTACCCAATTGTCATGGTGTGCGGAGTCGACGGTTGTTGTCCTGTAATGATCTCGAAGGGGCTCTTGTTGTTGGGAAATCATTGGGGGCGACATCATATGCGCAGCGGAAGAACAAGAAAACAAAAATCCCCGATTCCCAAAAAGATGTTCGTCGTCGTGCGAAGATTGGTGCGCAAAAATCCGCAAAACACAAAACTGCGTATAGAGTAGGTTGTGTTACCTAGGGAGATCGTATATCCCTGTTTTCTTGCAAATCCTTAGGAGAGGATGAAGGAGGTCAAGCGTCCTCCTCTCTAGCGGTGATCTACACAGCAGGGTTGTGACGACGCTCCTCAAAACTCCAGGCCTACTCTGAGGTGGAGAGGGAGAGGAGAATAGGAAAGGCAAGCAAAGACTCTAGCCTATGAGGCTGTGAATCCCTTCTATTTATAGAGATCCCGTGTCAAACCCTAATGGGTCCTTCCCTAGTGGGTATTGGATCTGCATCCAATAAGACAAGGGCTCCGTCGGATATCTCATATCCGAACCTCTACTCATCGCAATGCCTACCATATGTGTGTGACCCTCTAGGCCCAATATCGAGCTGGCCGTGAGTCATACCTGTCAGAACTCCTTCTAACTCAGTGAATTATTATCTCTATAATAATTCACTCGACTCATCGACTACGGACGTACTAGGCCACTACGCCGTAGTCCCCAGACAATATAGGGGAATCCAATCCATTGGACCTGTCTGTCCTTAGTTACCATGTACCTATAGTCCCTCATCCATCTAATATCCCAGAGACCGTATATCGAGCATGGTGCTGTCAGACCCATACGGTTTCTACTCGAGTCTCGCTCTAATCGAATTCTCCCGGAGAACTCTTTCTCTCTCAACCCGAATGACCCTGGCCAGGGATTTGTCTGAGCAAGAACACATAGGATATTCCTCTCATGATGCCGAGAGTGGATGATCCTCTATTGACACTCAATAGCCCTCGTAAGGTCGACTACCACTCCCAATGACCAGCTGTACTAGATCTGGGGACAGCCAAACCTATAAGTCTGGTATCAAAGAGTGGAGCACTCATACAGGACATCCTTGGTGTCTCAAGTCTAAGGACCAGATACACCACTAGGACTACGGAATCGCTGTCTGACAATAAGGCATCATCAACCATCCAGCATTCCGTAAGCGGATCAATCAGTGAACTCATTCTCCAATGAGCACCTGTACTGTATCCCTAGTGTCCCTACACGAGCAGCTATGAGACCAGCTGCATCCATCATATGGACGGGTATACAGCACACCAGTCTATCCGGTTATCACGATGTCCCTCTCGAGTAACCTATGACCGGGATTATTTAAGATGTGTGTTTAAAGGTGAATCGATCTCATTATCGTGATCTCATCACGATCCGATTCCCATTGCACAAATCCAAGGACATCACAATATATATATATATGCACATATGCAATTGTTATAAAGTGATATACGCCAAAATATAATAAGCAAAAAGATTATGTATCAAGTCACACGTGCCATCACTCACGTGATTGGCTTGCTGGGCACATATGACTAGCAATCTCCCACTTGACCTAAAGCCAATCACCTATGTGTCTGATCCCCATCAGACTCCTGTGACGCTCAAAGACAATCTGAGACAACGGCTTTGTCAATGGATCTGCAATGTTATCTTCGGATGGAACTCTTTTCACTGCTATTTCTCCTCGGGTTACGATCTCTCTGATAAGTTGGAACCTCCTCAGAATACTTCTGATGAGACCCAGGTTCCCTTATTTGAGTAATCGCCCCGTAGTTGTCGCAATATAAGGAAGTCGGCTCCTCGTTACTCGGCACGACTCCCAAATTTGTGATGAACTTCTTCATCCAGACTCCCTCCTTTGCTGCATCTAATGCGGCAATGTACTCCGCCTCTGTGGTCGAGTCAGCAGTGGTATCTTGCTTGGAACTCTTCCAACACACTGCTCCTCCATTCAAGGTGTACACATACCCTGAATTCGACTTGCTATCATCGACATCAGACTGAAAACTTGAGTCAGTGTAGCCTTCAACCTTAAGGCTATTACCTCCATATACTAGTAAAAGATCCTTAGTCCTTCTCAAGTACTTAAGGATACACTTTACTGCTTTCCAGTGCTCCAAGCCTGGATCCGCCTGATACCTGCTCGTGACACTCAGAGCATGCGCTATATCAGGCCTAGTACATAGCATGGCATACATGATAGACCCTATTGCTGAGGCATAAGGTATCATATTCATGTTTGCCCTTTGGAATTTTTCATGCCAAACCTTTTGACAATGGTTTCTATGTACCTGGACTGGGACAAGCCAAGCATCCTCTTGGATCTATCTCTATAGATTCTAATCCCCAAGATATAGGATGCTTCCCCTAAGTCCTTTATGGAGAAGTGTCTAGATAACCAAGTCTTTACTGTGGATTGCATTCCTACATCATTCCCAATGATGAGGATGTCATCCACATATAACACCAAAAAGGTGATAGTGCTCCCACTTACCTTTCTGTATACACAAGGCTCATCTTCGTTCTTAACGAAGTCATAAGATCTGATTGCCTCATCAAATCTTATGTTCCAACTTCGGGAAGCTTGCTTTAGTCTATAAATGGATCTAAGCAACCTACACACCTTATTTGGGCAGTTCTTGGACACGAATCCCTCAAGTTGCATTATATACACTTCCTCCTCGAGGTTCCCGTTGAGTAATGCGGTTTTCACATCCATCTGCCAGATCTCATAATCATAGTGTGCTGCAATAGCCAATAGAATTCTGATGGATTTTAGCATTGCTACGGGTGAGAAAGTTTCGTCGTAGTCAACACCTTGCCTTTGACGATGCCCCTTAACCACTAGCCTTGCTTTATAGGTCTCTACCTTTCCATCTACTCCGATCTTTTTCTTAAAGATCCACTTGCAACCGATGGGTACAATACCTTCGGGCGCATCAACTAGGTTCCAAACCTTATTGGAGTACATAGAATCCATCTCAGAATTCATGGCTTCTTGCCACTTCCCGGAGTCTATACTCATAATAGCCTCCTCGTAGGTCTGAGGATCAATATCCTCTACATCCTCTACTCTAATATGTCCTACATATCTCTCAGGAGGATGGGATACTCTATCAGACCTGCGTAAAGTTGAAACTTGTGTATTAGGTACCTGAACAGACTCGGGCTGTAGAGTGGTGCTTGAGCTTGGTTCTCCAACCTCGCTCAACTCTATCATTCTCCCATTGTCTCCGCCAAGAATGTGTTCCTTCTCGAGGAACACTGCTCTCTTAGCTACAAAGACCTTTTGGTCCTCGAGATGATAGAAATAATACCCACAAGTTTCCTTAGGGTATCCCACAAATATGCATCGCTTTGTCCTTGATTCTAACTTATCGGGGTTGTGTCTTTTAACGTGGGTAGGGCAGCCCCAAATCTTAACAACCTTAAGATTAGGCTTCTTCCCTTTCTATATCTCATATGGTGTAGACACTACCGACTTAGTTGGAACTCTGTTCAGAAGGTAAGCTGCGGTTTCTAGGGCATATCCCCAGAATAAGATGGGTAGGTCAGCGAAACTCATCATGGATCGTACCATATCTAATAGCGTACGATTCCTCCTTCCAAAGACACCATTGAGCTGAGGTGTATAAGGAAGTGTCCATTGGGATAATATCCCATGGTCCTTGAGGAACTGAGTAAACTCTGTACTTAAGTACTCACATCCTCGATCTGATCGAAGAGTTTTGATACTCTTTCCAGTCTGGTTCTCCACCTCATTCTTATACTTTCTGAATTTCTCAAAGGCCTCGGACTTGTACTTCATTAAGTACACATATACATACCTTGAGAAATCATCTGTAAATGTAATGAAGTAGGAGTAACCTCCAATGGCATGAGTTGACATGGGTCCACATACATCACTATGTATAAGTTCCAACAACTCAGTGGCTCTCTCTCCAGTTCCACTAAATGGAGATTTGGTCAGTTTTCCACGAATGCAAGGCTCACAAGTTGCATATGACACATAGTCGAATGGATCTAGATATCCATCATTTAGCAACTTTTGAATCCTTCTTTCATGGATGTGACCTAGCCTACAATGCCACAGGTATGCACTGTTCAACTCATCTCGTTTCCTTTTAGACACATTTACATTCATGATATGTGGAGTGGTGTCTAACATAAATAAACCATTATGCAATGTTCCTTTCGTGATGATCTTATCATCTAATAATATCGAACAACCATTGTTCTCAAAAACAAATTTATATCCACTAACTGTTAAACATGAAATGGAGATAATGTTTTTGATAATAGAAGGAACAAAATAACATGCATCTAATGCAATAAAAGCTCCACTAGGCAGATGTAGGGCGACCTCGCCAACAGCTAATACAGCAACTTTTGCTCCATTACCCATCTTGAGATCCATCTCGCCTCTCTCTAGTCTCCTAGGCCTTGCCAGAACCTACAACGAATTGCATATATGATAAGCACTACCGGTATCCAATACCCATGTGTTATCATAAGAGTCTGACAAATTGAGACTGATCATGAATGTACCTGAAGCTTCATCAAGCTTTTGTTTCGCCCTTTCTGCAAGGTACTCTTTGCAGTTTCTCTTTCAGTGCCCATCTTTACCACAGTGGAAGCACTGGCCTTTGTCCTTTGTTGGGTCTTTCTTAGCAACCTTTGCTTTACCTTATTTGCCCTTGCCCTTTCCCTTCTTAAGGGACCTTTCTGCTTTCCTTTTCTTTCTGGTCTCACCAGTGTAGAGAACTGGCTTCTCTTTCTTAATAGTACTCTCTACCTCCCTCAACATATTGAGGAGCTCTGGGAGAGTCACCTCAAGCTTGTTCATATTAAAATTCATTATGAACTGTGAAAAGGAATCTGGTAGGGACTGAAGCACAATGTCCACACACAAGTTATCCTCTAGGACCATTCCTAGACCTGTGAGTTTCTCTATCCACTCAATCATCTTTAGGACATGGTTCTGAACCGGTGTCCCCTCAGTCATCCTAGCGCGGAAAAGGCTCTTGGATATCTCATATCGTTGAGTCCTTCCTTGTTCCTCAAACAATTTGCGGACATGTAAGAGAATAGATCTGGCATCCATCATTTCATGTTGTCTCTGTAACTCTGGAGTCATAGAGCCCAACATATAGCACTGAGCAAGAGTGGAGTCATCAATGTACTTCACGTAGCGAGCGATCTCATCCTCGCTTGCCCCTTCTTCGGGCGTAGGCATCACTGTATTAAGGATGTACACGATTTTCTCCGCTGTGAGAACAATTCTCAAGTTACGGAGCCAATCCGTATAATTTGGACCAGTGAGGCGGTTGACATCAAGTATGCCACGTAAGGGATTTGAAAGCGACATTTTCTGAAAATAAAGATGTAGCAGAAATGAATAACATGCAGAATTTGCAAAAAATAAACTATCAAGATATGGACTTCTATCTTAATATGCTCCCACTATTTTACTATCGAGTCACGCGACACCCTCAGCACGTAAAACGGAAGTCTCCGGCAGACTTCTAGTGGGGATCAGGATCCAATCAGCGTCTTAGTGTAACCTCGAGGGACTCGACCAATCACACTAAGCCTAAAAGGTAGGCAACTCTTGCCGATCACAACTCCTTGTGATTCCCGTCCTGTTCGGCCTCCGAATCACCATGGCCTCGAGGGACTCGACCAACCATGATGCTCGGTTAAGTCAACACCTTCGTGAGTCTGATTTGATGATATACCCTCGAGGGACTCGACCAAGCATACCATGCCCTCAGGTCACCGGTGACATCTCTATGTCGTAAGCAAGATAGCGAATCGCGATATAGGTGAGTCTCGAGGGACTCGACCAACTCAACTTACACCGGGAATCGGTTCCTACTCATAACGATGAAAGGCCACGTGGGTCAATCTAATTGCCTCACGTTTACCGACTTAATATTATCGAGAGATGTTTCTATAATTTGGTCTCCTAATATGACATGTCACACATATACATATTTAATATATATCTACATCGCATGCAAATATATATACATATCTAGTATGTGTATAAGCAATCACATCAGATGATCATGGACCACAACCTAATATGATTAGGCCCGAGCCAGTAGGCCTAATCACTCACATCAAGATCTATGTGTGCAACGGTGCATCTCCATGCCCTGTGATCGTTCATCTCGTCCTCGTCGGTTCCGTCGACATCTTGATGCATCTCCATGCATCACGATCGTTCGTCTCGTGGGTCCCGCTATCGCATCCACGCTCCCGCTGCGCCTCCTCATGTGATTACAACTTAATCATAGGCACGCAGGCCCGACAATAAACGAGAAATATAATGGAGGTTCGCAGACCTCAATAATAATAATCACAAGTACACACATCACACGGTCCATGATCATCCGTCCACACATTATACATCACATGTATAAATAATCATCATAATGTAGGACTACTAGATAATAATAAAAATAATAATCAACTAAACCTTTTAATTAATTAATATTTTTCTAAAATCAGGGACATGTAGGGAATTTCCCAATTCCTAAGGGTATTTTCGTAATTTGGACAAAAGACAGAAACTGGAATTTCTCAAATTCCGAGGGGCAAAATTGTCTTTTTCCCAGAAAACCCTAATGCCCTTTCCCCTTTTCGTTGCTGCCGCCGCCGCCACCCTGCCGGCGGCGGCCTGTGCGGCGGGGCGAGGGCACTGCCCTCGCCTGCAGGCGGCACGCCCGCTGGCGGCGATGCCGCTGCGGGTGGGCGCCCCTTTCGAGCGCCGCTGCCTCCGCAGGCGGTGCTGTCCCGCCGGGCGGCCGCCCCCGTGGGGGGAGTTCCGCCCGCGGGAGCAGCGGCGGCAGGCGTCGCTGCCCTGCGGTGGCAGACGCCGCTGCCCTACGACGCCTCTGCCCGCGGGCTGCCAGCCCCGCCGGCAGCAAGCCTGCTGCAAGCAGGCCGCCGGCCGGCTGCTGCAGACGCAGCCCCTGCGCTGCCCGCCTTCGGCTGCGCTGCACGCACGCAGATCGAGGGCAGCATTGCTGCCCTTTCTCGCTTTTGCGTCAACGATTTTGACGTCAATATTCTTCCTAAACACAACACACGTAGTTCAAAACCAATCATTCGCACGAACAACCTAGCTCTGATACCACTGTTGGGAAATCATTAGGGGCGACATCATATGCGCAGCGGAAGAACAAGAAAACAAAAATCCCCGATTCCCAAAAAGATGTTCGTCGTCGTGCGAAGATTGGTGCGCAAAAATCCGCAAAACACAAAACTGCGTATAGAGTAGGTTGTGTTACCTAGGGAGATCGTATATCCCTATTTTCTTGCAAATCCTTAGGAGAGGATGAAGGAGGTCAAGCGTCCTCCTCTCTAGCGGTGATCCACACAGCAGGGTTGCGACGACGCTCCTCAAAACTCCAGGCCTACTCTGAGGTGGAGAGGGAGAGGAGAATAGGAAAGGCAAGCAAAGACTCTAGCCTATGAGGCTGTGAATCCCTCCTATTTATAGAGATCCCGTGTCAAACCCTAATGGGTCCTTCCCTAGTGGGTATTGGATCTGCATCCAATAAGACAAGGGCTCCGTCGGATATCTCATATCCGAACCTCTACTCATCGCAATGCCTACCATATGTGTGTGACCCTCTAGGCCCAATATCGAGCTGGCCGTGAGTCATACCTGTCAGAACTCCTTCTAACTCAGTGAATTATTATCTCTGTAATAATTCACTCGACTCATCGACTACGGACGTACTAGGCCACTACGCCGTAGTCCCCAGACGATACAGGGGAATCCAATCCATTGGACCTGTCTATCCTTAGTTACCATGTACCTATAGTCCCTCATCCATCTAATATCCCAGAGACCGTATATCGAGCATGGTGCTGTCAGACCCATACGGTTTCTACTCGAGTCTCGCTCTAATCGAATTCTCCCGGAGAACTCTTTCTCTCTCAACCCGAATGACCCTGGCCAGGGATTTGTCTGAGCAAGAACACATAGGATATTCCTCTCATGACGCCGAGAGTGGATGATCCTCTATTGACACTCAATAGCCCTCGTAAGGTCGACTACCACTCCCAATGACCAGCTGTACTAGATCTGGGGACAGCCAAGCCTATAAGTCTGGTATCAAAGAGTGGAGCACTCATACAGGACATCCTTGGTGTCTTAAGTCTAAGGACCAGATACACCACTAGGACTACGGAATCGCTGTCTGACAATAAGGCATCATCAACCATCCAGCATTCCGTAAGCGGATCAATCAGTGAACTCATTCTCCAATGAGCACCTGTACTGTATCCCTAGTGTCCCTACACGAGCAGCTATGAGACCAGCTGCATCCATCATATGGACGGGTATACAGCACACCAGTCTATCCGGTTATCACGATGTCCCTCTCGAGTAACCTATGACCGGGATTATTTAAGATGTGTGTTTAAAGGTGAATCGATCTCATTATCGTGATCTCATCACGATCCGATTCCCATTGCACAAATCCAAGGACATCACAATATATATATGCACATATGCAATTGTTATAAAGTGATATACGCCAAAATATAATAAGCAAAAAGATTATGTATCAAGTCACACGTGCCATCACTCACGTGATTGGCTTGCTGGGCACATATGACTAGCACTTGTTGGATGCAGAGCTCCGCTGCAAGTTGTAGAAGAATTGGGCAATGTCCAACAGCTTCACCCAATCTTGTTGGTTGGCACTCACGTAGTGCTGAAGGTATTGCTCCAAGAGCGAGTTTATCCTTTCAGTCTGACCATCCGTCTGGGGGTGGAGGCTTGTGGAGAAGTATAACTTTGACCTCAACAATTTGAATAGCTCGGTCCAGAATCGTCCCAAGATCTGAGCGTCTCGATCACTAATGATATTATGCGGGACTCCCCAATACTTCACCACATCCTTCATCATCAGCTTGGCCGCCTCTTCTGCTGAACAGTGTAGGGGAGCAGCAATGAAAGTTGCATACTTTGAAAACCGATCGACCACCACGAGTATCGATCCGAGTCTCCCTACAAGTGGCAAGCTTGATATAAAGTCTAAGGAAATGCTCTCCCACGACCTTTCTGGTACGGGCAATGGCTCCAAAAGTCCCACCGACTTCCGCTGCTCCACCTTATCTTGTTGGCAAGTAAGGCATGTTCGAACATATTCCTCCACATCAGTCCCCATCTTCGGCCAGTAGAAGGCCCTCTCCACGAGAGCCAACATTCTGCGAATGCCTAAGTGTCCAACCCAAAGGGAATCGTGACACTCTCTTAAGAGTTCACGCCTCAAATTGTCCACTCGAGGAACATAAACCCTATTCCCTTTTGTGTAAACGAGTCCCTCCTGGACCCAAAATCGTCGTGCCTTGCCTTCTTTGATGAGTTGCATTAGGATAATTGCCTGGGGGTCACTATACAGTCCATCCCTGATCCTGGAAAGGAAGTTGGAGTGCAATTGACTTGCTTGGCCTTCGCCCTCCAATTGTGCGACATTCATGCGCTCCACTTTCTGACTTAAAAGTATTGTGTGCCTGTTTTTGTGGGCACTCCCTCACCATGTGCGGTCCTCCGCACAAGAAGCATCATCCAGGTTTTGAGGCCTTACCTTTCGGGTTTGGCCCTTTGTGGGAACTCTTCTTCTTTTGTTCGCCCCCGAGCTCCTTCCCTCGAGAATGTTTTGGAGGGCGATTGCTTGAAGATTGTTTCCTTTTCCTTGGGTCTTCGGAGGAAACAAAGTCGGTGAGCCTTTCTGCAGCAATAATTGCCCCGACCACATCGGTGACATTCCTTCGATTTACTTCCTGTTGAGCCTATGGCTTCAAACCATCGAGGAAGCTGAACAACTTGTCCTTCTCGGACATGTCCTATATGTCCAGTATTAGTGCAGAAAATTGTTTCACATAGTCTCGAATGGTGGTACTCTGGCGGAGTTGTCTCAACTTCCTTCTTGCGACGAACTCTGTGTTCTCCAGTAGGAACTGAGTTCTCAACTCCCGCTTTAAGTCTTCCCATGTGTCAACCCGACACCGACCTTGTTGGATCTCCTCCTAACGGGATCTCCTCCTAACGGGTTCGCCATCAAAGTTTCGCATCTCCGTTCAGATACATTGTTGCTATAGAAACTTTGGTATCTTCAGAATCGGGCCTCGTAGCTCGAAAGTATTGTTCCATGTCGAACAGAAAATTCTCGAGCTCTTTAGCATCTCTGGCCCCTCTGGCCCCTCCATAACCATGAGGCTCGGGTGCCCTCAAGTTTTATGGTGGTGCAACGCGGGTGTTGCTTCCTCCCGCATATAGTGCTCTTGTGAGCATGGCCACCTTTGAAGTGAGTTCCGCCACAACATCCTGTAAGTGTTGCACAGTGTCTTTGGTGTCATCAGACAGTCGGTCGATTAGGGCCTCGACCTTGTCGATCCTGGACTCCGCTTCCTCTTGCGAGCTCTTTACCCCAACAAGCCTTTGTTGGTCATGGTAGAGTTCCTCCATGCTCGCTTCAAGAACATCCAAGCGGGTTTCTGTCGTTGTGAGTCTCTCCTTGTGACTCTTTTTCCCAGTTGACGCTCCAGATTGTGCCTCCTCCGCTCGCGGAGAGTAGCCAACTTCTCGCTCATCATGTTCGCTGCCGCGCTCCTCTTGAGCGGCTCCAACAGCCTGAGAGCGAGTGTGCACATGCAGCCCACCTGCGGTTGCTTGGGGCAAGGGTCCGGCTTGCCCCGTCTTGCTTGATTCGCTACGATGCTTTGCTATGGCGAAGTTGCGAAGTTCCTTCGCTGCTTGCTCGAAGTGATTGCCTGCTCTGATACCACAATGTCACGGCCTTAGCTGGAATTGCCTAAGGCGTGAGGCACCCTTGCGGTCGAGACGTGAACTTAGCTTGCGTTGCCTAAGTCGCGCTTCGCCCTTGCGATTTGCATCCGCAAAGATTAGCCCACTTGTAACCTCTCGCAGGTCCCGAAGGACTTGTAAAAAGAGAAAGTTGGTTAGTTCAAAGAACGAGCGACGGACAAGTCCCGACGTCTCGCGAAAAGGGAAAGCTTTACGAGCAATTCAGCGAGCACCTTGCGTGCACAAGAGAAACGAGGGAGAGGAGGAAAACAAGGACTTTAGAGGGTTGAACGAACAACTGCAAGTCCACAAACAGCTGCTTACCGGGTGCCGGGCGCGACAACAAGTTCCCGTCAAGGTAACGTGCAAACTTGCGAAAGGTTGTTTAACGCCCGACACTATATCGAAGCCCCATACAGCCCTGTGCCACCCGGGGGGTTCAAAGGGGCTGAGATGGCTAACGTTTTGGTGAGCGGAGGCGGGCTGCAGAAAACAGCCCGCGGCACACGAAAACGGAGCTATTTTGGGCTGTTTTGGGGCTGTTTTGCTCGGTTTGGTGAGCGGTCGCTTTGTAGCGCTGCAACTTGTTCGAACTTACATTTTTACAAGCAAAATAACTCAAAACCAAGGCAAAACAAGCTGCCAAGTAGCTGTACAAGTAGATGAGAGTGACGAACGGTTCGTTGAACGGAGTTGTTGCGGGTGCGCGACGATCGTTCGTGACAAACCGCTCCAATTATACCTCTGTATGATCAAGTCTCCCCCCCATGGGACTCGCATTCGAAATTCTCTCTTGGTGGTACACAACCCCCATATGCTGATTACCAAGACTTTTATCTTATGCAAAATTCGATCCACACATGGAAGACCTGCCTCTGCGATACCATGATATTCACTCTTTGAATCCATAGTCTTTCTTACTGTCGTGTTATTTACTAAAGTGGAGCTCCCAGTAGCTCCCGATCATACCTCCGTATGATCTAGTCCCTTGTAGGACTAGTTTTATGTGTATCACATTGCCACGAACTGTTTCACCACGATCCGTTGTACCATGTTGTCTCCTGGTGATATCTCCATTGCATTCTGATTATTGTGGGATGAACTCGGATTGTGATCCCTCCTTGTGTGGCCTCTGCCAACACATCGCAGGGCCTCTTCCATCTTCAATTGTGTTCCCTCCACTGACAATCAACCTTCATCTACCAGCTTTTGGGTCACACCCAAACGAAGCACAACTCTAGGATAGCTCGTCGCCTAGTAGCTCCCGAAGTCCACCGACTTTGCTAAAATTGGCGCACCATTGTTTGGATCTTGGGCCTCTGCCCCCACCAGCACAATCTTCATTGCGTACCGCTTCCTTCATGGCAACTTGAATGACAGCACTCTGGCGTATTTTTCAAGAGTACTCGCCTCCGCATCCTCTTGCTCTGTGCCAAGGCCTTCTAAACCCAACTTTGCCTCCGCAAGTTGAGTCATCTTGGTTCCTCTGTCAAATGCTTCTTCGAGATAGGGTGCATGTGTCTCGAAGCTCCCTTCGTCTTTGGCACTATGCAGGATGAGACTGCTCCATCAGAATGAAGGACCCATGGAACGACATGATCCCGCTCTTGCCTTTGCAAGTGTTTATATCCTTGACCTTTGTCAAAGGAAAGCTTCATGCCTTCGCTTCATGTTTCATCTTCTATGTCGACTCCCTTCATGCGGCTTGGGTACTTCACCAAGTTACACCCAAGTTGCTCCGCTCATCGATTTGCATTGAGTTGATCTCCATATCGACTTCAAGTGTGTCTTCATTTTATGTTGTCTTGGGTCGCTCCCCCACTTGATCTCACAATGCATCCACCAATGCATTACCTCATGTGAGATCATACGATGACTCCTCACCACTCGCTCGGTCCATTGAACTTTGTGAGGTTGTTGTCTTGAGGTATTCCTCCTTAACATGTGTGGTCCGTTGCACATGATTCTCCCTCTAGAGAACCAAGACTTGTCTCTCCAAGGTATCTGTCTCATTGGTGCAACTTCTATCTTCGCATCCTTCCCTTTGGAAATTTCGGAGACCACCATCCCCTTAGACTACTTCCCCTTGCTGAACAAACTGTGTATTGTTCTGCCCTTGCGAATGCACTTGCTAGATTGAGACTCTTTGCCAATACAACCCTTACTACACCCCTCAATGTCTAGCAATATGCTGAACTCGCTGCATACTTCAGCCTCACGGACTTATCATTTTTATGCCGAAGAGAAAGTTTCAATGCTCCATGGCGTCGAGGTTCGATCGCCTTGGGATGGCCACGAATATTCCATTTTCCGCATACAAGCCCTTGTATGAGTAATGAATTCTTTGAGTTAGCAATTCTCCTCACCTTTGTGAGTTTTACACAACTCTTTCAGTTGTTAAATAACCCATTGCACTTTGCACAGTCTCATCCTTTACTAAGCACCTCGCTTGCCTTAAGAACCATCAAGTATGTTTGCTCGAACTCAGCCATCCCAACCTTTGTGCGCTACGCATTCTTAGCTTGCTTGTCCTTGTGGTGCCTCTTGCGCGAAGGGTTGGTCATTCCTCTGAATGCCAATCTTAGATGCCCGTTCCTCTGAGCGATTCATTTTCCTTACATCTCTATGCCCGTTTCCCCCAAACGGTCACGCATGCTGGCTGCCCTCAACGCAGTCCTGCTATGTCCCCTACGTTTGCATGACAAGTGTTTCTATGTATGCTTGTCCTGCTCTAATACTATGTTACACACTTAGTTGGTTTTGTTTAAGTCGTGTGGCATCTTTGTGTGTCCGTTCGCAAAGGTCAGCCTCTCTGAAACTTTCTATGATTCCTTAGGAGCCATAAAAGAGAAAACGGGTTAGAAAAGTGTTTTACTCGGGATCCACAAGTAA
Organism: Musa acuminata AAA Group; assembly: GCF_036884655.1. NCBI lineage: Eukaryota > Viridiplantae > Streptophyta > Magnoliopsida > Zingiberales > Musaceae > Musa > Musa acuminata. The sequence continues at coordinate 39,978,974 of NC_088327.1, forward strand.
TCATTTAAGCAAACACTTTATAGTCAATACAAATTACAAACAAACGGTACAAGCTCTGAACGGTCGCACAACAAAGGGTTCAAAATGGTCCATTATAGATCGAAATCCCCACAGTGCCCACATGACATATCTTTTGTTTGCAAGCCTAAGACGACCACCAAAACCAAAGAAAATGGGGCTGCTAAGCCTACTGTCAGACCTTTATATGCTGTGCAAAACATAAATAAAACCGAAAGACATGGAAATACATAAGCATTACATCAAACACCTCGTTTATAGTTGTATCCGTGACATCAAGCCTAGCCAAATCTAGCCTGCTTAAGGTGACTCATGTGTTCAGAACTTGCTTAAGGAATTGGGGACCTATTGGTAATTTAGGTTGGTCTATTGGTAACGAACCATCTTTGTCTTCTCTTTATTTTAAGACAAAATCCAAAGCAATTAGGCTCGGTGAAACCAATTTTTCTTTCCTAAGTGAATCAAGGTCTAAATTCTCAAAAAATAGACCCTTGTAAGTTAGGTTAGATAAAGTTATAAGTTGTCCCTAAACTGATTAGCAAGAGTCTAAAGGAATATACTTGCAAATGCATATACATTAAATTATTGTGGAGCTTGCATGTCTAACTTCTAAAATCTTTGTTACACTTCCAACCATTGTAGTTAAAGGCACTAGGTGGTTAAAAGACGCCAAGGTGCTAAAATGCTTGAGCGAAACAAGGTGCTAGGTGCTCACCCGAGCAAAGTTGGGCACCAACAAATATTGAATTATTGTGGAGCTTGTATGTCCAACTTGTAAAATGTTTGTTTACACTTCCAACTAGTGTAGTTAAAGGTGGTTAAAAGGTGCCAAGGTGCTAAAATACCCAAGCTAAGTGAGGTGCTAGATGCTCACCCGAGCTAAGTGAAACGCCAACGAATATTAATTTTTTAATATATTATTATTAAGAAATATGAACACTAAATTAAAATTGACAAATTAAATTGCATTTATTTAAGCTACCAAATTACATTGACCAAATCTAATAATAAAAACAAAATAAGATTAACTTTAATGTTTATCAAAAATCCACTTTATCATCTTTAACATCTTCAATCTTGCTAGCATCTTCCTCTTAACCTAATTTGTAGCACTCAAGCTCTTATTTATCTTTATTAGAATAAATTCCTCCTCTTCGATGGTTGTTGGTTATGAACTTGAGGTTTTCATATTTATTCATTGTTCTCGCGAGTTATCATTCTCATTTCTCTAACACTTGCTACATTCCCCATGTCAAATTATCTTCATAAAAAATAAGCTCTTCTTCAACATTTTAAAGGTTAGCATCCATTTCTCCCATCGATCATTTATTTAAATCATCAATATCTTCTAACGAAAATGGATCAATGCACTCTTACAAATTGTAGCAAGCCTTTAATGCTTGATTATATTTTATATACATTAAAGATCTACTTAGTTGCATCAATGTCTAAAAAAATAAATTAGTTAAAATTAAAATATTCTTATATACTTACATTCTCAAATGCACTCTAATTTCACTCCTATCAAATTAAACTTTGAATTTTGATAACTAATTGCTATAAGTTTGATATGAAATTTTTAAATAGGCCCCACCACTTAGCCAGCGATTTCAATAGGCGCTCGGGCACTCGCCTAGGTTCTCGGGCGAGGCGAGGCGAGGCCCGAGTGCCTCGCTTCATGTCCAAGCACCTCGCTTCAAAGAGGCGTCGCCTAGGCGCTCTCCCGAGCCCAAGTGTCGGGTGCTTCGGGCGAGCCCCCATGTTAAACCAAGCGACCAAACTAGTGTTTTACGTTTGGTTCGATCTCCGATGCTTTAGTTGGTTCGATTGAACCAACTAAAGCACTGATATCAGCCTCCCAACATCCCTCTCGCAACTTCCCCAACCCTAACCCTGCTCGCTTCTATCGCTGCATTTCCTCTCTACTGCCGTTGCTTCTCTCCACTATCGTTGCCTGTCTTCGCTGTCGGTGCTCTCCGCTGTCGCTGCTCTCCGTTGTCGCTGCTTGTTGTTGCTATCTGTCACGGACTTAGCTGGTTTTGCCTAAGTCATGCGGCACCCTTGCATGTCTGTCCGCAAAGGTCAGCCTCCCCGAAGCCTCCCATGGTCCCTTAGGACATACGAAAGAGAAAACGGGTTAGAGAGAACGCCTCACTCGGGATCCACAAGCAAACATTCCAAGAAACACTTCATAGACAATGCAAATTATAAACAGACTTTACAAGCTTTGAACAGTTGCACAACAAAGGGTCAAAATGATCCATTACAGATCGAAAATATCTCACAAGCGTCCACATGACACAACCTTTATTTACAAGCCTAAAGCGGCCACCAAACCCAACTAAAATGGGATTATTAAGCCTTCGGTCGTCCCTCTACATGTTGTGCAAAGTATGAACATACCAAAAGACACGGACATATATAAGCATTACATCAAACATCCTGTTTAGAAGTTTGTCCGTGATATTCTCCCCCACTTATTCCTTTGACGTCCTTGTCGAAGCCTTTATCGACATTGCAACTCCTCGTCTTTACTGAGTCTTCAATCTTCTGCTCCAGCTGCAATGCGCCTCTTGGCTCCCAACTGCTCTCCGTTATTGTTTTTTGAGTAGTCAAACCTTTTGATTCGCCATGCTGCTTTAACTCGCCAATGACTCTGACTCTAGTGTGGGGTTGGCTGAGTTGTGTTGATCCTTATTGGTTCTTGCGGATCCTCCAGATGAAGGAAAAGACCATTCGTACTATGCGCTAGTCTCTCAAATGTCTTATGCTGCTTGAACTGGGTGGATGCTTGTTGGAGCTTTAACGAGCATCGCCTCGCAAACTTCTAAAGTTTTGGGTCCTTCCTCCACAAAATTTGCCCATTGACTCTTCTTTCACTTAGTTGTCACTTCCAAGTAGATTCGCATCACTTCCGCTTTCGATTGGCATTTCGTTGGGAAATTAAGCGGACAATGTACTCTTAGTAGCACTGATCACCGTTGGTGAGGATTTGACAACTTTTGTCTTTTATTATCTTCGAGGGGTCTTTGAACCTGTGTAGAGCTCCTCTGCTGGATAGATAAGAGAATTGGGGTACTCGGTTTCGCCCATTCTCTTAAGAGTTGAGAAGGCAAAGGTTACTTGACTTCGCCCGTCTCCTCGAGGTTGTACTCCATGCATCGAGCTGGTTACTGGCCTTCGCCTGCTCTTTGCTCATACTTCTAAAGCACTTGAATTAGTTACTGTTATTCACCTTTTCAATGCCATTAAACTTCTGGAATGCAGGAAGTTTTCACCCCAACTTCGAATAATTCTTTAATAGATTTGGTCGCCTCTAGGATTGTACCGTCTTCTCCATTAACCCGGCCACCTACTCCACTGAGTAGCAAAGGTACAGCACCGCGTACTGCCTGCTTCGTTCCTTGGTCGTGCACTCTTGCATGACCCGAAGTCCTTCACTTTCGGCTATCTTGATGAGAAGCTCGTTGACATCGGTCTTACGAAGTTCCTTGGCCTCTGCCCTTCAGCCTTGTCTCGGTACTTGGAGTTTACCTTTGCATGCTCCACCTCCTCGACCTCTTTCACGACCAAGCGCTCTCCCTCCATGAGAGCAAAGGATCAATGGCTTTCACGGAAGTCCCGCCTCTGCGGTACCATGGAGTTGCCATGCCCATGGCTCTACTATCTGTTGCCTCGCATCTACATCTCTTTTCTTCACGATCAGTAGATATGTCTCTGTGGTACTCCTCCGAGTCCACCTCCATTCTAACTGATGCTTGATTTTTGGTAGCTAAGTCCCTATGGACTCGTCATCGCTTTCTCGCCCCTTTCAACCCCTTACTTCAACACCTTCGTGTTCTCCAAGCAGCTCCGGTCGATGAAAAGACAGACTACAACTCCTATGCATGGCCTCTGCCATCACGTTATAGGATTTGCATCGATTCTGTTCTCCTTAGCTTCCTTGGTAGCAACGTTCGCTTACTCGACCTTGTCCTCTAACTTGTCGGGCTCCCTTAAGCGAATGTGGGCTCTGGAGCAGTCCAACTCTCCAGCTGCTTCGATCATACCTCTGCATGATCAAGTCCCTCCCATGGGACTCATTGGTACATACATTCGAACTTTTCCCTTGGTGGAACACAACCCCCATATGTTGATGACCAAGGCTTTCATCCGATGCAAAATTCGATGCACGCACGGAAGACCCGCCTCTGTGGTACCATGACCTTCACTCCTTGAATCCATAGCCCTTCTTGCCGTCGTGTTGTTCACCGAAGTGGAGCTTCCAGTAGCTCCCGATCATACCTCCGTATGATCTAGTCCCTCACGGGACTATGTCGTGTGTATCGTATTGCCACGAACTGTTCCACCACAATCCGTTGCACCATGTCGCCTCCTGGTGACATCTCTATTGCATTCTGATCCTTGTAGGATGAACTCGAATTGTGATCCTTCCATGTGTGGCCTCTGCCAATACATCGCAGGGTCTCTTCCACTTTCGATTTTGTTTATTCCTTTGGTAATCGACCTTCATCCACTCACTCTTGGGTCACACCTAGATGAAGCACCGCTCTAGGACAGTCCGTCGCCTAGTAGCTTAAAGTCCACCGACTTCGCTGAAAATGGTGCACCATTGTCTGGATCCTGGGCCTCTGCCCCTACCAGCACAATCTCCACTGCGCACCGCTTCCTGCCTAGCAACTTGACTGGCAACACTGTGGCATATTCTTCAATAGTACCCGCCTCCGCGTCCTCTTGCCCCGTGCCAAGGCCTTCTGAACCCAACTTCGCCTCCGCAAGTTGAGTCGCCTTAGTTCCTCCGTCAAATGCTTCTCCGAGATAAGGTGCATTCGCCCAGAAGCTCTCTTCATCTTTGGCACCATGCAAGATGAGTCTGCTCCGTCAGAATGAAGGACCTATGGAACAACATGATCCTGCTCCATGTTCCATCTTCTATGTTGGCTCCCTTCATGCGGCTTGGGTACTTCGCCAAGTTACACCCAAGTTGCTCTATTCCTTATTTTTGCATTGAGTTGATGGTGGCCCTCGCGCCCACCATTCCACGGGTCAGCCCTCCTTTGAGTCCGATCTCCATATCGACTCCAAGTGTGCCTTCATTTGTGTTGCTTTGGGTCGCTCCCCCACTTGATCTCGCAATGCATCCACCAATGCATTCTCTCAAGCGAGATCATGCGACGACTCCTCGTTGCATGCTCGGTCCATTGAGCTTCGTGGAGTTGTTGTTTGTTGAGGTACTCCTCAACATGTACGGTCTGTCCCACATGATTCTCACTTTGGAGAGTCGGGACTTATCCCTCGTGGATAACTGTCCCGTTGGAGCAACATCTCTCGTCGTTTCGGAGACCACCATCCCCTTGGACTACTCCGATTTGCTGAACAAACTGTGCATTGTTCTGCCTCTTGCAAACGCACTTGCTAGATTGCGACTCCACGTCAATACAACCCCCGCTGCACCACTCAAGGCCTAGCAACATGCTGAACTTGCTGCACACTTCAGCCTCCTATCCCTCACATGTCGAAGAGAAAGTTTCATTGCCCCATGGCGCCGAGTTTCAGTCGCCTTGGGATGGTCGCGAACATTCCATCGTCCGCATATATGCCCATGCACGAGTACCAAATTCTTCGAGTTAGCAATTCCCCTCACCTCTGTGAGCTTTGCATAACTCTTTCGGTCGTTGAGCAACTCATTCCACCTTGCATGGTCTCATCCTTTACCAAGCGCCTCGCTTGCCTTGAGCACCATCAAGTATAGTTGTCAACGTTGAGCCGTAGCTCAAACTCGGCCATCCCAACCTTTGTGCGCTCCGCATTCTTCCAAGCTTGCCTGTTCTCATGGTGCCTCTTGCGCGAAGGGTTGGCCATTCCTATGAATGCTAATCTCAGATGCCCGCTCCTCCGAGCGACTCCTTTTTCCCTACATCTCCATGCCCGTTTTCCCCCAAACGGTCGCGCGTGTGCCGACTGCCCTCAACGCAGCCCCGCTAGGTCCCCCACGTTTGCATGCTAAGTGTTTCTATGAGTGCTTGTCCCGCTCTGATACCATCTGTCACGGACTTAGCTGGTTTTGTCTAAGTCGTGCGGCACCCTTGCATGTCCATCCGCAAAGGTCAGCCTCCCCGAAGCCTCCCATGGTCCCTTAGGACATACGAAAGAGAAAACGGGTTAGAGAGAACGCCTCACTAGGGATCCACAAGCAAACATTCCAGGAAACACTTCATAGACAATGCAAATTACAAACAGACTTTACAAGCTCTGAACAGTTGCACAACAAAGGGTCAAAATTGTCCATTACAGACCGAAAATCTCTCACAAGTGTCCACATGACACAACATTTATTTACAAGCCTAAAGCGGCCACCAAACCCAACTAAAATGGGACTATTAAGCCTTCGACCGTCCCTCTACATGTTGTGCAAAGTATGAACATACCAAAAGACACAAACATACATAAGCATTACATCAAACATCCTGTTTAGAAGTTTGTCCGTGATATATCGCTTCTTGCCGTCGCTGCTGCCGTTGTCATTATCGTCGCTCGCCACTCCCGCTCCTGCTACTGCTACTGCTTCTCTCAGTCAGCAGCCTCAATCTTACTCTTACACCGCTGCCACTGCCACTACCGCTGCTGTCGCTGCTTGCCACTATCGTCGCTCCCGCTCTCGCTGCCATTGTCGCTACTATTACTCTTACTCCCTCTACTTACATCGACTTGATAGTATACTGTTAATAGTATATTAACAATATACTATTAATTGTATACTAGTAATAATATTTTTTTATTTATTAGATTAATTTTTTATTATTTTAATTTTAACACTGCTAATTTTTATTTATTTGAATTTATTGTTATTGTTTTGAATTTTGAGTTTTTTGTTAATGTGATATTGTGAATCTGTAAATTTTTTTAAATTTAATATCATATTTTTTATTTAAATAATTATATTTATTAATTAATTTATATATTTTTATATTTTAACACCTCGTTTCGCTCGGGCGAGCACCTAGCGCCTCGGGCGTTTTTGCACCTTGGCGTCTTTTGACGCTCAGCGCTTTTTAAATCATTACACTCAGTTGTAAATTTAAACTTAATTATTAATAATAATATATTTTAAAAATGTACATGATGTTAATTATATGTAGTTATAAATACCTAGGGACTTAGTAGCCCTTGATCGAATTGCTATAAAAATTTCAAAGAGACTTTTATTATTCTTATATAAAGATAATTTATTTATGATCTTATCTTGAACTTCAATACTATGAACCAATCTTGCAATGCATTGATATAACCTAAATATTATTTCTGCATCAAACTCAATGAAAAGGTTTTTATAAAGGAATTTTGAGTTTAAATAGTGTTATGCTGTATGTAGTGTTTGATGAAGATGTATTATTATCTTATGTCTATGATGGCCAAGATATTCTTATACTTTTTTTTATTTTTATCAAAAAATATTTGAATTATTTCCTTAGTTTTGTCCATAGGCTCATAAATATAATTCATTATTGGTCTTTTCTCATTATCTGTGAAAAGAAAAACTCGAACAAAAAGGCCTATTACTTTTAATGCATAGACCATATTATTCCAAAAGAATGATATTAAGATAATATCACTTGCTCTATTGCCTTTTATATCATTTACTCATTTGCTTGTCACTCATTGCAACAAGATAACTACATTTCTAAGGTTGTGCTTTTGCCTGTACACACTTTATAATATAAAAAATAAAGTGAAAAATTGAGTGATACCATATCTTAATTTAGGATCATATCTTTCAATAACTTTAATTATCAATTTAAAACTATCTAAACAAGAAGCATTAAAGGGAATTCTAACTTGATAGGAGAAGCAAGCAATGTATTGAATCGTTCTTGTTCGTATTTCCTTATTACAAGTATCATTTATACTTATTTGTCCTAATTTTACTCCTTTTTGTCCTTGTATAGCTTTCTTTGGTTCTTGAAACATGTACAAGACCATTTGTCGCTTCTTTTGTGAAATTTTAGACTTCTTAGTAATAACAACTTCTTTTCCTCTTCTATCCAGAACTCTCTCCCCACTATCATTGATATTTTCTATATCATCTTCCTCTTCAACATGCATCTCCAAAATTCTAAATATCATCATTCTCTAGTAGAATACTATAAGAATTGGTCTTATGTATCTTTCTATCATTCTATAGCTCTGTAACTCTTGTTCTACATCAAAGAGACTCTTTCCATAATGATGCATTCTTAAAGTTCCCGACTTGATGTTGTTTTGCGTGAAGAATGCCACCTCAGTGGTTTTCTCGTAGAAAGTAAAAGTCATGACATTAGAATCTTTAGGATCCTTTAGATAGTTGTATTTCTAACCTCGATCCTTCTTGAGTTCTTTTCTAACCTACAGCTATAGGGTGTTTTTTTTGTCCTAGTAGGGTGCTCAATCAAGTTTATTTTCATCTAATAGGGTGATGGAAAGTCCTAACAAGGTGTTGTTTTGTCCTAACAATGCTCAAGCTGAGATCATTTGCAGGAAATAGGAGCAGAGATCAAAGTTGCATTGTTATGGGTACCTATATTAGGAGAAAGAGGAGATAGAGAAATTATAGACAATGGTTGGTGGAGGAAGGTAGTGGTGTATATGGCGGAGCCAAGGAGGAAGGCAGCAAAATATGACACCTTGGCAAAGGAAGGCAGCAACATATAACAAAGGAAGGTTGCAATCTCGGGCTCAAGTGAGGTTCATGCGGCTACGGTCAACCATGTAAGGCAGAGAAAGAGAGTAACCAACGTCTTACGATAGAGGAACAAAGGACACAAGAACAAACAACTGCGATGGTGTAAGGTTTCTCTCCCGCTGGTATAAAGGGTCGGTTGTGGGGAGATAAGTGGTTGAAATAGTTGGTTGAGCTGAACCAACTAATTCAATTTGATTGACCGAGGCTAACCTTGGCATCATTGACTCAAGTGCACACCTGAGTTGCCAACGCCTAGGCTCAAGTGCATGTGTAAGTCATGCCTGTTTAAAGCGACTCACTCAAACCCTCTTCGAGGCACTTAGGCTTTGCCTCGTCTCACCTGGGTACCTAGGTAATTGTCTTTTCAAAACACTGCTTTCAACCTAAATAATGCCTCCACTGGTAGCCCTATGATTAACCCTCATAAGTTGGCAGTAATGGCATGTTCTTTTTTTTACTTTGTAATCAGTTCTTTTGCTTCCCTTGAACAGTTCAGTAGCCATCAAAGCCATTTCTGTTGATTCTAGCTGCTATATTTGTCATCTTTCCTTGGATTTTGAAAGATGGTAGATCTAAATTATAGAGAGCCAATCGCAGCTTGATTATATCTAACAGGCAGGGGGTTTCAGATAAGATTAAGCTTATAAAGTCCCTCTTTTCTACCCAGATCTAAAACGTAGGACACATAAATATGCTAGTCCAGATAACATGTTCATATCTAATTCCACAGGAGACTTTTGCTACATTTGCATTTTGAACGATATAGGAGTCTAGAACTTTCGAGCATCGAAAAATTTTTCATACATATCAAGTTTTTAACTGTCGATAAGAGATAAAGCAAGGGTTATCGTACTGTGACATACCACTCACTATGAGCAGTATGTATCGATCAGACAAGGGACCGGTATGGGTAGTACATTGGTATGCCCTCATGTACCATGTGTTGGTACACACGGTATGACTCGATAAAGTTTAGTACGTATCGTACTAATAGCTGGTCGGTATACCAGTACGAACCAATAAGGCAAAGTATAAGATAAAGTACTATGCTTGTTATGATCTTAATTAGGTGATTTAGTGGATAATCTCCCATCAATGCAAAGTTTAGGCCTTAGGGAGAGTCAATGTACATTGCATTACCCTTTTTAAAGAAAAAAAAAGGCATTCTCGTGATTTAAAACCTAGTCACCTAGATCCAAAGGAGTAGCCATACAACAAGGCCCACCATCTAACTAATGATCTTTACTACAATCACCAATTAAATCATATGATAAATTGAAACATATTGTCTGCTACCTAATTAAAGAATCTATTGTATTGTTCATACCAGGGTTCGTCATTTTAGTTATCGAAGTCGTCTCATAGATTTATTATGTTGGTATGTATCAATCTGTACCGATATATTAACACATGGTACGCTAAGACGTGTCGACGAGGACTCGAGCAATCCAAGTCTTGGTCGCCAGTCAAATTAGTTTGTACCGTCTGTATTGTATTCACTCGGGTGGTATAGCAAACATTAGTTCTTATTCATATTTGGCATGTATATAAAACTAAATTAAATTAGTACATTCTTCTGCAAGTGTTATTGTGCTAATGTTTTCTCGTTTTTTATTTATTTAGGTATGTAGCAATCGTACAGCCCGATATTCCTTCGTTTTATGTGTACAAGGCCAGTGATTGGTCAGTTGTTGATTCAGGGACTGGAAGACTTTTCGCTTGGGATACATGTGGTGACAGATATGCTTTAGCAGAAACTTCATTGCCTCCTCGAATACCAATTATTAAAGGGGGTTCATCTAAAAAAGCAAAAGAAGCTGCAGCTGCGGCTGCAGCTGCTCAAGCTGCTGCAGCAGCTGCTAGTGCAGCTTCTGCAGCAACTGTACAAGTGCGTATTCTTCTGGATGATGGGACTTCACATGTCGTGACAAGGTCTATTGAAGGTCGTAGTGATCCAGTATGTTTTCATCACCTAATATTCTTCTTATCTTATTGAACTATTAAAGTGGCTAAGTTTCTGTTCATGCAACACATGCTAATAAATAGTTCTTGTATATAGTTACCCAAGTCTTCTTAAGATTTATGGTTACTGAATGTCTCTCTGCCTATGGTTCCACATGTATGTTTTTTTGCTGCCTATGGTCTATCATAGTGCAGTGTTTTCTGATTGATATATTTGGAAAGCATTTTGTTCAAATTGGTAGATTTAACTGTTTTCTATCTTAACAATCTTGCTTTGAAGGTAATTGGATTGCATGGTGGTGCATTGCTTGGTGTTGCATATCGAACATCACGGAGGATCAGCCCTATGGCTGCAACTGCTTATTCAACTCAGTCAATGTCGTCTTTTGGTGCAGCTGATGATCCTTTTTCTTCCAAAAAACCTGCTGTGGGTGCTGCACCTCAGAACTTCCAGCTATACAGGTGGCATGAGTTTTACTGCACACACATTTGACATTTTTTTTCAGTATTTTGTTTATTGAATTGATTAATCACAGTTGTACATTGCCATTATCTATATAAGTATCTCATACCCTTTTATTTTAGCTGTAGTTTTCTTCTTAGTGTATCCTTTTTTTTATCAGAGATGACTTCTTTATCCTTAAACATTGCAGTTGGGAGACCTACCAGCCTGTGAGTGGCCTTCTCTCCCAGCCAGAGTGGACTGCATGGGATCGAACTGTTGAATATTGTGCCTTTGCTTATCATCAAGACATTGTTATATCTTCCTTGCGCCCTCAGTTTAGATATCTGGGAGATGTGGCAATTCCCTTTGCTACTTGTGCTGTGTGGCATCGCAGGCAGCTTTTTGTTGCTACCCCAACTACAATTGAGTAAGATATACAGATATACCAATCACTTCTCAAGATAGTTATATTCATTGAATCTAACTACAGATATACAGAAAATAATTACCTTTTCTCTCTTTTATTGCTTTTTTAGTCAAATCTAAAGATGCATCAGTTTATAGTTATTGTGATATATAGTATTGAGAATTTCTCTTATATGTATAAATCATACTTGAATTTGTTATTTTGGTTCAAGTTTGTAGATGTTTTTATTACCATGTAATAAGTCAACATTTGGTCGTCATTGGTGTGACCTCGTAGGCTCGCGAGGAATTGTTCGCTTTGGGTGTGCTTGCATAGTTTTGCCCTTTCGGGGCTCAAGTCTTTAAAGGTAAAAGTGACCCAACGGGCTTGTAAGCCATTGGTTCTCTTACTCAACTAATGTGGAACTAAATGTCCTTATCAATGCTCCCCCCATAGGGGAGCCAAGGGTTCAGGGTCCTCTTTCTAGTGCTAATCTGGTAAGTCAACATTTGGTTATCATTGGTGCGACCCCATAGGCTCGTGAGGAATTGTTCGCTTTGAGTGTGCCCGTATGGTTTTGCCCTTTCGGGGCTTGTGAAACCCAAAAGGCGCCTTCGAGTGTAAGGGTGACCCGGTGGACTTATTATAAGCTATTGGTTCTCCTGCTCAATCAATGTATGATGAAATGTCCTTATCAGTGCTCCCTCTTGTAAGAGAGTCAAGGGCTCATGGTCCTCTTTTTAGCGCCAATTTGATAAGTCAATATTTGGCCGTCATTGGTGCGACTCCGTAGGCTCGCGAGGAATTGTTTGCTTTGGGCATGCCTGCACGGTTTTGCCCTTTTGGGGCTTGTGAGCCCCAAAAGGCACCTCTGAGTGTAAGGGTGACCCGATGGACTTATAAGCCCTTGGTTCTCCTACTACTCAACCAATGAATATCCTTATCATCATAATTACTATTAATGATTGCTTATAATTATCTGAATCATGCACATGTATAAAATAAAAAAAAGGATATATGAGTCTCTCACTAATACAAGGTTTGAGGATATTCTATAGTAGTTTGGTCATCTTTATCATGATAGAAGTACAAAAATAACTTTCCATGATTTATTTTACTTTGTTATATTAATTCTAGTGACCGTAAATTATAATTTTTTTTTTCATTGCAGTCACATGTGAAATGGTGGACTAGATACCCATTGCCTTGGCCCACTTTGAATCTAACTGTTCCTTATAAAACAAATATTTGTCTTGGTAAAGCAATGTTCATATTTCTTCATAAATTAATCAGAGGATGAACACAAGAGAATATAATTTTTTTATTTATTAATTTTTTATATATATAAAAAAAGACATATATAGGCAGTTGATTATAATATGTACAATTAAGGAAATTGATTTTTCTATAATATTTTATTCTAATTCATTTCTTATAATATGGACTGATTTGATACCGATAGAGTGACCCAAAATAGGAGATAGATTCCCTTAATTATGAGATTATAAAATTTCTTAATTATGAGATTCAAAATCGCTTAATCATAGGATTTTCTATATTACCTCTCAAGCTGCCTCGAAGATGTCAATAATTCCCAACTTGCTAGTTAGATCCTCATAAGATCTTTGAAGCCATTTAGTAAGAATATATGTTGGTTGCTTCTTTGTAAGAATATGAGGTATGTTTACATTTCCTTCTTCAATTTTCTCCGTTTTGAAATGTCGATCTACTTCAACATGTTTTGTTCTATCATGATGCACTAGATTATGAGCAATGTTGATAGTAGCCTTATTGTCATAGACTCATAGTATAGCCTCATAAAAGTTTCAGTGGGTATTCGTAATTTTTTTAGAAGCATTTTTAACCATAAGAGTTTACAAATACTGAACTCTGCTTCAACATTACTTCTAGCAACAACTGTCTGCTTCGTGCTCCTCCAAGTCACCAACTCCAATAAATGTACAATATCCTGAAGTTGATCTCTGATCACTTATTGATCTTGCCCAATCAACATCAATGGAAGTCTCAATTCTTATATACTTGTCCTTTCTGAATAATAATCCCTTGCCTAGAGCCCTTTTCAGATATCTAAGGATCTTGTATACTATCTCTAGTTGTTCTCCATGTGGTGAATGCATAAATTGATTCACTACAATCACTGCAAATGCCAAGTCTAGGTGAGTATGAGATAGGTAAATCAACTGTCCTACCAATCTTTGATATTTGATTGCATCTACCGTGGCTCTTTGAAAAGGACATCTCAATTTATGATTGAGATCTATTGGAGTGTCGATAAGTTTATAACTAAGCATCCATGTCTCTTCTAAAACATCTAGGTTGTATTTTCTTTGTGAAACAAATATCCTATTATTTGATCTTGATATTTTTATGCCCAAAAAATATCTTAGCTAGCTAATATCTTTAATTTTAAACTCTTTGGCTAGGATATACTTCAAGTTCTTTAATTCTGAGACATCATTACTTGTTATGATAATATCATCAACATAAACTATAAGAATAGTAATATCTCTCTTATCTGAGTGTTTATAGAACATTGTACTGTCCGAGTGACTTTGAGTGTAACTGTGGCCACGAACTAACCTTGTGAACCTCTCAAACCATACACGTGGAGATTGCTTAAGACTATAAAGAGGTCTTCTCAATTTGCACACCATGCAAATTCTCAAAGTCGGGTGGCAGATCCATGTACACTTCTTCCCCTAGCTCTCCATCGAGAAAGGCATTTTTCACATCTAATTAATGTAAAGATCATTCAAAATTAGCTGCAAGAGATAACAATACTCGAATAGTATTTAGTTTTGCAATCGGAGCAAATGTTTCTTAGTAATCAATACCATATAGTTAAGTAAATCCTATTGCAACCAATCTGGCTTTGTATCTTTTAATAGAATCATCTGCCCTATATTTAGCAGTAAACATCTATTTGCATCCCATTGGATTCTTCCCCTTTTGCAGATGCACCACCATTCAAGTATCATTCTTTTAAAGAGTTCTCATCTCCTCCATAACTCTCTCCATTCTGGAATTAATAGAGCATCAAATATATTTTTTAAAATTTTTAACTAGACAAGTGAGGTGTAAAAGCTTTAAAGGTGGGAGACAATCTATGATAGGATATATATTTAAATATAGGATGTATCGTATAAGATCTAATTCCTTTTCAAATGGCAATGGGAACATCAAGATTTGAGGAAGGAATAGAATTACTTGTGTTTGTCTGGATCTGCTATCGATTAAAACTCTTAGCAGTACTCAGGAGGGTAAACATCGACCTTTCCTAAATTTCACTGTCTTAAATACACACGAAGCTTAGGTGCAATCATAGTGATATCTCCCCTTGAACTAGACTGTCCAATGGCATGTTGTGGCATTTGAGATTTATGTTATGGTGCTGAAAATTTGGATTCCAGAGTATCAATTGGACTAGTTAGTTATTGGCAGGTAAGTTTGGTAGAGTGAAAGTAGGAGATGAATCTAATAAAGAAATCAAGATTAGTATTCCTAAAAATAATCTTCTTGGTTAAAATTCTCTTAAAGAATGTGACATCCATAGTGATATACTTTTTGTTTGATATATGATCATAATATTTGTAACCCTTTTGAGTAGCTAATGAACATACACTTTAATGCACAAGGTTTAAGTTTACTTCAATGATGGTTATAAATATGGATAAAAGAAACGCACCTAACTACCTTTATGTGGAAGAGTTAAACAATTTTACATGTGGATAAATGGAGGACAAATGATCAAGAGGTGTTTGAAGATTAGATATTCTGGTAGCTGTTTGATTAATCAAATATGAAGTAGTAAGAATCAAGGATTTTAATTTTGAGTGATACCACCCATACTGAGCAGTACGTACCGGTTTGCCAGCAGATCGCTTGCTATCGTGCAGTATTGTTGACCTAGCCCTGTATCAGATGATATAGGATTGTATCGGGTGGTAACGATCGATATTTTGATCGTCGCCACCCGCTATCGGGCGGCATCAGCCTGACTGCGGTGAGGAAAGAAGAAGCGTCGAGGGAGAAGGCGCTCAAAGAAACGGGAGAATTGGTAGAACCTTGACTCTCCCCGATCCGGTGCTGCCCTCCCTTGACGATCCCTATCCAGGAGGTAACGGAGAGGCGGCGGCTCGGCTTCTTCTTCGCCCCGTTCTTCGCCGAAGGCTGGAGACGCCTGCGGCCTTCGCCGTGTTCTTTGGAGACGTCTGAGGCGAACGCCATAGATGAGGAGAAGACACGGTCTTCTCCTCATCTGATGTGACGAGGAGAAGAAAAGGAGGCGATGCCACCGAGGTAGTGTACGCCTCCTTTTTCTTCTTTTTTTATATTTTTATATAATACACACACACACACACACATAGAGCGGTACACCCTAGCATATTGCTTGGTACGCCCGTTTCGTACTGTATCGAGCAAAACTCAAAACGTCGGTACGGTACAAAATTAAGAACCTTGGGAAGAATGATATCTCTTCAAAGATATTTAGGAACATAAGTGGTAAATAAAAGAGAGCATACTACTTTAAGTAGGTGTTTATTTCTTCGTTATGCAATACCATTTTATTGGGAGCTATCAACAAATGAAGTATGGTGGATTATTCTATACTCTAACAAGTAGGAACCAAGAATGGTATTAAAGTATTCTCTACCATTGTCAATTCTCAAAATTTGTACATTTGTTTGGAATTGATTTTGGATCATGGTATAAAAGTTTTTAAAACGTTTTTCAGCATCAAAATTTTCTTTTAAGAGGTAAAGCCAACATATTCTTGTATGGTCATCAATAAATGTTATAAATCATTTGGTTCTAGACAAATTGTTACTTTAGGACCCCAAATGTCACTATATATAAGAATAATTGGTTTGGATTCTTTGTAAAGTCGAGAAAGAAAAATAGTGTGATGGTGCATAACAAATTGACAAATTTCACATTGAAATAAAGACCTATTATTGTTTGAAGGTAAAAACTTTTGCAAATACGGAAAGCTTGGGTGGCCTAGTCTATAGTTCCACAACATTATTTCACTATTAGTAGGAGTGTTACTATTTATTGTCAACTGATCTTATCCATTCCAAGTAGCATCCTTTTCAAGATAATAAAGTCCTTTATTATCTTTAGCACTGCCAATCGTCTTCCTCAAATATAGGTTCTAAAATTCACAATGAGAAGGAAAGGATTTGGCAATGCAATACAAATCCTCTGTGAGTTTCTAATAAACAATAAGTCACGAGACAAGTTAAGAACATGAAGTATAGAATTTAATACAATAAAATCTGAAATTACTAATGTGCCTCTTCTTGCTATAGAAGAAAGTGATCCATCAGCAACTTTTATTTTAGAGTTTCCAAGACAAGGTGTGTAGGAGGAACAGTGATTACAATAGGTGCTCGGGCGAGGCAAGGCGAGGCCCGAGCGCCTCGCTTCATTTTCAGGCGGCGCGCTTCAAAGAGGCCTGGGCGCTCGCCCGAGCCCAGGCACTGGGCGCTTCAAGCGAGCGCTTGGGTTAAACTAGGTCACCGAACTAGATTTTTAGGTCTGGTTGGTCTCTGGTGCTTTAGTTGGTTTAATCGAACCAACTAAATCAATGATATCAGGCTCCCTCTCGCGATTTCCCCGACTTCCCTAACCCTAACACTCGCGATTTTGTCATTGAGATTCTTCTCCGCTGTCGTTGCTCGCTGCCACTATCACTGCTCACCACTATTGTCGCTACTCGCTGTTGCCACAATAAAATTTTACATCAAATCTATTGAGTTTCTCTGTAGACTTGCCATTTATTCTGAAACCTAACAATAATTTTAAATAAATAAAAATTAATAGTATTAAAATAAAAATAATATATTATTAATCTAATAAATAAAAATACTATTATTAGTATACAGTTAGCAGTATACTGTTAATATACGATTAACAGTCTAGTGAGAAGAGTGTGAGAAGATCGAGACTTTTTATTAATGTGACATTGTGATTTTGTATGAATAGGTTTGGATAAGTTTCAAAATGCAGGATCAATTCAACTTAAACAATTGCTCAATTTGTTTCCTATTGAACAGAGCCGTTTTGGCTCCTTCAGAGGTGTTGGCAGATTGATTATCTATTTAAAATTCTTAGCCATTAGCCTTATCTAGAACTCGTTTGTTCTTCCAGTTTGTTAGTTTTCCATGTATCATCCAGCAAGTTTCTCTTATGTGTGTTAGTTTATTACAAAAATCACACCATAATTTTCTTTTATCATCTCCCTTCCTTTATTTATGTTTCATAACATTAGCAAAAGAATTAATTTCAGTTGTCATAGTAAGTACATAATTTTTCACAAGTATAGATGGAGTGGAAGATTGTATCATGACTTGTATTCTACTTTCCTCCCTCCTAACTTTGGAGAATATAGTTTGGCGAGTTGGCAATGGATCCTTCCCCAATATCTGTCCGCAAACTTCATCTATTTCTTTGTTTAAACTTGCCAAAAATTAAAATGCTCGATCCCTATCAAGCATTTTTATGTATTGAACACTATCAGCAACACATGACCATTCAAAATCATAAAAAATATCAAGCTCTTGCTACAGTGTCTTCAAGATATTAAAGTATTTTGTAACACTAGTATTACCTTGTTTAATCTCTTTGATCTTGTTTGTGATATCAAATACTTGGCCTGAAATTCTCATATTTGAATATATCCCGACCACATCATCCCATGACTCTTTTGCTATTAGTAAAAATATATATGTTTGGCTAATTTTTGGTTCTATATAGTTTATCAACCATGATATGATCATGGTATTTTTAGAATCTCATACTTTGAACTTGGAATCATCCTATGCAGGTGTCATTGTTGTTTTGGTCAAATAGTCGATCTTTCTTCTTTCTCGAATATACAATTTTATGGACTGAGATCAATAAAGAAATTTTTGTCCATTGAGATTATACGTTGTAATCAGCAAGGATGGATTGTCACCTAAGCTGCTTGTTGGAGATGGAGGCATTGGTTTCATCTTCTCTCCTCCAAACATAGTAGCATAGGTTTCTCATGATCAAACAAAGAAGTAGTTGGGGATGATTTGGACAGTGACAGAATAGAGGACTTTCAGCAATTAAGGTTGAAAGAAAGAAAAAAAATGATTCCTATAGAACCCAGGCTTTGATACCGTAAACACAAGAGAATGTAATATTTCTTATTCATTAATCTTTTCTGTATACAAAGGAAGACATATATAGGCTAATTATAACCCAAATAACTAATGAAATTATGTATAATATTTCATTCTAATTTATTTCCTATAATATGGGCTGATTTGATACAGACTGAGTGGTCCAAAATAGAGTATGAATTTTCTTAATTATGAGATTATAAAATATCTTAATTATGAAATTCAGAATCTCTTAATCATGAGATTTTTTACAAAGAGCATTAGTTAAGCAAATGATTATTTGTGTCTGTGTTTTCTACATATCGTATTCCTTATCACAGTAGATGGAATTCTCTGTTTCTAGCTTCTAAGTGGCCCTAACCAGCTGATGCAGAGTCTGATACAAATAAGATGAACTTGCTTTAATCACATTGGAAGCAAATTAGTTTATATACATATCTTGGGACTTGTTATGAATAGGTTTGGATAAGTTTCAAAATGCAGGACCAATTCAACTTGTAAATACATTGTCTAAAAAAAACTGGAACATTCCTAGGTGGTTCAGGATCTTGGAATGCTTTTCAATTCCTTTCCATCAGATTTACTCCTTGTTTAGGCATCTAACATGTCATAAAGTTTATAGTGGTATCCCTTTTGTTTTATGATTTTCTTAGTTTATCAGTCTCCACACTAATAATTTTTTCAAGCATCAATAAGATGAATTGTTTGGTTTTACCGGATGACCAAATGCCTATTTTCATAAGTCTAATTGCTTTATGCTTTATAGATGTGTTTTTGTAGATGCTGGAGTTGCACCAATTGATCTGGAAACCAAGAGAAAGAAGGAGGAAATGAAAGCCCAAGAAGCTCAAAGTAGGGCATTTGCTGAGCATGGAGAGTTGGCACTTATTGCAGTTGATAGCCCACAAGTTGGCACAAGTGATCGAATCTCCTTAAGGCCCCCAACGCTTCAGGTGATCTGATTAAGTTTTACCAGATATTAAGTTTAAATTCCTCAGTGGTAACAATAATTAGCACCCAACCTTCTCTAAACTGATTTAAATTTTAACTATTGGTTGCCTAATGGCAGCATGCTACTAAATTATATGTGTTTTAGAAATTGGTTGCAGAGATACCTGGGAATGGCCAATGTATAGTTTTTGGTTGTCATCATTGTTAGTTTATCTAGGAAAGAACAGCATTTGTGTTAATGGCTGATAACTCATTGATTCTAGGCACAATTATTTATTACATGATCTAAGTACTATAAGCCACTTAGGTACACAATGAATTTTAGAAGAATTAACTTACATTTCACAGAAATACACAAGTTTAACTCTATTATAGCTGATCATAACCCGAGTTCATGTTTGCTATAATGACCCAACAAGGGCTTCTCACATGTCGTTGTGGTCCAGAAGGTTTCTTCATGTGCAAAGTACATGGTTATGTATTAGATCTCTCTATTGCTGATTGCAAGTAATAACTTGATGTATGATTAAAGGTGCAATCTTAACTTAACTCATCAAGTCAATCTTGTCTATTGTGGACAAGCATATGTTTATATTGTAAGACAATTTAAGACCTAAATGTGTTTCTAAAACACCAAAATAGAAACACAAAGAACTAATGGGAAATTACTAATATGAAAATAACATATACCCTGCCATTATTGTTGAGAATTTCAGCAATGGTTTCTCTTAGTATTTTGGCATTTCTTGGCTCACAACTCTCATTTTAGTTGGTAAAATTTTTTTTAAAATAGAGACAGAGCCCAGGGACAAAAAACGCATTTATATATAGACGTTCTACCATCAAGAATGTTTTTCTCCATTATCATCAACCTCCATAATGTTCAAGGATTAATTTAAGTTTAAAATGTTTGGACCACAATGAATAAAGAAATTTAATGACAATGAATGAAGAAATTTAATATGAGAATTGTTGCATAATAAATGAAGAAATTTAATGAGAATAGTTACATTCTTCGTCTTGGTCCATATGTTTAATTTAATGACTTAAATTAATCTTATCGAACCAAATATATGAATCATAGCGATAAGTCCTCTAAGAGCGAGTATTATCATGTTAGAACCCTTACAGATTCTAAGCTTGGGGTTGATCTCTTTAGGGGATCGACCTCCTTGGAACTCTATAGGGGTTCCTTTCTCCAAGTTGTTGCTCAAAGGCTGCAAAAAATATTCATCTATTGCTTATCAAAAGAGGATGAATATATGACTATTTATAGGGTTTCTAAACCCTAACTCCTAATAGGACTCCTACTCAAAACTCCTTAATTAAGACTCCTACTCATGACTCCTAATAGGACTCCTACTCAAGACTCCTATTCCTTCACAACTCCTAATTCTTCTCTAAGAAATAACCTCCAAACCATAGTCGGCCTCTTCACCTCTTTAATCGAGGTTGGCTTAGGTAGGTTTTACATGAATGCCCCTCTCAATTAGGACTCTTCTAGCTAGAGTCCTAACAGACCCGCTCTCTTTAAATCAGCCTTGTCCTCGAGGTTGACAATCCATGAATTCTGGGAATTTGATCTTCAAGTCGTCATAGTTCTCCCAAGTGGTACCTTTTGTTGGTAAGTTCGCCCACTATATTAGCACTTCAGTAGTGGGTCATTGTCATCGAGTCACGATCCATCGATTAATAATGGTACTCGACTGGGCATGGAGTTCTCCTTGGGTAGTCATATTTGGTGGGTGGCTTTGGGCTCTCTCCAAGCACCTGTTTACCACTTTCGTTTGGCCGTCGGTTTGTGAGTGATACGCCGTACTCCTTTTCAATTTAGTGCCCTGCATCTGAAATAACTCTGTCCAAAATCTGCTCGTGAAGATGCAAGTAGAATTTGTCACAAGCATAATGTGTCCTTTATAGCGCAATTCTTTTGAGTCCCAACTGTAATGAGCCACGGAGCTTGGTGCTTCCTCCAATTTTTTTATGATCTTACTGGTCTCCGGATCTTCCTGCCATTCCCTCTTAATATCTTCAGGGATGTTGCTAGTTGAAAGTGAAATGGCCGAAAATTCAGCTTGCTTGGATAGTCGTGAAAGCGCATCTGCAACAATATTCTCTTTCCCCTTTTTGTAAGTTATTTCATAATCAGAAGCTTTGTTACCCATTTTTGCAGCTCGGGGGAAGATATCTTCTACTCCAAGAAATATTTTAGGCTTTTATGGTCGGTCTTGATTTGAAAGCGTCGTTCGATCAAGTACGATCTCCATTTGGCCATCGCATGCACAATCGCGAGCATCTCCTTGTCATAAATAGTCATTTTGAGATGGGAAGAAGATAATGCTTTACTGGTATAAGTGAGGGGGTGATCATCTTGCATTAGTACAACACAAATTCTGACTCCCGAGGCATCGAAAGTCTTGCCGAAGTCGAGTAGCGCTAGTACGGGCGTTGTCATCATTACGGCTTTAAGTTTGTCGAAGGCGGTGGTTGCTTTGTCCAACCATTGGAAAGCATCTTTTTTCAGCAAGGAAGTAAGTGGTGCACTAATCTTTCCATCATTTTTTACGAACTTGTGGTAGTAGCCTATTAAACTGAGAAAGCCACGTAGTAATTTTATGTTCCTCGAGGTCGGCCAGTTCTGCATTGCTCCAATTTTGGAGGGGTCCACTGCCACACCTTCCTCTGATATGATATGCCCAAGATATTCCACCTTCTATTGAAGAAGGTGGTTTTCGGTATGTCTTCTTCGCACACCCGGATCAAAGGTCTAGCTTTATGAAGATTTATGCTCCCTTTCATCTTGCAATTCATCTACTATTGGAATAGAGTATTTGTCCTTGACGGTTATGCTGTTGAGAGATCGGTAATCAACACACAATCGCCATGTTCCATCCTTCTTTCGTACGAGGAGCACCGGTGAAGAGTAGGGGCTGCAACTTGGCCAAATAACTCCTGTTTTGAGCATCTCTTTTATAATCCTTTCTATTTCATCCTTCTAGAGATGTGGATATTGATATGGCTGAGTATTTGCTGGAGATTTTCCTGAAAGAATCGTTATACAATGATCATGTCGACGGGTAAGAGGTAGGTTGCGCGGTTCATCAAATATATTTGAAAATTCAGCAAGCAAAGGAAGTAAATTTAGATCTTCAAATTCTGTTGGCTCTCCCTTAGTTTGCTGCTCAAGTTGTACCAAAAAGCTACTGCATGCTTTATGCAAAACCTTCTCCATTTGTTATTTGCAAATTGTCGTTACGTCGCCCCAACGTTTCCCGTACAGTATCACCTGTTTCTCCTTACTGTAAAATTTCATAATTAGTTTCATAAAATTCTAAGAAACATCACCTAATGTTATCAATCATTTAATTCTGTGCATGGCCTCATGATCATCAAGAGGGAGGAGGAAGAAATATACAATTATCTCTTGGTCCTACAGCAACAGTTTCGCCCGCAGGCATCTTTGGTCGCACTTTAGGGTTCTGCCGTCGGCGACCTTTATATCGGACTTGCTGCACCCTTCGATGTGGAGTGCCATCCGAGCTGCAACCTTACTATTTAGGAAGTTATTAGTGCTGCCCGTGTCGATGGGAACAGTGATCGATTGTTGTTTGAGAAGACCTCCAATTTTCATCATGTACTAGGAACTAGCGTGATCAAGCCTGACTCAAAAGGCTTGGTCACAAATAAAAAATATGTGTCTCGGCACATCTCCATGCCTGGTGATTTTCCATCTCGTCCTCATCGATCCTGTTGGTACTTCTATGCTCCTACCGCGCCTTCTTATGCAATTATAATTTAATTACAAGCATGTAGGCCCAAAATATATATTTTATACAAATAAAAAACCTTAATCTCATCAAGGGGAGATACAATTTAAGGGAGATAGGATTTTATACATGTCAGATTTAAATAAGAGAGAGAGGGAGGCTCACATACTTACATACACAAACATCCACTTATGGTCTATGATTATTTGCCTACAATATATATATATATATATATATATATATATATATCGAACTAACTATGTGATAATTAATTAAACTTATATTAACTATTAATCCAATTTGTGAAACCCTAGCCTCTAGGTAACCTTGGTCATTAGGAATCATTGGCCGCAAGGTATCCTTGGCTACTAGGAAGCCCTGGCCGCCAAGAAAACTTATCGGCCAATTGGAAAATTGGCCACCTATATCATCGCCACTGCTCTTGGCCAGATTGCAAGCCTTCAGGAATACTTTGTGGCAACCTAAGTTTTGTAGGGAAATCTAGGGGTCGACATCACATGCGCAGTGGAAGAACATAAAATAAAAATCCTAGATTTCCCAAAAGGTGTTTGTCATTGTGCGAATATTGTTGCGTAAAAACTTGTAAAACCGAAAACTGCATATATAAAATATTGTGTTACCTAGGGAGATAGTATATTCTTGAATTCCTGCAGATCTGTGAGGGAGGATGAAGGAGGTTAAGCGTCCTCCTCTCTAGTGGTGATCCACACGGCAGGGGTTGTGAAGATGCTCCTCGAATCATTGTCCAAATCTCCACACTTGCTATATGAGGAGGAGAAAGGGAGAGGACAATAGGAGGTGACAACTCAGAGGTCCCCTGTCAACTTAACCCGATCGTATACTGGGCATGGTGTCGTTAGGCCCATACGATTTCTACTCAAGTCTCGCTTTAATCGAAATCTCCCGGAGAAGCTCTTTCTCTCTCAATCCAAATGACCTTAGTCAAGGATTTGTTTGAGCAAGAACACATGAGATATTCCTCTTATGACACCGAGTAGGGATCCTCTATGGACACTTAATAGCCCTCTTAAGGTTGGCTGATACTCCCGATAACCGGCTATGCTAGATCTGGAACTTTCAAACCTATAAGTGGAGTACTCATATAGGACATCCTTGGTGTTTCAAGTTTAAGGACCAGGTATACCAGTGAGACGACGGAATCATTGTCTGACAATGAGGTATCATCAACCATCTAGTATTTTGTGAGCGAATCAATCATTGAACTCATTTTTCAATGAGAACCAACATTGTAGCCCTAGTGTCCCTACACGAGCAGCTATGAGACTAGCCGTCTGCATCATATGGATGGGTATACAGTACACCAGTCTGTTCGGTTATCTCGATGTCCCTCTCGAGTAACCTATGACTAGGATTATTTAGGATCTGTATTGAAAGGTGAATCGGTCTCATTATCGTAATCTTATCACGATCTGATTCCCATTGCATAGATCAATGGACATCATTATATATTTATACATGCAATAAGCAATATAAAGTGATAAAATTCTAAATAATATAATAACAAAAAATTGCGTGTCATATCACACGTGCTATCACTCATATGATTGGCTTGCAAGGCACCTATGATTAGCAAGTTTGTGTTGCCAGGACCATCGTAGCGGCGCTCGACTTGGTTATCAGGACTATCTTGACTGCCAAGATCAGTTTGCCGTCAACTCTTTGACGAGAAAACTATTGATCGTCTGAACATTTCAGATGCCAAAACTGTATGTTGTCTTAACTTGAAATCGATGAAAAATGTAACTTGGTTACGAAAAATCGAGTCTACACAACATGAAATTTAAAAAAATAGTTGTCACCCTAGGGAGCCTGGCTCTGATACCACTTTTGGAAAATGATGCATCACATGCGTAGCGAAAACAAAAACAAAAAATTGTTCCCAAACAAAATAGCATTGGATCGTCGGGAGATGACCGGAAGGCAAAAAATCAAAACCTCATTAAGAATGGGTGAGACATTCTCACATAAGGGAACTTGTATATCCCCTGACGCGCAGATCTTGGCTCGCTGGTTGAAGGAGCTCTCGCGAACTCCTCTCTAGCGGAAGTTCACACAGTGGGCAGTGACGGCGGCTCTAGTGAGCAAGGAAGGGGCGTTCCATCTTGCCTATGACTCTTGGAGAACCACTCCCATTTATAGAGAGCCCCTTCTAGGTAACCTTGATAGATCCTCATGTAAAGGCTTAATAGGTATTGGATCCTCATCCAATAACTACTCTAAGCTCTATGCTCCATTAGGTTTCACCCAATAGATCCATTAAGAGGTTAAAGGAGGCTTATTGGATATCCCATATCTAATCCCCTATTTATCGCATCATCCACCTATGTGTGTGACCCTTTAAGCCCAATACCGAGCTAGTCATATGTTACACCTATCAGAACCCCTTCTGACTCAGAACTCTTTCTAACTCAATGAATTATTATCCCTGTAATAATTCACTCAACTCATCGACTATAGACGTACTATGCCACTACGTCATAGTCCCCAAACGGTACAAGGGGATCTAATCCATTGGATCTATCTACCCTCAGTTATTATATATCTATAGTCCCTTATCCATCTAATATCCTAGAGATCGTATATTGGGCATAGTGCTGTTAAGCCCATATGGAATCCATCCGAGTCTCACTTTTATCAGATTATCCCAAAGAACTCTCTCAATCCAATCGACCCTAGCTAGGGATTTGCCTAAGTGAGAACACAAGAGATATTCCTCTCATGATACTAAGAGTGGATGATTCTTTATTGACACACAATTGCATTCATAAGGTTGGTTGTCATTTCTAATGATCAGTTGTACTAGATTTAAAACTTCAAGATCTATAAGTTCGGTATCAAAGAATGGAGTACTAAAATAAGACATTCTTTGTGTCTCAAGTCTAAGGATCAGATACACAACTAGAACTACAGAATCACTATTTAACGATAAAATATCATTAACTATCCAGCATTCCATAAGCGGATCATTCAATGAACTCATTCTCCAATGAGCATCTACATTATATCTCTAGGGTCCTTACATAAGTAGCTATGAGACCAGTTGCCTCCATCATATGGACGGGTATTTAGTACATCGGTCCGTTCGATTATCTCGATGTCCTTCTCGAATAATCTATGACCAAGAATATTTAGGATCTGTGTTTAAAAAAAAATGGTCTTATTATCATGATCTTATTATGATCCAATTCTCGTTGCACAAATTTAAGGACATCACAATATATATTCATTATGCAATACAGAGTGAGAAAATAACATTATTAACTAACAAAGATTGTGAAGCGGATCACAAGTGTCATCACACACGTGATTGGTTTGTAGGCCACCTATAACTAGTAATCTCTCTCTTGACTTAAAGCCAATCACCTATATGTTTAATCCCCATCAGTGGATCTTTAATGTTATCCTCGGATAAAACTCTTTCTACTGCTACATTGTCA
Source organism: Musa acuminata AAA Group (assembly GCF_036884655.1). Taxonomy (NCBI): domain Eukaryota; kingdom Viridiplantae; phylum Streptophyta; class Magnoliopsida; order Zingiberales; family Musaceae; genus Musa; species Musa acuminata. Next base: position 40,005,896 of record NC_088327.1, read on the forward strand.
TGGGCTACGATCTCTCCGATCAAATGGAACCTCCTCAGAACGTGCTTGATTCCAATTTTACCTAGATGAACACCTGAGGTTTTTACACCTACCACTAGGCAAAACTAGCTAAGTCCATGACACAACGATCAAATCGACCGTTGGGATATGTTGTAGCTTGTTAAAACCTCCTTCCTTTCTCTCTTTCACTCAGTCTCACTCAGTCTTGTGAATTTATTGGTTGATTGATTGTTTTTCTTATATTTAATGTGATCAAAGTCTAATTAGTGATAATCAATGTTATTTTCTTGTAAATCCAATTAGGGGTCATTTGGTATAATTGGGGCTCTTTATATCTTGTTCTTAGTTATTTTATTATGAATTTATTGATTGATTAAGTGTTTTTTATTTTATTTAATAAGATTTTACTCTGATTAGAGCTAATTAGTGTCATTTTCTTACTTTTAGATCCAAACCCAATTAAAAATTGTTAGATATAATATAGGGCTAATCACAGCTTAGCTACACTTTATTCTTTGATGGATCTGAAGAGATCAATTCAATTTTTTCATCCTTATAACCTAGAATTTCTTGTCATTTGTGACTATATTGAAAATGCCATTTTAACAAAATTATGGGATGGACTTTTGTCATCCCCAGTTATTTTATCAGCTTGTTTTAACTTTTAATGTCATGGTTTATTGGAAATGCCAATTTGTACTTGCAATGATGAAAATCAAGTATCAAGTCCCAATTTATTCTAATACATCAATGTGTCCATTCATAGGTAGTTCGATTAGCCTCATTTCAGGATGCTCCTTCTATACCACCATTCATAACATTGCCCAAGCAGCACAAAGTAGATGGGGAAGATACAGTGTTGCCAAAAGAGATGGAAGAAAAAAAAGTGAATGAAGTTGCTGTCGCTGGAGGAGGTGTATCTGTAGCAGCTACTCGTTTTCCTCCAGAACAGAAACGCCCCATAGGGCCTCTTGTTGTGGTTGGAGTTAGAGATGGGGTTCTTTGGCTTATTGACAGGTGAGATCACATTCTTGTTGATTGAAACCTTAAATCTGTTGACACATTTTATTTCACATATTGGATCTGACCAGAAACTTGCATTGTTAGTTTGTCTAGACAATACATATAATAGATTACTACAAAGTTCAATATTTTTATTGAACTCGCAATTTCTTGTTGTATTGATGGTTGAAATATTTGGTCAGCTGAAATCATGAGGATCATAATGCTGATGAGAATTACAATGTGCCATGAACTTCATCATGCTTCTATTCATATGTTTACACATGTCACTTTCAGAGATTAATTAATAAACACCAAATGTTGCTGGTCAAGTTTACAACTTTAGTTATTGCACCTTAACAGCCCTTTGATCCTAAGCTCCTTTTACGAGAACGACATGTAGGAAGGCCATAATCTCTCAAATAGATCTAAATGCTGTTGTAGTTTGAATATATCAAAATCTGTTTTAAATCTTTTGATCATTGTTAAAGAATCATTAGTTTTCTTGAGCCTTCAATTGTGTCTTGTGCACGCTCTAATATCCATGACATGATACTTCCTTTTGGGGGAAAAAATGCCATAGGCTGGATAAACAAGTTTCAACCATGCATCCAAATTTTAGAAAATAACTTAATGCCATTCAGTTTCACAATATGAAGAAAAATACGAAAGCTTCTTTTTGGAACTCTTATTGTATTGCCACAAAACTATTTGGACATTGAACACTTCCAAAGTTATGATCAATTCATAAAAATATATAAACACGAAAGTGCTATAAGAAAACTCATAGCGCATCACATAATTGGTTGAATATTATTGCTCCTACTAGGCAAGCATTTTAGAGCATCAAGTAATACCAAAACAAAGATTTCTAACCTAATAGAACATCTATGATCTAACATATCTGTAATGGCTCTAAAACTTGATTATTCAAAATAGGTTTACTTGGCAGCTTGAAACTTCAAAATTGTCAAGGCTAGCAAACTTTTTAAGGTAGACCTGATTAATACTTTTAATTATAATTTTGTCTAAAAATGTTTTAATGTCATTCAAACTAAATGTGCTTTAATTTGATTGAATATCAGAATATCAGAATTATAATTTCATTGAACATCTTTTGCCAATTTTTGGCCCTAAAGATTACAGTCTGATGGTGGACCATGACATGACTGCTCCTAAAATTGAAAATATTTATAATCTGATTTGCCGCTCAAAGGCACCATGCACGTTATAAGAAATTAACTGCATATGATATTATCACACATTTTTGGCCACTATTTTATATGATTTACAAATGAGAGCTAAATTCTTCTCCATGTAGATGAGACATAGTAATAAATCATTTTTTGCTTTTTTTATGTTCACCTACTTCAATCAGATAGGCCATGTGTATCATTATTTTTTTTATTTTTTTGTTTAATAACTTCTTTTCAGTGCATAACATTATTAAATCGATGAGGTTTTGACTAACATACGTTGCGTAATTTAATATGATTTTGTTTGCATATGTTATTCTTTTTTATAAAAAAAGTGAAGTCATATATTGACAAAGTTTCTTGGAACTGAGGGAATGGTGCTAATTTTACAAATAGTGGATGTGTATAAAAAACGAGATTCTGAACTACAAATAAGGCCATTATTTTGTGCTCCACAAATTCAGTGATGATCATATTTTGCTTTCTTAAAATACATGGGTTGTAGAGTTGAAAAATCATTAGATAGCAGCCTCAAAGGTTATGTTATAACAAAGAAATTGTGAAGCAAAATCATTAATCATTATATTACTTGCAAATCTATATTATGTGTCCTAGTAGTTTTAGTGCTCTTTATTAGAGGATAAGAACATTGTTTTTAGATGATATTTTTAACAAGGTTTTCAATTTTGAATATTGGATATGGAGGCAAGCAGTGGACGGAGAATGGAGGAACAGCAGTAAGTGGTGGTGGTTAGGCGACACGGAGAGATTTAGAGAAGGCTCATGTTTCACATGCCTTAGAGGGCATCAAGCCTCAGCATTAATAGAAGTTTTATTATAGAACTCTTTTTCTTTAGACCAGACTAGATCACCCAAAATGTGGTAGTCCTACAGGTTCATGGACCAGTCCTGCGAAATTAATATCCTTGATTTTTATCAAATAGTTGTATGAAAATTGGTTAATGATCAAATGGCTTTCTTCAATTTTGAGGTTCATTTTCTGTTTTGTTCACTACTCATGGATATACATCGGATGATCCATAGTAATTATACAGGTATTATATATTCAATAGCATGCTTTGGTGGTAGACTATGGAAGAAAAAATTTCTCAAGAAAATATGTTGTAGCAACTACATTGCAAAATGTTTGTTAGAAATAGATTTACTCTTGTTTCTTATTTTATTACATATGCATAATGGAAGGGGGAGCACTGATTTTTATTAATCGACTTCATAATTGATTATGATTAGTAAAATTCCTTGTACCTCCTGTTTCATTTGATTGCCTTTTTCAATCCCAGGTCATCCATATGTTTGCTCGCTTATGTACATCTATTTGCTAATCAAATTTCATCTACCATGCAAAGAAACTATTAAGATCATAATTTTTGTGTCATCCAGTTTGTGTTTAGTAATTTTCTCCTGATGGCTGTGGTGATCTGTTATCAGGTATATGTGTGCACATGCCTTGTCTCTCAGCCATCCAGGTATTCGTTGCCGGTGTCTTGCTGCATATGGAGATGCAGTGAGTGCAGTGAAATGGTAAACCATTGTGATATATATTCATATTTTATATTTAGCTTCTTTGAAAGAAGACTTGTGAGCATTTCCTTACCGCTGCAGGGCAACCAGGCTTAGTCGTGAGCATCATGATGATTTGGCTCAGTTCATGCTTGGGATGGGATATGCGACAGAAGCTCTTCATCTGCCTGGAATATCCAAGAGGTTCGTATAGAAGGCTATTTAAAATATTTATTATCATCATCAGTGGCATGCCGTTTTTATATGTCTTACTGCTTGTTTTGTGTTTGAGCATGAAATAGTCGACTCCTGATTGTGAAATTTGATACTGGTTTAGATTCAAGGGAGAAATTAAGGTCAAATTTACCCTGATTTCCTTCAGGTTAGAGTTTGAATTGGCCATGCAGAGCAATGACTTAAAGAGAGCCTTGCAGTGCTTGTTGACGATGAGCAATAGCAGGGATGTTGGTCAAGAAACTACTGCTGCAGATATCACTGAGATTCTCAGTCTCACTGCTGTTAAGCAGGAAAATCTTGTGGATGCTGTCCAGGGTATAGCAAAGTTTGCTAAGGAATTTTTGGACCTTATTGATGCTGCAGATGCCACAGGACAAGCTGATATTGCTCGTGAAGCTCTGAAAAGGCTGGCTTCTGCTGGATCTGTGAAGGGTGCTTTGCAAGGTCAAGTTTTGAGAGGGCTTGCACTACGGCTTGCAAATCATGGAGAGCTGACCAGACTTTCAGTACGTAAACAATCTTTTCTTCGATCATAATAAAAGTAATATCTTTTCGTTGATGGCATAGGCATATATATATAAGCAATAAACATAATCACACTTCAAATAATATATACTTTGTGGTTCATGATTCTACCAAAATTTTGGCTTTACTTATGCAGATATATTATTTTTTAATTTCATCAGGATCATATCAAACTTGTGGCAATTGTTTTGCTGGTTATTAGGCTATTACATTCAATTAGATGCTCCTGCCCTCTAACAAGTACCGTATTGAAAGATATATTGTACAATACACTTGGATTTAAAGTACTTTGAGAAGAATTCAATGGCGAACATTAGATATAAACCCTTAATCTTCAGCATCTTAATTACATTTAGCTGCACACATGTGACACTAGAGTTTGCATCAATCAAAATATATTGCTTTTATCCTTTCTCTATTTCTTACTTTCTTGGTTGTTACCTCTAGAGCATTTTAAAGGGATGGGAAGTTGTTGTCATGCTCATAATTCCTCCTTCTAATACTTAGATATACTCACTTATCTCGACATTGAAATAATTACTTATCTCAACATACAATTGCTAATAATTACTTCATTGGAATTCTAAAAGGGCCCTCAATATTTTTATATAATATAATTTATTTATTATCTCATATTGAATTTCAATGCTAGGTACCAAATATCCATTAAATATAATACACTGACAACTTCTTTGTCAAACTCAATAGATGAGTTTTTATAAAAAAATTTTGGGTTTAAATAGTATCTTACTATAATAGATGATGAAGCTGATATTCCCATCTCTTATTTATAATTACAAAAATATCCTTATAATTCTCATTCTTACTAAAGTTTTTATATTTTTTCTTTAACTCTCACCATAGCCTCATATATATATATATATATATATATGTATATATATATGCATATATATATGTATATATATGCATATATATATGTATATATATGCATATATATATGTATATATATGCATATATATATGTATATATATGCATATATATATGTATATATATATACCATTGTCGTATTTTTTTGTTATTTGTAATCGAACTCTAACAAAAGAACCCATTACTTTTAGTATATAAACCATATTATTGCAAAAGGATGACATCAAAATGATATCATTAGTTCTCTTGTCATTAGCATCTTGACCATTTACATGTCACCCACTTTTTTGAGATAAACGTGTTTATAAGATTATGATTTTGAGAAATATAGTGATAAAGCGAGTGACACTATATTTCACCAATTTGCTTATAAATTCTTCAATCATGTTTAATGCTCAAATGTGATTGTATATACAGCCAACAATAAAAATCACTCTCTAAACTAACAACATTTAGAATCTTTTTAATATCCTCTAACATAACATAAGATCAATATAATATGTTGCATATGAATTCTAATATAAATGTCACCTTTTTTTCTTGGAGTAATATACCTAAAAAAGAGGAAAATAAAAATGAAAAGTGTCTAAGTAGATAAATAACATGATTAAAAATTTAAAACATTCAAAGCAAAAGTGATGTCAACTAAGACATACTTGCTTCTGTTGTTTAATATAAATTAAACAATATTGTATATTCTAATTTTTGCTACAAACTTGTCAAGTAACATAGTTCATAATGAAGAATTTAATAAAAAATTCATTATATTCCTTTGTCTCCTTTCGATTCATGCATTTGACATAATAACTATGTTTTGCCTATATGTCCTTATGACCCTTCAAATAATAATTTGTATAATCTAACTCCTTTCTTAGTAATAGGACTCTCAACTCATAATAACTTGGGGGCTTTAATTTAGAACTATATCTTTCAATAGTTTCACTAATATGTTTAAAAACAAGGTTTTACTTACCGAATCGTACCGCCCGGTACGGGCGGTACGTACCGGTCCGAGAGGCGACCGGTACGCGGACCGCCCCCTACCGGGTGGTACACGCAAAAAATATCCCGTATCGACCGTTACGGGTAATATCGGGCGGTAACGGTCGAAATTTCGACCGTTACCGCCCGGTACCATTCGGTAACGGTCGATTTCGACCGTTACCGCCCGGTACTACTCGGTAACGGATGAAATCGACCGGTACCACTCGGTAACGGTCGAAACCGACCGTTACCACACTGTAGCAGTGCTACAGTGCTCCAACGGTCAAATTGACCGTTGGAGCCCTTTCTCCTCCTATTTAAACCAATCTTCTCTCCCCTATTTCATTATACTCTCTTAAACTCTCTCTCAAACTTTTCTTTTCTCTCCTAAACTCTATAAAATAACGATTTGTGAATTCAATTAAGGCTAATTTGGGAAGATTAAGAGGAAGAACTTTCTAATCAAGAGGTATGTATTCGTTTTCTTTAATTAGAGAGTAATTAAGATATTTAAGATTATGGTTAGTGTTTTTCATGCATAGTAAATATTGAATAATATTTATCATAGTAAAATAAGTTTAATTAAATTTTATTAAAATTATTTAATGCTGCGATTAGTTATTTTAATGATGATTAAATCGAAATTTATTTGATTTTATATCAATTTAATGTCTTTAATACCTATTAAGGTATTTGTCATGTTTATAGTGGTGAAAGAGAAGTAATTAGTGAAAAATTAACTATATTAATTGTATAATTAGTGTAGATAAATGATAATTATCATAATTTGAATCATATTGGATTAAAATTACATATTTAATGTTTCTTTTATGTATTTAACATATATATGATGGTAAAATAAGTTTAATTATAATTTATTAAAGTTATTTAATACTGTAATTAGTCATTTTAACGATGATTTAATCGAAATTTATTTGATTTTATGTGAATCTAATATCTTTAATATCTATTAGGGTGTTTGCCATGTTTATAGTGGTGAAAGAGAAGTAATTAGTGAAAAATTAACTATATTAGTGTATCTAATGATGTTAATACTTATTTTATGCATGTAACATATTTATGATAATAAAATATAATTAGTTATGTTTTAATAAAATTACTTAATGTTGTGATTAGTGATTTATGATCGATATTTGGTCAATTTAATATGTTTATACTTTATAGTTTATTTGATTTAAATTTGATAGGATCATGGCACCAAAGGAACAGCCACATGATGATGCATGGGTTCATGCCCGAAAGCTAGATGGAAACCGTCATCATTGGCAATGTATTTATTGTGACTACATTGGCAAAGGTGGAGGAATAACTCGAGTGAAAATGCATTTGGCTGGTGGGTATCCTGATGTTGCAAAATGCAAGAAAGTTCCAACGGAGATCCGTAAATTATTTCAAAGCAAGCTTAAACAAACAAAGGAAGATACATTAAAAAAGAAGACAAGAGTTGAGGAAGAATATCATAGGGCTACACAGGAACCGGTTTATGATCAGTATGAGGGTTGCGGCGATGAAGTCGACCCGGATCTCACAGTTGGGATTCGTGCATCATTGGAGCATCAGTATACATTCGATGAAGCAATGAGGCATCGACGACCTGACTCACAATTTGAGCATGTCACTAGTAGTGGAATCCAAAGGTCAACCAGCATGAGGCAACCAACTGCTCCTTCTCAGCTAGGCCGAACTAGTAGCATGAGACATGGTGGACTTCGTGGTTTTATGAGAGGTCTTGGCAGGAGGTCCGCACCAGATATTGTTGATATTGATCCGCAAGCCTATCCCCCACAAACAGCGAAACAGACACGGATTGACGATGCATACACAAAAGAAAAAAAACGGGATATTGGGAAATCAATCTCAAAATGGTTTAACTTTCATAGGATTCCAGCCAACACAGCCAAAGGTCCATATTATCAGAGCATGATCTCCTCTATTCAAAAGTTTGGCACGGGGATCCAACCTCCAACACCAAAGGAGATTCACGGCATGTACTTAGATGAGGAGGTGGCAGAAATAAAGGATTGGATCAAATCCTTCAAGAGGCAATGGGAAGAATATGGGGTGACATTGATGTGTGACAGTTGGACAGGACCAACAAGAATGAGTATCATCAACTTTCTTGTTTATTGCAATAGAATAGTGGTGTTTCATAAGTCCGTTAATGCTTCTGAAAAGATCCAAGATGCAAACTACATTGAGAGCTTGATGGACACTATGGTAGAGGAGATTGGACCACAGTATGTTGTACAAATAATAACCGACAATGGAGCGAATTTCAAAAAGGCCGGTTTGCAATTGATGGAAAAAAGAAAAACTTTGTTTTGGACTCTATGTGCAGCTCATTGCATAGATCTAATGTTGAAGGATAGTGGTGAGTTGGATGCGGTCAAAAAATGTGTAGCTCGAGCACAATCAATTACAAAATTTATATTTAATCATCATTGGGTCCACGCATTAATACAAAAGTATGTAAATGGTGAAGTCATTACAGCAATTTTACTCGGTTTGCTACCAATTTTATTGCATTAAAGTCATTACAGCAAAAAAGGCAAGGCTTGAAGGCAATGGCTAGCTCACAAGAGTGGTCTGAATCCAGATATTCAAAATTGAGTGATGGAAAGAAGATAGAAAAGGCCATTCTTTCCTCTAGATTTTGGGATACTATAGCAGAAATCATAAAAGGTGTGGAACCACTTTATATTGTCCTCCGTAAGGTCGATATGGACAAGCGTCCACAAATGTCGTATCTTAAATATATGTTGATTTCAGCAAGAGAGGAGGTCAGGAAAGCATTCAAAGATGATTTTAAGGCCGACCAATACGTACGAATCATTGATCGTCGGACCGATGTTCATATGGATCAAGATATCCATAATGCAGGTAAATTCATATTCAGAAAAATTTAATTTATTATTATTTAGATAATAAAAAATCATACTAACAAAATTATGTTTTGCAACGTATTATCTAAACCCAGCAATTCAATATCGATATGCTCTCGGAACACAAAATAATTTCCTAACGACACTACGAAATGTTATATATCGGCTCTTGCCAAACACTACCGAGGCAACCGATGCTCTTATGGAGGGTCGATTATTTCGAGAAACAATTGGTTCATTCTCCGACGTTGTAGCTGTATCGTGCCGTTACACTATGGATCCTGGTGAGGAAAAGTTATACATATTGATTATCAATTATATTTAATGTTGATTATTTGTTATGCTAATAAAATCTTATTTATATCTTTTTGCAGTCGAGTGGTGGCTACAATTTGGAGGCGATGCACCACATTTAAGGAAGGTTGCCGTTCGTATACTTTCACAGACAACAACATCTAGTGGTTGCGAACGTAATTGGTCAACGTTTGCATTGATTCATACGAAGGTCCGCAACAGACTCTCCTACAGACGGTTAGAGAAACTAGTATATGTCCATTATAACATGCGGCTAAAATTGCGATGTGCTGAGTTGGATAAGGAGCCAGAGGAACCAGATATTGATCCCATTGACCTTCAATTCTACAACGAAGATTCAGAGCCAATGTTAGATTGGGTTGAAGCAGTAGAGAACTAAGAGGATCCTCTACTTGATGAGGCGGGAGATCCTCAACGTCCTTCGCGTTTTATCACCGAGGCAATAGAAGAAGATGAAGCACAACCCCAACAGGTGGAGAATCCCCCTCGATTACAACATGGTAGGAGTCAAACTGCTCGAGGAACTACCGATACCCAACGGTCACACTCGTCCGCCCAACGTGCAAAGGCAAAGGGGAAGGCAGTAGCATCAGTTGCATCGTTGGAAAGAATCGAGTCGGGCGACGAGACACCTTCACAATCACATTCTCTTTCTCGCTCGGTCTAGAGACATGACAGCAACACGGACAGCAGTGCCTCGACAGATGATGGCGGTGATGCCGGGCAGTCGTTGGTCTCGTCTACACAACTTGAGGGTGGTGAATGGACTGAGGAGCAATATTTTACACATGCCACTCAAGATTCAGATCATGGAACTCGACAAGGTACTGGTCAAGTTTATGCGCGGAAGGGAAAGGGGAAGGGGAAGGCAGTGGATGAATATGAACAAATGCGACAGAGCATACATGATATAGACACAGAAAGAGACTCATCGTATTCACAGCAATCGTATTATGGAGAATCATATGGGCAACAACAGTATGGTGATAGTTGGTCATCCTTCTCTGAGTAACAGCATGATACAGAACAACATCAATATATGCCTCAAGAGCTGCCTCGGACAAATATGATTCATGACGATCAATCTACGATCAGCACCACATTGATGCATCAATGGCATACGGTGTATCAATACACTATGTCATGGGATCAATTTCATGATTGGGTCCAACAAACGTATCATATTGATATGTATCGGATCGAGGACCCTGATCCACCACCCGTGGAGGCCCATCGTTCGTTTTGGTGGTAGAATTAACAATCAGGTATATCTAGATATATGATTATTTAATTCATTTGAATTTTAGAGTTTATATTGTAACAAAATAGTAACAATTCAACAAATTTTTCTGTAGATATTTCAATCTATAACGAGCTGAAATACGAACCTCGAACAAGACTACCTCAAAGCCCGAAAAAGATATGTGATGCTATTCTTACCTAATTTACATTGATTTTGCTAAACTTATACTATTACTATATTTATTTGTAACTTGAAAACCCTATCCTAACTTTTTTTTTAATTTTCAGGTATTTTCGGAGGGTTAAATCGGTGAAATCGGGTGTACCACTCGGTACACCTCGGTATACCGGTCGGTACACCCGTACCGTACCGTACCGAGCGTGGGTCAAAACGCCGGTACGGTACGGTACGACGAACCTTGTTTAAAAATATCTAAACTTGCAACATTAAAGAAAATAGTTGTTTGATAAAAGAAACAAGTAATGTATTAAATTTTATTTTCATTGCTTCTTTGTTTTTTATATAATTTACATTTATTTATCTTAATTTTGTTCCTTTTTGGTCTTATATAGCTTTGTCTGATTCTTGAAACATGTACAAACTTGTTCTTTTGTGTAATTATTGACTTTGTAGCATGGTATACAGTTTCGAATGATACCAGGTCCGACAGCATACCGGTACGTGGACTGTCCTGTACTGGACGGAACGCTTAAAAGCGCCCCGTATCGAATGATACGCGGTTATATCAGGCAATAACGGTCGAAATTTCGACCGTTACCGCCTAACATAGCTCTGTAACTACCGAAATCAACCGTTACTACCCGGTAACAGTGCTCCAACAATTAAATTAACTGTTGGAGCCCTTTCTCATAGGTTTTTAAACCCTTCTTCTCCCCTATTTTACTTCATTTCATTCTCATACTCTCTTAAACTATCTTAAACTCTCTTTTTCTTATATTTGCGCGGAAGGGGAAGGGCAAGACAGTGGATGAATTTGAGCAGATGCAACAGAGCATACATGATGTAGACACAGAAAAAAGCTCATTGTATTCACAGCCGTCGTATTATGGAGAATCATACGGACAATAGTAGTACGGTGATAGTTGGTCATCCTTCTTTGAGCAATAGTATGGTATAGAGTAGTAGATCAATAGCGAAAGTAGAAGCTTTGACATACACCAATATATGCCTCAGGAGCTACCTCGGACAAATGTAATTCATGATGATTAGCCTACGATCATCACCACATTGATGCATCAATAGCATATGATGTATCAATACACTATGTCGTGGAATCAATTTCATGATTAGATCCAACAAACATCTCATATTGATATGTAGATGTATAGGATCGAGGACCCTGATCCATCACCCGTGAAGGCCCGTCGTTCGTTTCGATGGTAGAATCAACAATCAGGTATATCTACATATGTGATTATTTAATTCATTTGAATTTTAGAGTTTATATTGTAACAAAATAGTTTAACAATTCAAATGATTTTTTTATTGATTATTCAATATTTACATAAGGACAATCTATAACGGACTAAAATACGAACCTTTTACAAGACTATTCCTTAAAGTCCAAAAAGATATATGATACTATTCTTACCTAATTTACATTGATTTTGCTAGACTTATATTATTACTATATTTATTTCTAACTTAAAAACCCTATCCTAACTTTTTTTATTTCTAGGTATTTTTGAAAGATTTTACACCTGAATTAGGTATATTGCTTGGTATACCCTGGCGTACCGCTCGGTACATAGTACTATATCGTACCGTATCGAGCCAAGCTCGAAACACCGGTATGGTACGGTATTTCAATCCTTGCTTTGTAGCAATCAAGGTTTGAAATATCGTACCGTACCGGCGTTTCGACATTCGCTCGGTATGGTACGATACAGTATACCGTTCGGTATACCGCTCGGTATATATATATATATACATATAAAAGATTTTTTATATATAAAATATTTGAATAAAAGGCGACATCGTCGAAAAAGGTGATGCGACATGGCCTTTTTCGACGACATCACCTTTATATATATATATATATATATATATATATATATATATATATATATATATACCGTCCAGTAATGGGCGATGACGAACCGTTACGTATCGCCCGGTACGGACGGTATTATTCGAAACTGCATACCTTGATAGCAACAACAACTTTCTTTTCTCTTTTAGATACTCTTCCTTTGCTACTATTGATTATTTTCTATGTCATCTTTCCATTTAGTATACAATAATAACAAAATCATAAGTCTCAACTATTTGGGATCGACTATATGGATTTTTTGTCGTCAATGAGATATATATAAAAAGTCCCAGCTATTTGGGATCGGCTGTATAGACTTTCTTTTCTCCTCTATCAGATACTCTTCTCTTGTTGCTATTGATATTTTCTATATCATCTTTCCATTTAGCTTACAACAATAACAAAATCATAAGTCCCAACTATTTGGGATTGGCTATATGGATTTTTTGTCGTTATTAAGATATATAAAATATCCTATATTTAGTTAAATTTAGAGTATTTAAATCTTTATTTATAGTTTTTATTTAAGTCTTTTTAGGCCTTCCTCCATCTCTTCTCGTACCACTAACATTAATCATTTCATATCTTCTAACTATCACATTCATTGGTCTCTTAAGTACATATCCATACCATCTTAACGATTCTCTCTCATCTTATCTTCTATCAAAATGATACCTAGTTGTTTATGTATAAATAATAAAAATATTCAATCATCATGCTTTGGTAAATAATGCTTCTCATTCAGTCTTCCCATTCAACATCTTCTTCAAAATTTTGAGTGTCATCATGCTTTGGTAAATATTGAGAAGATTCAATCTTTTTTTCTTTAGATCACTTGTAATTCTTGTTTTACATTAGGTAGACCTTTTGCATGTTGATTTAACTTTCTTTCCGAACTTGATGTTGTTTTATGTGAAAAATATCACCTTTAGTAGTTTTCTTACTAAAAAAAAGACATTAGGATTTTTAGGATTCTTTAAATAATTATAAGGATTTTAATTTCGAATAATACTACTCGTACCAGGTGGTATGTACTGGTCCGCCAACAGACCGTTACGTGGACCACTCGCTACCAGGTGGTACCGTCAATTGGAGCTATTTTTGCCTTGTTATCACCCGAAATTGGTCGGTGACGATCGATTTCAACCATCACCGCCCATTACCGAGTGGTATTAGCCAAGGGAGAAAAAGAGAGAGAAAAAAAAGGAAGAACTTGGAGATCTGGCGTCGCTCTCCCTCGACGATCCTGGTCTGTCGCCGCCCTCCCTCGCTGGATGCCGCAGATGAAGTTTCGCCTCCTTGTCTGAGGTGACGAGGCCTTGACGTCGTCGACGACTTCTCCTCATCCACGCGGGAAGAAGAAGCCTCGACAATGTCAAGGGGAGAAGAAACCGAGTGTCGTCGAGGCAACATTTCTTCTCCCCACGCAGGTAGAAGAAATGAGGCGACGTCGCCTCGTCACCCTTTTTTGCACGGGGAGAAGGAAATCGAGCATTTCTTCGCCCTATGTGGGTAGAAAAACAAAACAATATATATATATATATATATATATATATATATATATATATATATATATATATCTCAAGTGGTACACTAGAACGTATCGCTCGGTATACTTGTACCATACCATACCGAGCTGAGCTCGATACTCTACTACGATACGAAATTACAAACCTTGGATGATTGTATATCAATCCTGGATTCTTTCTTAGGTTTCATATTGATTATTCTTTTGAGTCTCGACATTTGCCATTGATCCTAGAGTATAGAAAGGATTGAAATCGAAGGAAAAATTGTAGGAAATTCAATCATCTTGACAGAAAATTCAAATAACTAACAATGAATATCATTTTGTAGTAACCAATTAAGGTGTTGTTTTAGATCGAAATACCAATTAAGGTATTTTAGTTCAAACAATATGTTGATCTAATAGGGTGTTGTTTTAGATCAAAATACCAAGTGATTTATATCAAAAACATGTTGGTCTAACATTAAGAGGGTGTTGTTTTAGATAAAAATACCAACATGGTGTTTTAGTATGGCCATTTTAGTGGGATCTTATGTTGTTTATCACATGATCCTAATCAGCATGTTATAGATCAAAAGATTCAAAATAAAATAAGACATTAAAGGGAGGATCAAATATGAAGGGAGCCTCTTATCCAGGGAGCATGAGTGTTACCTACATACATCATTGAAGAAAGAGAAGGAGAAGATAGAGAAGCGGTGGAGGACAACATATATCCGAGCAAAAGAAATAGGCGAAGGAGAGCATCTCCAACCGGGAGCATATAGTTAGCGGGCGGCGAAAACTGCTTCAATGGATGGTGGAGCCTATTTTCCAATAAGTAGTCGGTGGAGGAAGCAAGAGAGATTGCAACCATGATGAAGAGCGCCAATGATTGTACGAGAGATTTCAATCACAAAAGTAGTTTTGGCTGACACCAATGCCTCTATTCCAATAAAAAGTTTTAGTCGAGTAGAGATCACAGAAGACCATGGTTGTCAGGGAAGTTTTGATTGGAGGCTCCCAATCATAGAAGCTTGTTTCCATGGGGGGAGGAGAGATATTTTGGTTGGATAAATTAATTCAGCCAAATCATCTAGTTCGAACCCGAAGCAAACCCATAAGTTTTAACTGAGCTGCCCAACCCATGGGCTGAATCCACAAGGTTTTACTCAGATGCCTGCTTGAGCTGCTCAAGCCTCTTCTTCTTTTTATATATGTTGGTTGCAAATCGAATAAGGAAATAAATTCAAAATGGATGATTCTATATTGAATTTTATTCTCCTCTAGCAGTACAAGTGTTGTGTGTATATGCATATGAAGTATATGTGTATTGTTAACAATGATTGATTTTCACAAGAAAATCTCTTGGTCAAATTATATTCCTAGAATAGGGATGTAATAAGTACAAAGGTATATCTTAAATTAAGGTATTAGAATGTTTTATGAACTATTTTACTTGAGGCACAACGACATAAGAGACAATATATAATGTTCTTGGTTTTTTACGAGGATTTTTTGGCGAACAAGAAATTTGATGCAATATAATATATTACTATTTGAAGTATGTGATACTTCTGCAAATCATAGTTTATAGGGTGATCGAGGAGTTGTGCATCTCTTATGGACCTGTAAATTAAATGGATATGGTTCAGCATATAAAAACCTATGAGGATTACCCTCTTTCCAATGTACAACACAAACCAATCCCCTGTTCTGATATCCTAACATTTAGTACAACATGATAAGAAAGCAGCATATCAAAGATGATCCTCTTGGTGAAGGTATTGCAATGAACCATGGTCTCACAAATAAAGGGTACATTTTGCGTTCATTGATTTGATATTACCCTTTGAGAAGTCTGTGTTATGTGCATTTATTGCTGAGAAGGTAAGGAAATCTCTCCTTTTCTGTCGTGTTAGGTAAACTTGGTTGCATATGATTTGCTCCATATGACTGATGATAATCAGTAATTTTCTCCGGTACCCTCCTAGATATGTCATTAACCAACTTTTGACGAATTATCTTTTTTGGCTTGATAGATTATTGGACATGAAAGATCTGACAGAAGTCGTAAGGAAATTATATTCATTTGTTGTATAAAAGGAAAGTTTAATAATACCACTGTAACAAAATACATGTTTATGAATCAAAACCCTCAGAAGTTGGGAAAATTATGTGTCCCAAAATTAGCATATGTAGAATGAGGACATTAAGTTGGATAGGTGCATTTACCAAGACAAATTAAGGAAGAATTGTTTGCAATCCTGAAAAATGATGAGAATGGCAAATAAGTTTAAAGCTTATGACATGAAAGGGATCCATGTGACTGACTGCAACTAATTATCAACTATGGTTTTCTATTTGAAATTTGCTTGAGAATTTTACTGATTTACTTTTAAGTCGAATTATATAGCAATGCAATCTATCTTGTTGTTGTCTTTTGTGAGCTTCATGCAACATGCCACATGATCAACATTTTAGTGACCGTCAGGTGAACGAACACCTGACAATTTAATTGTGCAAAAGGCCATATGAACAACAGTTAAGTGAATCTAAGGTGCAAATCACCAGGCAATTTAGATAAAAGAAATTAATGGTAGATTTACTGAAACTCCATTAGTGGTTTTTTCAGTCAATTTACTGAAACACTAAATGTTCCTCTTCTGAACCTTTCAGGGGTTGATAACTAATCTGATCGTGGCCGGTCATGGCCAAGAAGCTGCATTTTCTGCAGCAGTTTTGGGAGATAATGCCCTAATGGAGAAAGCGTGGCTGGACACTGGGATGCTTGCAGAGGCTGTCCTCCATGCTCATGTAAGTGTGTCTTGTGCTTTTTTAATTACATGTGTAACTCTCAGTCATGTCAACATGTAATGAATTTTCCAATATCAAATATTGTTGGGTCTACGGAAGTTGGGTTGGCAACTGAAAATTGCATGTCTTTCTGTGCTGACCTTTTTCCCTTTCCATCTGGATGAGAAAAGAAAATGGAGCAGAAGATTATCATTGTTTTGGTATCCAAATGCTAGTTCAGCCTGATAACTGTAAATCTTCTTGCGTAGCTCGCTTGTGTTAGCTAACTAAGATTTGACCTGCACGTAGATGAACACAGATTTCCAAGAAAAAGGAAATGCAGGTGGTTTCATTGTTTAGGGAACGTGAATTCCTTCCCGGTGATGTTCGAACTTGTTTGCATGTTTCCTTGTGTATTTTTATTTCTTAATATACTTTGTCAGTTGTTGCATGATAACATATCTTAAATTTTTGGTTCTCTTAGGCCCATGGTCGGCCGACAATGAGGAACTTGGTCCAGGCCTGGAACAAGATGCTACAGAAGGAACTCGATCACACGCCCGTTGTTAAAACTGATGCTGCTGCTGCATTTTTGGCCTCACTCGAGGAACCAAAGTTTACGAGCCTAGCAGAAGCTGGAAAGAAGCCTCCCATAGAAATACTTCCTCCTGGGATGGCATCTCTTTCGGCTCCTCCCATTACGATTGGTAAAAAGCCGGCTGCTACTGCCACTACTTCTGCCACCGCTTTGCAGGGTCCCTCCGCAGCAGCACAGACTCCTCCACCTGCTCCAATCCAGAGCGACCCTACTACCACGCCCGACACGTCAAACTCTCAAACAGAGAAGCCGCTTATGTTGGAAGCGCCTCCACCAGTTGATCGATCGGATGATAAACCGCTAGCATTGGAAGCACCTCCACCAGTTGATCAATCGGATGGCACCCGAGATAAACCGCTAGCATTGGAAGCACCTCCACCGGTTGATCAATCGGATGGCACCCCTCCGACTGCAGAGCAAGTTGATGAATCAGATGGCACCCCTCCGATTGCAGAGCAAGTTGATGAATCAGACGGCACCCCTCCGGTCGTAGAGTCGGTGAACAGCCCAATTGGTTCCCCAGAAATTACCGAGTCACCTCCCCCAACGGAGACGGTGTCACACACTACGAGCGCCCAGATCCCCCAAGTCGATGCAGATGGGACGGTGGGCTAGACGGAGAGATCGTTACTCCTTTATATAATAATTGTTTTTGAGATAAATAGGATTACAGAATCCATCGCATCTTCGTTTTATTTATTTATTTTATTTATTTATTTATTTATTTATTACCTTATTTTTCACTGATGTATTATTTAATCTTGCTGTGATGTTAATTATTATTAAATAAACATTATTAACCTCGAGTTTAGGCAACTTGTAGCAAAAGTCCTACATTTATTTATTGTTGAGTCTGATCACAAGTAATTTCTCTTCTCCCAACCGAGATTGTATGTTCCACTTCCCTTGGGATCTAAGAGATGATTTTAGTATTAATTGTCGATGAAGTGATGACAGCATTATGCTTAATGTTTTGGAGGATCGTCGGAACAGTCTTGTTAGGCTCTTTCTTTAAAAGATAAAAAGACGGTGGAGGAACTTCTACTCGGATTCCAACTTGCGGTACGCCCCTTCCCCTTTTCTTCTTTAGTTAGTGGTATATGTTCCATTAAGAGACGCCTGCAATTTTTTTTCCTCGTCATCAAAGTTATTGATTCTCTTTTAAGGTGATTGTTGGTTTTGTTATAAAATGTCGTAACTAATCCCTTTTTCCGTTGGAAAACACATTTTGTGCCTATTATTTTTATATAATAAATTAATTTTTTTGTTTCGATATTATTTTTATGTATTATTTTTGTTCAGATAACTGAATAATCACTGTAAAAAATAACTTCCAATCACTTGAAATTTCTAAATCTAAGTTTCTGCCCCTTCCTCATTACAAATCGAAATTCCAACTTTAGTATATTTTGAATTTTTATTTAATGGAAAATTCTAACAAGTGTATGAGTAGTCATTTGCCATATTTTTTAACCGTCATAGTATTTTTCTATAAGTGAACAAAAAAATATTATAATCACATTCAGAAACACTATAATTTACTTCCTATCACTTTAAAAAATTGTCTCCTGCTACACCTGATATAACGTTTACGATTGAATGTTTGATTATATATATACTTTTTTTATTTATTACTGATAGTTAACTTTATCATATTCGCCTACATATAATAATTTCTAATTCTAAATTTGTGCTGACTCCAAATTCCAAATATATTTATATAAATCAAACTTACAAGTTTGCTTTATATATTTTGGACTTGTATGCAATGGAAAAATATAAACATGCATGAGTTATATTGTCTTTGTATGACAATAAAAACACTATAATATTTCTGCTTGGGCTATGCATGTAATGTTTATAATTGAATATTTGGTTGTTTATGTTATAATATATGATTTTTTTATTTATTATCGATTATGAACATATTGTTTGTCACATTCCCTACATAAAATACGTTAATCTAAGTTTGTGCCCACTTCTAATTGCAAATCATGTCTACATCAACCGTAAGTTCCAAGCTTCCTATATTTAGAGTTTGTATGCAATAGATAATTGAAACTAGTGTGTGAGTAGTTAGTTATATTATTTTTGAACATATCTATAGTTTTTTATTTTTTTTTTGTGTAAGTGAACAAAAAATTTGTAACCACATTTAAGAAAACTATGGTTGACTTATTATCACTTTAAATTTCTTTTCCTCCGTTGTATTTGTGATATTTACCAAGGTCTGTCATACCGAATCGTATCGCCTGGTACGGGCGGTACATACCGGTCCGATAGGCTATCTGTACGTGGACCACCCGCTACCGGGCGGTATGCCTAAAAAAACCTCGTATCAGATGATATGGGGTAATATCAAGCAGCACGGTAGAAATTTCGATCGTTACCATCCGACACCACTTGGTATCGCCCGGTACCACTCGCTAATGGTCGAAATCGATAGTTACCACACTATAGCATAGCAGTGCTACAGTGCTCCAATGGTCAAATCGATCAATTTGACCATTGGAGCCCTTTCTCCTCCTATTTAAACCATTCTTCTCTCCCCTATTTCATTATACTAAACTCTCTCTTAAACTTTTTTTTTCTCTCCTAAACTCTATAAAACAACGATTTGTGAATTCAATCGAGGCTAATTTGAGAAGATTAAGAGGAAGAACTTTCTAATTAAAAGGTATGTATTTGTTTTCTTTAAATAGAGAGTAATTAAGATATTTAAGATTATGATTAGTGTGTTTTATGTATAGTAAATATTGAATAATATTTATGATAGTAAAATAAGTTTTATTAAGTTTTATTAAAGTTATTTAATACTATGATTAGTTATTTTAATGATGATTTAATCGAAATTTGTTCGATTTTATATCAATTCAATGTCTTTAATACCTATTAGGGTATTTATCATGTTTATAGTGGTGAAAAAGAAGTAATTAGTGAAAAATTAGCTATATTAATCGTATAATTAGTATAGATAAATGATGATTTTATCATAATTTGAATCATATTGGATTAAAATTACATATTTAATGTTTCTTTTATGTGTTTAACATATATATGATGGTAAAATAAGTTTAATTATGTTTTATTAAAGTTATTTAATACTACGATTAGTTATTTTAATGATGATTTAAACAAAATTTATTCGATTTTATGTTAATCCAATATCTTTAATACCTATTAGGATGTTTGCCATGTTTATACTATTGAAAGAGAAGTAATTAGTGAAAAATTAACTATGTTAATTGTGTAATTAGTGTATCTAATGATTTTAATACTTCTTTTATGCATATAACATATTTATGATGATAAAATATGATTAGTTATGTTTTAATAAAATTACTTAATGTTGTGATTAGTGATTTATGATCGATATTTGATCAATTTAATATATTTATATTTTATAGTTTATTTTATTTAAATTTGGTAGGATCATGACACCAAAGGAACAGTCACATGATGATGCATGGGTTCATGCCCGAAAGCTAGATGGAAACCGTCATCATTGGCAATGTATTTATTATGACTACATTGACAAGGGTGGAGAAATAACTCGAGTGAAAATGCATTTGGCTTGTGGGTATCCTGATGTTGCAAAATGCAAGAATGTTTCAGCGGAGATCCGTAAATTATTTCAAAGTAAGCTTAAACAAGCAAAGGAAGATACATTAAAAAAGAAGACAAGAGTTGAGGAAGAATATCATAGGGCTACACAGAATCAGTTTATGATCAGTATGAGGGTTGCGGCGATGAAGTCGACCTGGATCTCACAGCTGGGATTCGTGCATCATTGGAGCATCAGTATATGGTCGATGAAGCAATGAGGCATCGACGACCTGACTCACAATTGAAGCATGGCAGTGGTAGTGGAATCCAGAGGTCAACTAGCATGAGGCAACCAACTACTCCTTCTCAATTAGGTCGAACTAGTAGCATGAGGTATGGTGGACTCCGTGGTTTTATGAGAGGTCTTGGTAGAAGGTCCACACCAGATATTGTTGATATTGATTTGCAAGCCTATCCCCCACAAACAACGAAACAGACGCGGATTGACGATGCATACACAAAAGAAAAAAAGGGATATTGGGAAGGCAATCTCAAAATGGTTCAACCTTCATAGGATTCCAGCCAACACAGCCCAAGGTCCATATTATCATAGCATGGTCTCTTCTATTCAAAAGTTTGGCACGGGGATCCAACCTCCAACACCGAAGGAGATTTACAGCGTGTACTTAGATGAGGAGGTGGTAGAACTAAAGGATTGGATCAAATTCTTCAAGAGGCAATGAGATGAATATGGGGTGACATTGATGTGTGACAGTTGGACAGGACCAACAAGAATGAGTATCATCAACTTTCTTGTTTATTGCAATAGAAGAGTGGTGTTTCATAAGTCCGTTAATGTTTCTGAAAAGATCCATGATGCAAACTACATTGAGAGCTTGATGGACACTATGGTAGAGGAGATTGGACCATAGTATGTTGTCCAAATAATAACCGACAATAGAGCGAATTTCGAAAAGGTCGGTTTGCAATTGATGAAAAAAAAAAAACTTTGTTTTGGACTCCATGTGCAGCTCATTGCATAGATCTAATGCTGAAGGATATTGGTGAGTTGGATGCAGTCAAGAAATGTGTAGCTCGAGCATAATCAATTACAAAGTTTATATATAATCATCATTGGATCCACGCATTAATGCAAAAGTATGTAAACGGTGAGACACTTCGACCTGGAATTACTCGGTTTGCTACCAATTTTATTACATTAAACTCATTACAGCAAAAAAGGCATGGCTTGAAGGCAATGGCTAGCTCACAAGAGTGGTCTGAATCCAGATATTCAAAATTGAGCGATGGAAAGAATGGCCTTTTTTATCTTCTTTGGGAGACTATAGCAGAAATCATAAAAGGTGTGGAACCACTTCATATTGTCCTCTGTAAGGTCGATATGGACAAGCGTCCACAGATGTCGTATCTTAAATATATATTGATTTCAGCAAGAGAGGAGGTCAGGAAAGCATTCAAAGATAATTTTAAGGCCAACCAATATGTACAAATCATTGATCGTCAGACCGAAGTTCATATGGATCTCAAGATATCCATAATGCAGGTAAATTCATATTCAGAATAATTTAATTTATTATTATTTAGATAATAAAAAATCATACTAACAAAATTATATTTTGTAGTGTATTATCTAAACCCGACAATTCAATATCGATATGCTCTCAGAACGTAAAATAATTTCCTAACAACACTACGAAATGTTATATATCTGCTCTTGCCAAACACTACCGAGGCAGCCGATGCTCTTATGGATGGTCGATTATTTCGAGAAACAGTTGGTTCATTCTCCGACATTGTAGCTGTATCGTGTCGTTACACTATGGATCATGGTGAGGAAAAGTTATGCATATTGATTATCAATTATATTTAATATTAATTATTTATTATGCTAATAAAATCTTATTTATATCTTTTTGCAGTGGAGTGGTGGCTATAATTTGGAGGTGATGCACCACATTTAAGGAAGGTCGTCATTCGTGTACTTTCACAGATAACAACATCTAGTGGTTGCGAACGTAATTGGTCAATGTTTGCATTGATTCATATAAAGGTCTGCAATAGACTCTCCTACAGACGGTTAGAGAAACTAGTATATGTCCATTATAACATGCGGCTAAAATTGCGATATGTTGAGTTGGATAAGGAGCCAGAGGAATCAGATATTGATCCCATTGATCTCCAATTCTACCACGAAGATTCAAAGCCAATGTTAGATTGGGTTGAAGCAGCAGAGAACCAAGAGGATCCTCTACTTGATGAGGCGGGAGATCCTCAGCGTCCTTCACGTTTTCTCGCCGAGGCAATAGAAGAAGATGAAGCACAACCCCAACAGGTGGAGAATCCCCCTCGATTACAACATGGTAGGAGTCAAACTCCTCGAGGAACTACCGACACCCAATGGTCACACTCGTCCGCCCAACGTGCAAAGGCAAAGGGGAAGGTAGTAGCATCAGTTGCATCATTGGAAAGAATCGAGTCGGGCGACGAGACACCTTCACAATCACATTCTCTTTCTCACTCGATCTAGAGACATGATAGCAACACAGACAGCAGTGCCTCAATAGATGATGGCGGTGATGTCGGGCAGTCATTGGTCTCGTCTACACAACTTGAGGGTGGTGAATGGACTGAGGAGCAATATTTTACATATACCACTCAAGATTCAGATCATGGAACTCGACAAGGTACTAGTCAAGTTTATGCGTAGGAGGGGAAGGGGAAAGGGAAGGCAGTGGATGAATATGAACAAATGCGACAGAGCATACATGATATAGACATAGAAAGAGGCTCATCGTATTCACAACAATCGTATTATGGAGAATCATATGGGCAACAACAGTATGGTGATAGTTGGTCATCCTTCTCTAAGCGACAACATGATACAGAACAGCACCAATATATGCCTCAAGAGCTACTTCGGACAAATATGATTTATGATGATCAATCTACGATCAGCACCACATTAATGCATCAATGGCATACGGTGTGTCAATACACTATGTCATGAGATCAATTTCATGATTGGGTCCAACAAACGTATCATAATGATATGTATCGGATCGAGGACCCCGATCCACCACCCATGGAGGCCCGTCGTTCTTTTTGGTGGTAGAATCAACAATCAGGTATATCTAGATATGTGATTATTTAATTCATTTGAATTTTAGAGTTTATATTGTAACAAAATAGTCTAACAATTCAACTGATTTTTCTATAGATATTTCAATCTATAACGGGCTGAAATACGAACCTCGAACAAGACTACCTCAATGCCCAAAAAAGATATGTGATACTATTCTTACCTAATTTACATTGATTTTGTTAAACTTATACTATTACTATATTTATTCGTAACTTAAAAACCCTATCCTATTTTTTTTTAATTTTCAGGTATTTTCGGAGGGTTAAATCGGTGAAATCAGGTGTATCGCTCGGTACACCTCGGTGTACTGCTCGGTACACCATACCGTATCATACCGAGCCCGGGTCGAAATGCCGGTACGGTACGATGAACCTTAATATTTACGATTATATATTTGGTTGTTTATGCTATAAGATAAAGAGAGCTTCATTTATTATTGATGTTAGTTTGGCAAGTCTCATAGTCCCACATCGAGAAAATCAGACTTGTTATCTCCTATTGGAACTATAAATAAGGGCTTGGACTTTGAAGTCAGTGGCACCACAAGTGGCACCACAAGAAAACCTAAGTGTTTGCTTTGGGTTTAAGTCCACACTCAGTTAAATAGTTTGGGCTTATAGTTGAGGTTTTTCTTGTTTAGTATTTTCGGGTGTTTTATGGCCTAGGAACATCTTCCTAAGGCATTTGTAATTGTCCCTTTTATAGTAGTGATTTGCTCCTCTTTCGTCCGTGGATGTAGGTCAAGGTTAATTAACCGAACCACGTAAATCTGGTGTTCTTGTCGCTTCTTTTATTCTTCTGCTTTATTGTCTTTGTTGGATTGTCAAAATTACCCTTTGGTAAATTTCCTGGGGCTAGCTCTAACAAACTGGTATCAAAGCCTGGTTTCGGGATCTTTTAGCAATGATGACAATAACAAAGATTGTTGTCGAGAAATTCGACAAAAATATCAACTTCGGCTTGTGGCAACTCAAGATAGAGGTCATTCTAGTTCAAGACGGAGTTGATTTGGTACTATAGGGAGCCGAGAGCATTCCAGATGATATGTCAAAAGAAGAGCTTGCGGGTATGGATAAGAAGGCCCGATCAAGCATCATTCTAAATCTCTCTGACGAGGTTTTACGGGAGGTAGCTACGGAGACTACGGCTAAGAGCATATGGGACAAGCTTAAAGCCTTGTACATGAAGAGGACAGTGGAGAATCGTCTCTACTTGAAGCAGAGTCTATGTATGCTTCGGATGACTGAAGGTACATATATACTCTCACATCTTGATAAGTTTGATTCTTTGGTTATGGATTTGGAGAATATAGATGCAAAAATTGATGATGAGAATAAGGCTTTGTTACTCTTGTGTTCTCTTCCCCAATCTTTTAAGCATTTCCGTGATACTTTGATTTATAGAAAAAAAACAGTTTCGTATCAAGAAATTAAATCTGCACTGAAATCTAAGGAGCAGATAAACAGGAATATCACTCGGGAAAGTAGAGAGAATCAGGATGAGGGTCTGGTTGTTAGGGGGAGAATGGATAAAAGAGAATTTGACAGTAGTATATCTAAATCCAGACATAGAAATTTGGAATGTAGATATTGTCATAAAATGGGGCACATTAAGGCTGATTGCTTTAAATTGAAAAATAAATTAAAGCAAAAAGGAAAACTTATTGAGAAAACTACTGAGTCCGCTGAAGCTAGTGTAGCATCTGATGAGAATGTTGAAAATATTTTCTTTGCTACTGATGATAGGACGATGTCTAAAAATGAATGGATTTTAGATTTAGGTTGTTCTTATCACATGTGTCCCAATAGGGATTTGTTTTCCACATATGAATCTTGTAATAGTGGAATTGTTTTGATGGGCAATAATGACGCATGTGATGTTGTTGGTAGAGGAACAATTCGAATTAAAATGCATGATGGTATTGTGAGGATGCTCACTAATATTAGATATGTTCCTGATTTAAAAAAGAATCTCATCTCTTTAGGCACCCTAGAGGCTCTTGGGTGTAAATACACAGCTGAAGGTGGAGTTATGAAAGTTTCTAGAAGTGCTCTTGTTGTTATGAAAGCTTGTAGGTCTGGTAGCTTGTATATTTTGCAGGGAACTACTGTCACAAGCTCAGTTGCAGTCTCATCATCATCATTATCTAATTTTGACATCACCAAATTATGGCATATGCGTTTGGGTCATATGAGTGAAAAAGGTTTGAGAATATTGAGCAAAAGGGGTCTACTTTGTGGACAGAGTATTGGGCCACTGGATTTTTGTGAACACTGCATTTTTGGAAAGCAGAAAAGAGTCAACTTCAATTCTCCGGTAGTTCACAAAATGAAAGGTACTCTTGACTATATTCATTTAGACCTTTGGGGTCCAGCTCATGTTCAGTCTAAGGGTGGTGCTAGGTATATGTTAACTTTCATTTATGATTATTCTAAGAAAGTTTGGGTTTACTTTCTGAAGCATAAAAATGATGTTTTTCTAATCTTTAAACAAAGGAAGGCTTTGATTGAGAAACAAACAGGTAAACAGATTAAGCGGCTTCGAACAGATAATGGCATGAAATTTTGTGAAGGTGACTTTGAAGAATTATGCAAAAATGAAGGAATCGTTCGGTATCGTACTATTAGGATGACGCCTCAGCAAAATAGTGTGGCCGAACGTATGAACAGAACACTCTTGGAGAGAGCAAAGTGTATGATCTCAAATGTAGGGTTGACAAAGGACTTTTGGGCAGAGGCGATTAATATGGCCTGTTACGTTGTCAACCGTGCTCCTTCTGCAGCACTTAACTTTAAAACTTCGGAGGAAGTTTGGTCAGGTACTCCTGCTGATTATTCTAATTTAAAAATTTTTGGGTGTCCAGCATACATGCATGTAAATGAAGGAAAATTAGAGCCTCGAGCTAAAAAATGCATTTTCCTTGGGTATGCTTATAGGGTGAAAGGATACAGATTATGGTGTTCTAATCTCAAATCCCCAAAATTTATAATCAGTAGAGATGTTACTTTTGATGAATTGTTTATGTTATCTTCCAAAGAGGATTCTACTAGTTGTACAAATGATAGTGCGCAGAAGCAGGTGGAGCTTGAGATTGGTAGTTCAGATTCTTTCGAACTCTTCTACTCAAAGAATACCAGTAGATGGTCCCGAGTCTACTGATGTAGATGATCTAGGAAGAGCAATATTCCATAGCCAAGGATAGATCACTGAGAGATATTCGACCACCACAAAGATATACAAATTTGGTTGCATATGCTTTGTCTGTTGCAGAAGAAACAAGTGAAGTTGGTGAGCCTACTTCTTACTCAGATGCAGTTTCTTGTGATAATTCTGCTAAGTGGTTGATTGCGATGAATGAAGAAATAGAATCTCTCTATCAGAATAGAATTTGGGATCTTGTGAAGCCGCCTTCGAATAAGAAAATTGTTGGATGCAAATGGGATACTATTGCTGAGGGAAAGGTCTTTGTTCAGAAAATTCATACGAAGGACAATCCAACTGATATGCTTACGAAGCCTCTTCCGGTTTACAAGTTCAAGCAATGCTTGGACTTGGTTGGTGTTCATTGTTGGTGATTGCCCATTGGGGCTTTTATGAAGAAGGTGGAGCAAGTTTTGTTGGGACATGCCAAGGTGGAGATTTGTTAGTTTGGCGAGTCCCATAATCCCACATCAGGAAAATCAGACTTGTTATCTCCTATTGGAACTATAAATAAGGGTCTGGACTTTGAAGTCAGTGGCACCACAAGTGGCACCACAAGAAAACCTAAGTGTTTGCTTTGGGTTTAAGTCCACACTCAGTTAAATAGTTTGGGCTTATAGTTGAGGTTTTTCTTGTTTAGTATTTTCGGATGTTTTATGACCTAGGAACATCTTCCTAAGGCATTTGTAATTGTCCCTTTTATAGTAGTGATTTGCTCCTCTTTCGTCCGTGGATGTAGGTCAAGGTTAATTGACCGAACCATGTAAATCTGGTGTTCTTGTCGCTTCTTTTATTCTTCCGCTTTATTATCTTTGTTGGGTTGTTAAAATTACCCTTTGGTAAATATCCTGAGGTCAGCTCTAACAATTGATAATTAGCATGTTGTTTGTCAAATTCCTCTGCATGCAATACATAAATTCAAGTTTGTGCCCATTCCTCATTTCAAGTTTCATATATCTTGATTTTATATGGAATAGAATGAGTTTGAGAGTAGCCATTTATAATATTTTAAAACACAGTTACCATGTTTTTTTTTTTTTTTTTTTTGTAATTGAACAAGAAAGTCTGCAAGTAGCGAGTTACAATGTTTTGAATATTTTCTTTTACAAGTGAACAAAAATATTGTAACCATTTAAACTGTAACTAACTTTTTATCACCTTAAATCTCCTGGTTTTTCATTTATTATTGATAATTAGCATGTAGTTTGTCACATTCTCCTGCATGAAATGTTACATGTAAGTTTGTCCACATATCAATTGATATTCCAAGTTTTGTATTCTTGAGTTTACATATAATGCAAAAGATCAAAACAAGCTGGTGAGTTATTATATATTTTATTTAACAAAATAAAATTAATGTAACATGTTCAAAGATATTGTAACTCTAAATCATCTAAGGTCATGCATGTGATGTTTATGATTGAATGTTTGATTGTTTATGTTAAAATCTGTAAAACTTTTTTTACCATTGATGATTAACATGTTTGTCATGTTCCTTACATGCAATGCCTAAATCTATATTTAAGCTCAGTCCCCATTGTAAATTATGTTCATATCAATTGAAATTTTAAATTTCATATATGTTGAGTTTGTATGTAATGAAAAAAAAAGAAAGAAACAAATAGTGATGAAAATGTACATTGAC
The DNA here is from genome assembly GCF_036884655.1 of Musa acuminata AAA Group. NCBI lineage: Eukaryota > Viridiplantae > Streptophyta > Magnoliopsida > Zingiberales > Musaceae > Musa > Musa acuminata. The sequence goes on from NC_088327.1 coordinate 40,035,219, forward strand.
GGAAGTATATTCTGACGGAATCATATGCCAATGTGGAAGGGGGAGTGGGAAGTTCGACGGAAGTTTTGGCTGAAACAGATGCCGAAGAAAAATTTTATTTACTTCAAAACCAATTTACAAAAAGTCAAGGAAAACACACAATAAAATAAAAATAAGGTAAAAGGTAAAAATGGAGAAACGTTACTGTTATAGAGAAAATGATATGATAAACATCTCGACGTTATACGATTAACATATTGACATCAAATGATCAATATCTCGATATTAGTTAGATATCCAAGTATCGGGTGACTGACATCTTGGTACTAGGTGATAGACATATGAGTGACACCTCAATGTTAAGTAGTCGATACCCCGATAACATCGGTACTAAGTGATTGACACCTTTGTATCGAGTGATCGATACATGATCGACACCTCGAAGTCAGGTGGCTAGCCCATCGACATTGGGTAGCCACTATGTGGTGGCTTTGTCTTGTCCCACCAATCAATCAACCTCTACCATGTGATCTACACATGTCAGAACATAATATGTCAGATCAATGATAGTTACACCCAAGATTGGTGCACCATGTTCCCACGAGCAACATATCATCCAGAGGTAACGACTTTGATAACCCACTATAAAAGATATTCCATAAGGACATCTCAACACACAATCTAAACTTAGAATAAATTCAATCTATCTGACTAGCTTACTAATTTAAGCATTAAAGAAACATTGTCAAGAGGACTCTGATGTAATTTTGTAGGGTTCAAATCGAGTCGTGATAATTGACTTTATTCAACCTTAAACAACCAAAATCTGACTATTGATTAACATATCTCAAGATATGTTAAATGGGTTGAATCCAAATATCTCAAGAAAGCTTTGCTAGACTATCTCAACCCAACCTCGAGGACCCAAATGGTTTGAATCTAATAATGTCAAATGATATTGTGCTGAACCCCCTAATCCCGATACTTTCAAGACCAACCCCTCTCACTTTTCAAATTCCTAATCATCTACTCTTTCGTCGGTTATTTCAAGATTTGACGACCACGAACCACTTCCTCCCTAATAACATGCACTATCTACACTTACCACCATCACTATCCTAGTTAAGGATAAGTGAGCTAAGAAGTGACCCAAGGAAATCAAGGTAGTGCTATTGGTTACTCTACCAAAGAAGGTGACACTATCGGTCCAATGAACCATGGGAGACAACCCCATCTAGAGGTAACGGAGCCTTTGGATGAATCCCATTAGATCCATATAGACCAAACCAAATTATCAAGATTGGGTCGACATTATTAGATGAAAAGAAAACTAAGTTGGTCAACTTCTTATGCATGAATTTTGAAGTGTTTGCTTGGTCACCAAGGAACATGCCCAGGATTAATTGAGGCATACTCAACAGTAACCTCGAGCATCAACCGTTCGATAGAAGCCCCGAAAGTTCATTTCAAATCCACACTAGTAATACAAGAAGTGAGTAAATTATTGTACGTCTATTTTATTCGTGAGATTCATTATCCCAAGTGGCTCACTAATACAATTATTGTAAAGAAAAATAATGAAAAATGACATATGTCGATTATACTGATCTTAACAATTAGTTAACTTCACCTCTAACCATGAATCATTAACTTTGATGGATGTATTCTTCGGATGCAACTAGATAAAAATGATACGAGAAGATAAAGAGTGCACATCATTTATCATATATTAATTACTATAAAGTGATGCCCTTCGAACCTAAGAATGCTAGAGCTACCTACTAATGGATGGTCAACAAAATATTCCATTAGTATAAATGGATGATATGTTGGTGATGGGTTAGACCGTGGACACCCACTTGGCCAATCTAGGAGAGACATTTGCAGCAATTAAGAGGTTCCAAATGCAGCTAAATCACTCAAAGTGCATGTTAGGCATTGGCTCTTGTATGTTCCTCAATTTCATGGTCCATAGCGAGGAACCGTCAAAGTCATTGTATCTCTACCTATCAATAACATCGACAGCTATGAGTTTGGTGCTAATCAAAGAGGAGACTCGAATCCAAAGATCGGTGTATTACACCAACCATGTGCTTTAAGATATAGAAACTCAATATCCTAAATTCAAGAAGCTAACTAGGAAGCTTCAATCATATTTCCAAGCTCACCACATTCTTGTATTGACAAACCAACCGAAGCTATAGATTCTCTCAAATTCGGACACTATCGGCACACTCCTTAAATCATAGGTGGAACTCAATAAGTTTGACATATCCTATTATTTATGGACTGTCATCTATTAGAATCATAATGGCACTAAGAAAGGGGGCTGAATTAGTGCTGCAATAATTTTTTATCTAATTTTAAAGTTCGATCGATAAATCTATATTAGAAATGCAATGAACCAAAAATACAAGTAAGGGTTGCAAGTAAAGTAAATGAGTAAGCAATAACAAATGAAAAGCAAGAGAAGGAATGCAACTATTTTACCGTGGTTCGGTCTTTCTGACCTATGTCCACTTCCGATTCCTCTTCCCTCGAGGTCACTGGCTTTTACTATCGATCTTCTTTCCTATTGGGCGAAGATTAGCTACCCTTGTTATAGCTTTTCTTCTTTTAGTAGGTTTAGGAGAAAACCTTCACACTCACTCTTTTATAAGATCTCTCACCTCCCACAATTTAGAATTACCTCTAAACTCAAGAAGGAGGAAGAGACTCAAACAATGCTCAAAGAGAGAGCTACAACTCTTCACAAACTCAAAAATTGATGCTCTATCATCAAGTCTTAAGGGGGTATTTATAGACCCCAAAAGGCTTAAATAGTTAAAAATTTTAAATCCCCAAAAATTTTAGGGTACAAACGGTGCTACCGCTAACACCTAGCGATACTACCGTCGTAACTTTTAACATTGCAATTTTGAACTTTTGGGCGGTATCACCATCGAAATTTTGAATTCTGAGTGGTACCATTGCCACCCTAAGTGATACCACTGCCTACATAGGTGGTACCACCATTGACAACGCTGACAAGCCCTATTTGTGCTTGTCGGTTGACTCAGACAGTACCATTGCTTGGGCTTGACAGTACCACCACCCAGGCTTGCTTAAGGCCACTATTTTGGCCTTTTAATAGGCTCGATTTGGCCCAAGTCTAAGCCCATTAGTTTCTTGATAAGTTAGTATGGTTTTGGCTTAATAACAACTCAATTTGACCCAAAAGATCTCGAATAAGACTTTAATAATCCAACCATATATCCGACATAATTACGAAGCTTTCAGCACGTTGTGTGCTATTTTGGCATATCATCCGATATTTCAGCACTTCGCTCGAACCTCCAGCATATTATTCTTTCCTTTAGCATATCGCCTGATCTATCGGCATGTCAACTTTCCCACGACATCTAATCTTTTAGTGCAATACGTAATCCTTTTGGCATGATGCCTGAACTTATAGCACAAAATCCATTCTTGGCCAAGTCAACCAATCCTCTAGCTCAACGTCCAATTTTCGACATGATACTATTCTCGACATAATGTTTGATTCTCCTGCTTTGACAATTGGCCCTTGATGGTTTGACTCATTGATCGATGTATTTCTTACGTCACTTATCTCAAAAGCATATCAATCCATAAACTCATCGATTGATTTCATTATCAAAATCCGAGATTCAACAATCTCTCCCTTTTTTATGATGACAATCAATTGATAATGGAATTTTAACTAGGCTCCCTCTATCTATATATTATTTTGAAATATAATGAACTCAAATTGAAAAAATAATAACCTTTCTGTTAGTCTTTGAATTCAAGTCGAAACAATTTTGATCATAAATTATAGTGATTTTCAATAGTAATCATATGCATAATTTTAGTTAAAATATCAAAATAATCATTGCATAAAACATATGCATAATTTTAATTAAAAATATCATAATAATCACTACACAAATCATATGCATCATCATCATCATAGATTAAAATATCATAATCTTCTTTGTTTGACATACACAATTACCATATCATAAAAAAGTAAAGACTTTTTCTCTCTCTTTATCATCAACAAAAATGAGAAATATACAAGCTACGGTAGTGGTAGTCCAAAATATCTAAACAAAGTATGAAAATGTGCATCAAAAGTATCAAGTTGTTAATGAATCTATTGCATCTCAGTCAAAATCTGGTCTTGACGAAGCTTAATACAATCCAATCGGGCTATTATGGAATTAGAAGATGAAGAGGGTACTGGATCCATTGGAGATCTCACCTCAAAGGGACTAGTAGAAGAAGAAGGACTGTCCCTATGTATAGGTATTTCTGATTCAGGCTTAGGTGGAGGAGGATAAGTTCGTCTAGGTAATCTAATCCAAATTCTATTTATTATAGTGCACCTCAATCTTCTTAATAGGTTTCTATTAATGATATTAAATCTGTCTAGTTTTATGATTTCTTCATCTAGTGGGATAGTTATATCGTGTGTATATAATAGTCTAATAATCAAGCCACCATATAGAAGCATCATGTTCTTCTAAGATATACCAATTATATTTTGAAGTATAAGATATCCAAAGCAATTATTACGCCCTGTCATAATTTAATATATAGTGCCTATTTCTAGAGCATTTATTGTTTAGAAAGTAAATACTAATCATAATATGATGAAGTAATTTTATGTTAAATGGTAACAAATGCTCATAACTCTTTGGAACAATAGATAGGTTAGGGTTTCCCAAAAATGGTACCAATAGCCTCAGAATATATAACCTCGAAAATGGTTGTCCTCTAAAATAACAATCTCATCAGTTTCTAGTAATTCTTATAAGATTACAAATTATGCAATCTGTAATAGGTATATGATGCCCTAGAAGATAAGTAGATATCCTATCATATTCATTTGCATGTAAATTGTTATTGAACAATCTAACTAGTCTAGGGTAGATAGATTTACTAATTTGAAATTTTGGAAGGACATTTAAGTTAAAGAACCATTGAATTATATCTAAATTACCCAAATATTTTAAATCTACATACTTTTGGATAACCCTAGATTTGAAGTTTGAAAATCTAAGAGCATATTCATAGGAGTCGAAAAGAGTGATGTCATAGGTTTCATATATTCTCCTCTTTCCTTTGTCCCTTAAGGATCTTCTAGGTGCCATGAAGACTACAATATGTATTACCCAACAAAAAGGTTAAGATTAATTAATAGATTAAAAATAAGAGGAGGATTTAGAGGTTACCCTTGTAGTCTAGCCTTTTTCCAAGTCTATCCTCTTTCTAGATCACCAAGAGGATTGATTGAGTTCTAATCTTGATCCTTAGGCTTATAGAAGGAGAGATGAGAGTCCTTGGACTTTAGAGGGAGAAAGGTTCTTGATGAGAGATTGGTGGATTTTGAGGAAGAGAGTGTTAGGAATGAGTCGGCACTAAAAATGCTTAGTTTGTGTGTCTGATCCTTAGATTGAGATATCAAGGATGTCCTATATGAGTATTCCGCTCTTTGATACCGGACTTATAGGTATGGAGGTTCCAGATCTAGCACAACCGATCATCGGGAGTGGTTGCCAACTTTACGAGGGCAATTGAGTATCAATAGATGATCATCCACTCTCGGTGTTACGAGAGAAATATCATATGTGTCCTTACTCAAGTAAATCCCTAGCTATGGTCATTCAGATTGAGAGAGAAAGAGTTCTCTGAGAGAATCCAATTAGAGCGAGACTCAAGTAGATTTCGTATGAGCTTGACAACATAATATCCGATATATGATCTTTGGGATATTAGATGGATGAGAGACTATAGATATATAGTAATTGAGAACAAACAGATCTAATGGATTGGATTCTCCTATATCATCTAGGGATTATGATGTAGTGGCATAGTATGTCCGTAGTCGATAATTCAAGTGAATTATTATAAGAGATGATAATTCACTGAGTCAGAATGAGTTTTGATATATATGACTCACAGTCAGCTTGATATTGAGCCTAGAGAGTCACACACATATGGTAGGTGTTGTAATAAATAGAGATTCGAATATGAGATATCCGTTGGAGCCCCTATCATATTGGATATTCAGTAAGCCCTTGAATTATTGAATCTTGTGGACAAGATCCAATAAGAGCCAATGAAAGATTATTGGGTAGAAATCTACTAATCCAAGAGACTTGGGTAGTTGGATGGAGATCTAGTACCCAATGTGGTAGGATCCATTAGGGTTAAGTTGATATGGACCTCTATAAATAGGAGGAAACAAAAGGGGCATAGGTTATACCCTTTTTAGCTGCTACCTCCTATTCTCCTCCCTCCCTCTCCTCCTCAACCGAAACCCTAGTTTAGGGTGTGTGGACAGCAAGAAGGACCAGCTCCTCTTTCATCATGTAGTGCGCATGGAGAGGAAGATCGTGTAGCGATTTAAGGAGCGTCTTCATCGCATCTACCATGTGGATCACTACTAGAGAGGAGGATGGTTGACCTTCTTCATCCACTCCTATATATCTAAGATTTTACAGGGATATACGATCTCCCTATATAACAAATCTACCTTGACACATATAGTTTTCGATTTTTGTATTTTGTTTTTGTGCACCAATCTTCGTACAACAACGAATTTTTTTTTTTTAATTTAGGATTTTATTTTTCTGTTCTTCCATTGTGCATGTGATGCTCTGTCCAAGTTTCCCAACAAAAAGTACCAAGAGTTCAATGTTATTTAGGTGTGTGAGAACTTCTAAAAGTAGAAAGCCTCGAAAAAAATAGGTGGAGGGGGAAGCCAAGTCCCACCTCTAGTGCATCTGTGCATATGTGAAATAGGTGATGTGACTCATAGGGTCAGTCACCTAATCAAGTACCAATTAACTCAAACTCGATCATGATGTGGTAGACCTCCTAGATGGTATATAGGTCAGAGGCCAACTCGATCGAGTCCAAGTCAAAAAGACTGTCATAGGTGGCGAAGCCCTACCACTAGATGACTTTTGAGGGGGCAACATCCATCGGAGTGACTAACTCAACTCCCTTTGAGGAAGATAGTTCTACTATTGACACCAAAGGTGGTGATAGGAGTGGCGAACTATCTGAATCTAAAAAGCTGCTACAGGAGGAAGAAGACATTAATATCTTAGACCTTGGGAGTCAGAAGCGGAATACAATGTCCTAGGAGCTCTAAAACGTAAGCAATTGTGGGGAGCAAAGGTTGACTAGCCCACTATTTATAGGGGCTAAGGGCGACACTTCTTCAGCTTTTATTTAAATCCTAGGCGCCTTGAAGGGAGGAGGCGACGTGGCACTATTCGAACTACGAAGGGACACATAGCATGATATGAACAATCGGAGGGTCATTCATATCATCATTATGATCTCATTGAATCCGCCACAATCTACACAATCACCATGTGGAGGCCTTAGATCTTACTATGTCAACCTAATCATAGGTAGTTATGGCGTGTGCTCAAGTGTCAGATCATGCTCGATCTTGTGCAACTATCAAGGGAGGTAGCATTCTCGACATGTGCCTCTGCTACCACGTGCAGCCCTGTTGGCCCACCACACAAGGCCTTGTCATCCCACCTCTGTCACTATGTGCAGTCTTGTTGGCCCATCGAGCACCATCACACATGGCCTCGTCGGCCTACCGAAAGCCACCACACATGGCCTTGTCGACCCATTGAGCGCCATCACACGTGGCCTTGTTGGCCCACCGAGTGCCACTACATGCGACCTTAATGACCCACTAAGCACAACCTTGTTAGCCTACTAGGCACCACTGTGCATGGCCTTGTTCGCCCATTGAGCATCACAACTATATATAATGATTCAACCAAATAAGCACTGTCGACCACGAAACCCCCTTCGAGCCTCAATATCAATAGCCAACTGAATGACACTTCCCAACATATTTCTATTATGCTCCACATAGCCCACGAAGTGGGGGGAGGGGGCATATGTTATGGATATAACAACATAACCGATACTTCGGTGCCACGTGACTGACACATCAATGCTAAATGGTTGACACGTAAATGCCAGTCAACCAACACCTCTCTATTATGTGGTCGACATGCGATTGACACCTCAAGGTTAAGTAGTTGACACTTCCATAACATCGACACTAGGTGACTAACACCTTAATATTAAGTGACTGGCACTTTGACGTTAGGTGGCTGGCACGTCAACACTAGGTGGTCGCCATGTTGACACGGACTTAGCTGGATTTGCCTAAGTCGTGCGGCACCCTCGCGCGTCCGTCCGCAAAGGTCAGCCTCCCCGAAGCCTCCCATTGTCCCTTAGGACCACCAAAAGAGAGAACGGGTTAGAGAGAACGCCTCCAACGGGATCCACAAGCAAACATCTCCGAAAAACACTTCATAGACAATGCAAATTACAAACAGACTTTACAAGCTCTGAACAGTGGCACAACAAAGGGTAAAATGGTCCATTACAGACCGAAAAGCTCTCGCACGTGTCCACATGACACAACCTTTATTTACAAGCCTAAAGAGGCCACCAACCCAACAAAAATGGGACTTATAAGCCTTCGGCTGCCCCTTTACATTCTGTACAAGGCATGAACATGCCAAACGACACGGACAGATATAAGCATTACATCAAACACCTTGTTTAGAAGTTTGTCCGTGACATTCTCCCCCATTTATCCCTTCGACGTCCTCGTCGAAGCCTTTGTGAACACTGCAACTCTTCGCCTTTGCCGAGTCTTCAATCTTCTGCTCCAGCTGCAATGCGCCTCCTGGTTCCCAGCTGCTCTCCGCTGCTGTTTCTGAGTAGTCGAACCTTTGATCCGCCATGCTGCTTCAACTCGCCAATGACTCTGACTCTGGTGTGGGGTTGGCTGAGTTGTATTGATCCTCGTTGATTCCTGCGGATCCACCAAATGAAGGAAAAGACCATTCTTACTGTGCCAGTTTCTCAAAATTTCCACATGCTGCTTGAACTGGGTGGATGCTTGTTGGAGCTTTAACGAGCATCGCCTCACAAACTTCTGAAGTTTTGGGTCCTTCCTCCACAAAATCTGCTCATTGACTCTTCTTTCAGTTAGTTGTCACATCCAAGTAGGTTCGCATCACTTCCGCTTTCGATTGGCATTTCGTTGGGAAATGAAGCGGACAATCTACTCTTAGTAGCACTGATCACCGTTGGTGAGGATTTGACAACTATTGTCTTCCATTATCTTCGAAGGGTCTTTGAACTTGTGCAGAGCTCCTCTGCTAGATAGATAAGAGAACTGGGGTACTCGGTTTCGCCCATTCTCTTAAGAGTTGAGAAGGCAAAGGTTACTTGACTTCGCCCACCTCCTCGAGGTTGTACTTCATGCATCGAGCTGGTTACTGGCCTTCGCCTGCTCTTTGCTCACACTTCTGAAGCACTTGAAGTGTTTGCACTCCTTGCGTTGAGTTAGCTACTGTGATTCACCTTCTCAATGCCATTGAACTTCTGGAATGCAGGAAGTTTTCACCCCAACTTGGAGTAATTCTCTGATAGATGAGGTCGCCTCTGGGATTGTACCGTCTTCTCCATCAACCCTGCCGCCTACTCCACTGAGTAGCAAAGGTACAGCACCACGTACTGCCTGCTTCGTTCCTTGGTCGTGCACTCTTGCATGACCCGAAGTCCTTCACTTACGGCTATCTTGATGAGAAACTTGTTGACACCGGTCTTACGAAGTTTCTTGGCCTCTGCCCTTCAGCCTTGTCTCGGTACTTGGAGATTGCCTCTGCATGCTCCACCTCCTCGGCCCCTTTCACGACCAAGCGCTCTCCCTCCGTGAGAGCAAGGGATCAATGACTTTGACGGAAGTCCCGCCTCTGCGGTACCATGGCGCTGCCATGCCCATGGCCCTACTATCCGTCGTCTCGCATCTACATCCCTTTTCTTCACAATCAGTAGATATGCCTTCGTGACACTCCTCTGAGTCCACCTCCATTCTCACTGATTGCTTGATTTTGGGTAGCTAAGTCCCTCTGGACTTGTCGTCGCTTCCTCGCCCCTTTCGACCTCCTGCTTCAACACCTCTGTGTTCTCCAAGCAGTCTGTTTGGTCGATGGAAATACAGACTACAACTCCCATGCATGGCCTCTGCCATCACATTGTAGGGTTTGCACCGATTCTGTTCTCCTTAGCTTCCTTGGTAGCAACGTTCGCTTACTCGACCTTGTCCTCTGACTTATCGGGCTCCCTTAAGCGAATATGAGCTCTGGAGCAGTCCAACTCTCCAGCTGCTTCGATCATACCTCTGCATGATCAAGTCCCTCTCATGGGACTCACTGGTACTTGCATTCGAACTTTTCCCTTGGTGGAACCCAGCCCCCATATGCTGATGATCAAGGTTTTCATCCGATGCAAAATTCGGTGCACGCCCGGAAGACCCGCCTCTGCGGTACCATGGCCTTCACTCCTTGAATCCATAGCCCTTCTTGCCATCGTGTTGTTCACCAAAGCGGAGCTCCCAGTAGCTCCCGATCATACCTCCATATGATCTAGTCCCTCCCGGGACTATGTCGTGTGTGTCGCATTGCCACGAACTGTTCCACCACGATCCGCTGCACCATGTCGCCTCCTGGTGACATCTCCATTGCATTCTGATCCTTGTGGAATAAACTCGAATTTTGAACCCTCCATGTGTGGCCTCTGCCAATACATCGCAGGGTCTCCTCCACCTTCGATTTTGTTCGCTCCTTTGGCAATCGACCTTCATCCACCCACTCTTGGGTCACACCTAGATGAAGCACTGCTCTAGGACAGTCCGTCGCCTAGTAGCTCCCGAAGTCCACCGACTTCGCTGTAATTTGTGCGCCATTGCCTGGATCCTGGGCCTCTGCCCCTACCAGCACAATCTCCGCTGCGCACTGCTTCCTTCATGGCAACTTGAATGGCAACACTGTGGCATATTCTTCAAGAGTACCCGCCTCTGCGTCCTCTTGCCCCGTGCTAAGGCCTTCTGAACCCAACTTCGCCTCCGCAAATTGAGTCGCCTTAGTTCCTCCATCAAATGCTCCTCCGAGATAAGGTGCATGTGCCTAGAAGCTCCCTTCGTCTTTGGCACCATGCAAGATGAGTCCGCTCCGTCAGAATGAAGGACCCATGGAACAACATGATCCTACTCTTGCCTCTGCAAGAGTTCATGTCTTTGACCTCTGTCTAAGGAAAGCACTGTGCTTCTGCTCCATGTTCCAACTTCTCTGCTGGCTCCCTTCATGCGGCTTGGGTACTTCACCAAGTTACACCCAAGTTGCTCCGCTCCTCGTTTTTGCATTGAGTCGATGGTGGCCCTCGTGCCCACCATTCCACGGGTCAGCCCTCCCTTGAGTCCGATCTCCACATCGACTCCAAGTGTGCCTTCATTTAAGTTTCTTTGGGTCGCTCCCCCACTTGATCTCGCAATGCATCCACCAATGCATTCTCTCAAGCGAGATCATGCGACGACTCCTCGCCGCTTGCTCAGTCCATCGAGCTTCGTGGAGTTGTTGTTTTGTTGAGGTACTCCTCCTCAACATGTGCAGTCCGTCGCACATGATTCTCCCTCTGGAGAGCCGGGACTTATCCCTCCTGGATAACTATCCCATTTGAGCAACATCTCTCTTCGTTTCGGAGACCACCATCCCCTTGGACTACTCCGATCTGCTGAACAAACTGTGCATTGTTCTACCTCTTGCAAACGCACTTGCTAGATTGCGACTCCACGTCAATACAGCCCCCACTACACCCCTCAAGGCCTAGCAACATGCTGAACTCATTGCACACTTCAGCCTCCTACGGACGTATCCTTCGCTTGCCAAAGAGAAAGTTTCAATGCTCCATGGCGCCGAGTCTCGGTCGCCTTGGGATGGCCACGAACATTCCGTCGTCCACATACAAGCCCATGCATGAGTACCAAATTCTTCGAGTTAGCAATTCCCCTCACCTCTGTGAGCTTTGCATAACTCTTTTGGTCGTTGCGCAACTCATTCCACCTTGCATGGTCTCATTCTTGCCAAGCGTCTCGCTTGCCTAGAGCACCATCAAGTATAGTTGTCAACGTTGAGCCGTAGCTCAAACTCAGCCATCCCAACCTTTGTGCGCTCCAAATTTTTCCAAGCTTGCCTGTTCTCGTGGTGCCTCTTGCGCGAAGGGTTGGCCATTCCTCTGAATGCCAATTTCAGATGCCCGCTCCTCTGAGCGACTCTTTTCTCTACATCTCCATGCCCGTTTTCCCTCAAACGGTCGCGCGTTGCTGACTGCCCTCAACGCAGCCCCGCTAGGTCCCCCACGTTTGCATGTCAAGTGTTTCTATGAGTGCTTATCCCGCTCTGATACCATATGACACGGACTTAGCTGGATTTGCCTAAGTCGTGCGGCACCCTCGCGCGTCCGTCCGCAAAGGTCAGCCTCCCCGAAGCCTCCCATTGTCCCTTAGGACCACCAAAAGAGAGAACGGGTTAGAGAGAACGCCTCCAACGGGATCCACAAGCAAACATCTCCGAAAAACACTTCATAGACAATGCAAATTACAAACAGACTTTACAAGCTCTGAACAGTGGCACAACAAAGGGTAAAATGGTCCATTACAGACCGAAAAGCTCTCGCACGTGTCCACATGACACAACCTTTATTTACAAGCCTAAAGAGGCCACCAACCCAACAAAAATGGGACTTATAAGCCTTCGGCTGCCCCTTTACATTCTGTACAAGGCATGAACATGCCAAACGACACGGACAGATATAAGCATTACATCAAACACCTTGTTTAGAAGTTTGTCCGTGACAATGTGGTAGGTACGCTAATATTTTATAGCTTCATCTGGTCCCACCTACCAACCACCCCTCACCATCTGATTTACACCATGTCATAATGTTATGCCATCTTGGACTTGACACGGACCAAAGATAGTTATACTCGAAATTGGCGCACCATGTTCCCATAAGCAACGTAACGTACAATCCGTAAGTAATAACTCTAGGAATCTACTCTAAAAAGGGTTCTATAGGTATATCCCAACACATAATCTAAACTCAGAATATGTCTAATCCATCCTACTAACCTACTAACTTAAGTGTCAGAGGAGCATTGTCAAGAGTGCCTCGATATAGTTTTATAGAGTTCAAATTGAGTCAACGAGGGTGAAGCTAACTTGAAGAAAGGATTAAGCTTGATCTAATTCAGCTTCCACCTCTCACAATCAAAATCTGACTTAATAATTACTTTTAAGGAAAAATGTCCGAAGTATGAGGAAGAAACGAAGAGACGGGGAAGAGAAAAAGCATGAACCTAACCGATGATGAGGAGAAAAAGTAAGAACCATGGAGAAGTGGGAAGATAGAAGGAAATGAGATAACAAAGGCCACGAGATTCGATGGACTAATTGCGGAAAAAAAAAATAAGAGCTATTGAAGATGTTATATAGGCAGGTATTTTGGAGATTAAGAAAAAAGAAGGGTATTATTAGGGAAAATATAAAATGAGGGGTTTTCCAGGAAATCTTTTACCCTAAATAAATTTATATATTATGAAATGTTCAAAGAAAAATTAGTTAGTATGATATATTTAGAAAATAAAAGAAACTATTAACCAAATATTGGTCTATAATCTATAAACTTGAGCTCATAGGTTGTATTGATATCTAACAACCATGAGATGAATTATTATTTCTGCGACGATCTCTCGTGATTTAGTTAGATTTTGAAGAATGCGGAAATTCCTTCATGAGGAAAATATGGAACATGTGATTTGCACAGTCTCCCATATGAGTAAATAATTTTTAGTTGGCTTAATATATAATATGTCAATCTATGACATATGCATCTAATTTTGAGCTTTGAAATCGTGCCATGTCATGTTGGAAGCCGTCCAACAAAAATTTTCTTATACCAATGTGTTTTGTCTTTTCTTTGTAGGATGCAAACAAAGCTGATATCAATGTAATACTGTCTAACAACTATCAATTTGTTAGAAGTCGATCTAATAGATAATTGGTCTTCATGATTGATATTATGCAAAGTGAGTCACTGTCGCCTTTCTCTCGTATAGAATTGAAATTATGGCTATCTTTACGTACTAAGGGACTTTCTATCAACTTATAATACGATTTAATATAATATTTCTCCAACTATACGAAGAAATCTCTTTATTCTATTCAGAAAAATCATTCATTCTGTTGAGAGAAATCCTTCCTCCTGTATAAATAGGAGAAGAACATGTTAATATATTTAAGCTTTTTCACTTCTTTAATAATTATTCTTATCTTCTATTATTTTTATCATAATATACTCAAAAGATACTACCCTTACTAATTATTTGACTGCATGGCTGAACCCTTTGAATGGTGGGTGGACTATGAGCGTCAATATGTTCTGTGCTATAACTCACTCACCTAAGAAAACTAGGAACAAGTCAAATCTTTCATATATATATATACATCTCTCTCTCTCTCTTTGCCTATTGTGATCCTAATTTTTTTTTTGTAAGAGGTAAGATGAGTACATGCGTACTACCAGTAGGACAGTAGCCATAATGAAACGATAGTATATAAAGACAAATAGACCAGAGGTAGATAGTTAGTTCGTATATATTATAGGAGTCAAAGTAGATACGAAAACCCTTTCAAGTGGCTGTCCACTAACAATATATGATTGGTAGTCTAATCTAACGAAAGCACCGGCGGTAGCTTGTCGACCTTGCCACCTCTAAAATAATTGACAAGTAGTATCAGAATGGCTCCATGTGTAAGGAAATCAGCAGACTTATTGGCTTCACAAGAGAAGGAGAAATGTACTTCTTGGAAATAAGTGTAGAGACTTATAATTTTAATGACTATGATCTAATACAATACATCTACGATGCCTCTACTTAGATCCTAATCTCATTGAAATAGTGCTGATCGACCTTCATTAACCATACCTACACAGAGAAAATTTTGATTTAGAATATCATATTGTGACCAAAACAATCGTACCCCTTGTCATAGGCGAGTCTTAGTTAAGCATGATTCCAAGAATGATTTTGTTAGTACCAATTTTCAACTCCGCGTCATGAGTTCTACCTCACCGGATATGTTTTCCGAAAAGAAATTTTTAATCTTTGAGATGTTTTCTCCTAATCTAATGCATAGGGTCTTTTATTTTTATTTTTATTTTTTTTATAGAGTGTAATTAACCAACAGGATTTATATTAAGGTATGCTTCGATGGAATTATGCTAATGCTTAAATTAAAATTTATTTGATATGAAAAAAAATTTATTTCGCGTCTCGATCGCAAGGGTGCATCATGAAAATATATGCCATCGCAAAAAGATATATAACTGTGGTTTTTATTGAAGAGACCAATTTCCTATGATTTTGGCTGAATACAGCCAATAAAAATAAAGATTTGATATAGCATACTTAATTCGAAGAATATTACGATTCAAATTTAATATTATGCTAACAAATATTACAAGCTTATTTTGACAAATTTGGCTGACTAGAATGCATACGCCCGACTTTGATTAATATGCAATATTGAGGTTTAATCCTCATATGCCACAATCTTGATTCCAAACTGATAATAGACAGCTGATTGAGACATGCAATGTGGTAAGCGTGACTATGAAATGATATTATCATATTTTTAATTGTAAATAATATGATCATCTACGTTGTACAAGAACAATAGTCATCCTTCGATTTCGATGACAATCGAATGTATGAGTAAACAACTTGTCTCAATTTGGTCTATTCAGCATAACCCTATGAATCTCATTTTAAAACAAGATATAAAATATACACTAGCATAAACGACATCCGAGTTTTGTGACGCATCAAGTTATTATTAGAGTGGGCAAAGAAGTGCAACAATTGAATGTTTGGGTGTGTCGAATGCATCAGAATTACAATATCTTCTCGCTCTAAAATATGTTAATGAACAGACAGTTTATCAATTGAGAGAGAGAGAGAGAGAGATGGCCAGCAATTTAGGACAGACTTGGGTTGTCTTTTGTTCAAGTCAATGATCATAATTTTTTATTTGTTTCTAGAAAAGAATCTGTCATTGGTCGTCGGGCATATTCTCCTCGAGTAGAAGATTAATCACTGTGCGAATCAATTATCTTATTTTACTTGATGAGGAGGAGGTGTTTTCTGGGCATGTAGTATACAGTGATAAACTCATTCTGTCAGATGAAGGGGAAGGTCTTTTCTGGACAAACACTATATTACTTCAATTATTACTAGTAATAATAATAATCATAATTAGTCAGTGTTTACTAAAATAAAAAGAAGAAGAAGAAGAAGAAGAAGAAGAAGAAGATGTTTCGGATCCAAGCTGTTCTGTCATGGCTGGATTCTTTGTCTTTTGTTCCAAATAATATAAACAAAAGAATCTTATCCTGTTATATTTGTTTGCTGTATAACAACACATTCTACAGCTTCTATTTCAGATGAGTAGCCAATTACTTGCTTTCTTCTTTTATATATATATATATATATATATATATATATATATATATATATATATATATATATATATATATATATATATATATATATATATATATTATGGTGACATACTTGATATTAAATGACTCTCATAAGACTTCATGACATGATCTCAAAGAAACTCCTTCCTCAACATCATCGCACATGGTCATCATGGTAGCAGTGTTCAGCACTGTGATGCGAATCCTTGTCAATATTTCTTATGAAAAATAAATGATAAAGGGTGGAAGAGACAAGCGGTCAGAATTATATATTTTGATAGATGGTGGCATAAAAAATGATCCAAAATTGTGCTATGTTAGATGTGGATGGTTACATGTAATCACCTTATATCATCATATACAACTGAAGGCAAGGTTAAATGCATCACAAGGTTGAGAGCAGTTCTATTTGAAGAGATCACTCAAGAATATGCTCCTAATTCAGATTAAAAGGGATGACTCCCCTAATCATGCTCAAAAGTCTTTGAATGATCTTCTGAGATGAGTCCCATTAATTAGTTCTTGGGACTATTGAAAGAAAAATGTAACAAATGGAAAGTGGCAAACCAGTGGCACTTTCATCATCGTCAAATATGGAAGGCACTGTCTGTTGAAAAGTAATGATCATGAATGAGGACATCCTCAATCCAAGGAATGTAAGATAGATAGCACTTGGTTATGCAATTATTGCAGATGTCTTGCCTTTTGTGACCTCTGCAAACTTGTACTTGAGTTGTTGTAATCAAGCTCGGGGAATCTGAACTTGGTTTCTGAACATTTAGCTCATATGAAGTCTCTCCAGTTAGCTTGTAACCCATGAGAAAGAGAGGAGAAAAGGCAGTTCCAATAGCTAGTGTTGGCTTAGCTCAGCTGGAGCCCTACAAGTTATAATAAAGCCAATAAGGGGAGAGAGAGAGAGATTGCAAGGCTTCTGAAATGGAGATCGCCATCAACCATTGCTTCAGCAGTAGCTACGTGCCGAGTGCTGCTTTCTACTACATGTTTTGCGAGTTGAACCTGCTGCACACTGAATGCAGTGGTGTAACTTCGTGTCGCCTAATCATTGTCTTCCTCCACTTGTTCTGGTAAGAACAATGATGGGAGAAGGAAGAGAGAGAGAGAGAGAGAGAGAGAGAGAGAGTAAATGTCGTCGTTGTTCACTGTTGCCCACCACATGTTCTGAAAAGATCAATCGATGATGGAAGAGAGGAAGAGAGAGGAGTGGATGTGGTCAGTGTTCTGCATGCCACATCATTGTCATATATGAAACCTGTGTTGGGGTGGGCAGCTTTATTTATCTTCTTAATTGAAAATAGATTGCTCAATGGTAAATTACTTAAAAGAATAAAAACTTTATATTAGAAAATATTTTTCAAAAAAATAAATGGCTAGTTGCTTTATAGATGTCTCATGCACCTCAAGTTTTAGCATATAAGTTTATAAATACTTTTACGTTCTTCTAGAGCTTTCTAGACTATTAAAAATATACATCATCTCTTATGGAATCATGTCATAATATATTAAAAAGATGTTGGGTTTGAATTGTAGTTAATTTAGGAGAGAATATTCTTCGTTATATTTTATTATTCTTTCCCAAAAGAGATTGAAGTTTTTGAACCAAATAAGTCTTATGATCGCTATTTTTGAATTTTCATTAATTTCATTAACTTTTTTTTTTTTTGCTTATTAATAGAAAAATAAAAGAAAAGGAAAAAATATTCCTTTACCGAGAGAGATCTTATTGTTTTATTGATCCCCGGTTCTATCTGCAAGCACACAGCATGGCCGGAAAAGTCCCTGCTTCAGTCAACTTCCATTGGATTCAATAAGTTGGGGTAGGTGATGCTGGAAGTGTGATGTATCAAAGGACCAGCCAACAGATGCGATTGCGAATACCTCTAAACATGGGATCAATAAAACATATAATGACAATCCTCTCTAAAGAAAATATAATGACAGCATTCAGTTTGGGATTATGATGGATTAATGACTGTAAAAATAGAGGTTTAGATGCATCATACAAAGAAAACTTTCTGATTCCATTTCTAATGTTGATGCTGTCATGGCCACCCACCTTGTGTTAGAAACTGTGGCTGCCGTATGTGAAGCTGAAGATGATGAACAGTATTGGATAGAGAAAGCTGTAGTATATATGTGAAGCCGAAAACATCACTAGGATAGTTGTTGGGAGTAGCTAATGACCAGTAGCTTGAAGGAACCCATGAAAACTGACATTTGGGAAAGAGGATGATGGTATAGACTGGATTGTGATGGGTAGGGACTTGGATTCTTAATCAGGATCTCTAATGCCATATGGTGGAGTTGGGTTCTTAATAAGGAACTCCGATTGCAGGTGGAAAATAATGCATCCAGCGTACTTGAGATGTGCTAAACAATTGCGAGCCCCATCAAGCTGTTCTACAATATTATTCTTACTCGTATCATCTGTGACGCTATCGAAGAGGTCAATCGCAATGCTACTAGTGCTAGAGATCCACCTTTTTTGTGGCAGAGAGTGATGCCGACTCCTCCTCGTAATTTTGTATCCTTCGATGCAGAGGGTGTTTTTTATGTATCTTTTCTTTGAATAACAAAACTATCCAATTGATTTAACGTTGACAGTACAAGTTGTTAGTGTTGACTGTACAAGTTGTTAGTGTAAACAACTTTAAGTCATGGTCTCGAAGTCGACGCGGTTGATTCGGGTCTGAATGATAGGGGATCTTCTTGGGACGACCCTTGATACTACAAAAAACCGACTGCGATGGTCCGATCACGAAGAGGTCACCGTTTCCTCCGGGAGGGGGCTCCTCGCCTGGGTGGTGGGAGGCTTCCGTCTTCGCACCTGCACATAGGTCGGGTCGGGAGAGCTCGGCTCGACCCCTCCGACGATCAAGTTAGTAAATAGTCGCAGGGGGTTTTTTTGTTATCTTTCTCTCTTTCCTTCCTTCCCGTTTAGAACACGAGGCTATTTATAGGGAAGCTTATTATTTCTTGATGTGCCCGCTTGTAGGGAGTAAGATCGTACTCCTGGTAACGTCTGACAGCGGTGTTGGCGTAGCGTGAAGGACCGAGCCTGAACAGGATGTTAATGTGTCTCGGTCGGTGTTCTGATCTGTTTGACCAGATGGTGTCAGATCAACCGAGACATCATTTGGGACAATTGACGTCAACTCGTGTCTTATCGTCATTATTACCCTCATCACAAGTTATGACGGCGAGTAACAATCTGAAGCTGAAACTGGCATTAAGAATAGCCACTGAAGAAGTGTTGGATGGATGGTTGACCATTTTATGCAGGATGTGATGAATACAAGAAGAAGGTCATAATACCGACAAGAAGCCACGTTGCTTCGGGAGAGAGGAACGTAGTGAATAGCCAGCCAGCCACCGAGCAGGACACGAGAGAGAAACCTTATTCGGGATAAGATGCTTACTTAAACGGAGGACATGGGTTCTGCACTACACATATGGTGGGTCATGGAAACAGGAGCTCGGAATGCGCAAGGAATGACAAATGGTGCAATGCATCTTTCCGCTTGATTTAACTGTCGTTCCATCACAAGGAACGAGGAGTGATTAATCTTTGGCTTTGTTTCAAGCAAAGATTAAGTAAGTGATTAATCTATAAATTTCTTCCTTGAGTGTCCAGAAAGGTTAGGTTTTATCTGGTGAACAGTAAGAGGAAGGAAGTCAAAGAACACCAAATAAAATTAATGCCCTACTTCCTCGAGGCTATCCAATTAATAATCCCCACAGCTTAACCACCCACTCTTGTCTCGAGAACAAAGCCTCACTCACTTGCTTTGGAGAGACAAGATCCAGAAAAGCTTCTCTCACCTAAATGCGCAGTGTCATTATACAACTGTAGCACCAAGTCATATACTAACTAGTTTATGAACGTATGGGTCAAAACCCTTTTGCTTTTGCCCACCCTCTACTCCACTATAAGAAAGAAACCAAAGTTGGCCTGTGCTGTCCCCCGTCGCAAAGTCTAAGCACACATCGCTCGTCGCCTCCGCTGCTCCTCGTCTCCTCTCTCGACCGTTCTCCAATTGAACGCAAAAAAGGAGCTTCCGTTTGTGCCTCTTAATGTCTTCCATGGCCGAAGACAAGGAGAAATCCTTCTTGCTTTTCTCTTCCTCTTTCTCTTATAGAGAGGTCAAGCCTTCTTCTCTCCTCCGTCGCTTCCGCTTCGTCGTCTTTGTCGTCCTCTGCTACGTCCTGTGGCTTCGCCTCTTGTTCTTCACCTTCCCACCAGAGTCCTCCTCTTCCTCCGAGCGCTCCGTCGCAGGCGGCCACCGCCACTGCCGGCTCAGCCGCTCGCTGGACACTTGCCACCCCGACATTGCGCCCTTTTACATACACAGTATCCATCCCCGGTTCAACGCCGCCCTCATGCAGCGCTGCCTCGCCCGCCCCGCTTCCTGCGACGTGTGCCCCCACGTCGGCCATCGCGGACTTGGCCGGCCCCTCCTCCGCCTCCCTCTCCGCGCCGACGATGTGGTGGGCACGTCGTGGTACGCCACCCACCCGCTGGCCGCCGAGATGCTGTTCCACCATCGCGCCGAGCGGCACCCCTGCCGCACCACTGACCCCGAGGCGGCGCTCCTGTTCTACGTCCCGTTCTACGCCGGCCTCCATGCCGCCGCCAACTTCCGGCAGAAGAATCACACCCGCGGCGACGCCCTCGCGGTCGACCTCGCCGCACACCTCTCCTCCCTCCCCTCTTTCCGCCGCCACGGCGGCCGCGACCACTTCCTCACCCTCGGCCACGCCTCCTGGAACTTCATGCGCTCCCCGGCGTACCCGGACCTCGGCACCAACCGCCTCCTCCTCCTACCGGAGGTCGCCAACATGACGGTCCTCACGGTGGAGCGCCACCCATGGGAGGGCCACAACCAGTTCGGAATCCCGTACCCTTCCTACTTCCACCCGCGCACCGCGGCGGAGGTGGCGGAGTGGCAGGCAGAGCTCCGTCGGTTCAGGCGGACGCACCTGTCGGCGTTCGTCGGCGGCCTGCGATCCGACGAGGACAAGGGCTCGGTTCGGTCCACCATCATGAACCAGTGCTGGAAATCGAACCGGTGCATCCCAGTCGATTGCGAAGCGGCTCGGCACGAGTGTGGCGACCCCGACCGAGTCCTCGACGTGATGCGCCGGGCCGAGTTCTGCCTGCAGCCGCCCGGCGAGTCGTTCACCCGGCGGTCCACCTTCGACGCGGTCCTCGCGGGGTGCATCCCAGTGTTCTTCTCAGAGCACGCGGCCTACACGCAGTACGAGTGGTATTTGCCAGGCCGACCTGAGAACTGGTCGGTTCTGCTCCAACGGGACCGATGGGACCGGGTGGAGGAAGAATTGGCCCGGATCCCGAGAGCCGAGGTGGAGAGGATGAGGGAGACGGTGATAGCGCTGATTCCGAGGATGACCTACGCCCACCCGGAGGCGAACCGAAGTGAGCTCGGGTTCGATGACGCGGTCGATGTTGCGCTGGTTGGCCTCACCAAACGGATTCGAGCCTCTCTACGACGAGAGGGTGGTGTGAAAGCTACGTAAGTATAATGATTGATGGTGTCGATTCAACAGTCAAATGGTGGTGAATGCACGCTCATCAATGTGGACCGTTGGTTGCTGCTGATGGAGGGGCTCGGAGACTTACGAGGAATCAGGAAAAGTGCAAGTTGGTATGCCCGCTTCCGTTTTCCACCTACAATTGAAGATGGTGTTCCTTCTTAATATGAGAAAGAAAACCACTTGATCGATTGCTTGTACACAACGAAACAAGAATTGTTTTCTCAGATCGAAGGAGATGACTTGTTCTACAAGAAAAATATCATGAATTGCTGGGTATGATAAAAGGAGGTTGTGCTGTTTCTCTTTGAAGACATTGCTATCAATCACGAGAAGAGCGCAGGAATCCAACACGAATCATGTTTGTTTATCTTGTATCAGCTACCCAAATCTTGCAATGCTAAGTCTGAGAGCACACAAAGAAGCAGCTACCCACATCTTGCAATGCTAAGTCATTATTGCAAGTGAGATCTTGCAATGCCAAGTCATTATTGCAAGTGAGAGCACACAAAGAAGCAGCTACCCACATCTTGCAATGCTAAGTCATTATTGCAAGTGAGATCTTGCAATGCCAAGTCATTATTGCAAGTGAGAGCACACAAAGAAGCAGCTACCCACATCTTGCAATGCTAAGTCATTATTGCAAGTGAGATCTTGCAATGCCAAGTCATTATTGCAAGTGAGAGCACACAAAGAAGCAGCTACCCACATCTTGCAATGCTAAGTCATTATTGCAAGTGAGATCTTGCAATGCCAAGTCATTATTGCAAGTGAGAGCACACAAAGAAGCAGCTACCCACATCTTGCAATGCTAAGTCAATCACATAGTGTTTATTGCAAATGAGAGCACACAAAGAAGCAGCTACCCACATCTTGCAATGCTAAGTCAATCACACAGTGTTTATTGCAAATGAGAGCACACAAAGAAGCAGCTACCCACATCTTGCAATGCTAAGTCAATCACATGGTGTTTATTACAAATGAGAGCACACAAGGAAGGTTTATGAGCTATTGCAGCAACTAAATAAAGCACATAAAGTAATATGGACAAAGTTGGTAACACAATTGGTGCCTTAAATTGTCAGATATAAGCAAGACAAACATTTTCATTGCAGAATACTTCAGGCATCTAACGTATCTTTTTAAGCAAATGTGAGAAAATAGTGTGATTGAAGTGAAAAAATAAGCATGCCTAGATCTAGGTCACTTCAAGTACAATAACCTCAAAATGGTTTTTTTTTAGACCTTGAGTTGAAATGAGAGGTGGCCTACACCCTAGAAAAGCGGTATGAACATGGATTGCAAAGTTAAGTGTTCTATTAAAATAGTTGAAAATGATTTTGATGTTATGAAAGATCTCGTGGGAGGAGACGTAATTGACAAGTTGGATAGAGTTCGTCTAAATTTCTAAGGAGGGCAAGTTATGCTAAAGTGCTCAGTAAAATCCTTTACGTAAAGCTAACGTTTCAACCATCAAGGTAGAGGAGGTCATACATGGAACTCCTTGCTCAAGTATAATCCTTCCTTCGATGATCTTGATAACAAAGTCACCACCTGTAAAACTATAATAAGGGTCAAAAGATCTATTGTATTCAAGTCACAATGAAGAGGATACTCCCAGTGGTATAAGGTGTGGATCTATTACGTCATTTCCCTCACGACACAACAAAGCTACAGATCCAAATAGTGGTTGCAAAAGTGATAGTTATTACAGTTTAACAAAAGTTTCTAAAGATAATTTATAATGAATCTATGGATCCAAATATCATTAAAGTGTCTAAGGTTAAAGCCCTCTCTTAGCCAATAACTATTATTCGAATCATTGAAGAAAAGAAAAAAAAAAATAAACATACATTCTCTAACCAATCGGATTCCAAAAGGAGAAATAAACTTGTATTAAAAAAGAAAATACATAAAGAATTATTAAATAAGTGACAAATAGAGCAAAGCTTATGTTAACAGTGTAGAATTTTGTCAAACAAATATGGAGGCAATTTCACAAAAAATTTTAGATAAAGATTTTGATTTTTGGGGCCACCACAAGCTATCACATTGCCTTCCAACTACTCCAAGTTCTATCCTCATATTGTTTACTAGTCTTTACTTACTTATAAAAATTACTTGTAATTAAAGAGCATTTAGGGGAAAGGGTTCAAACCCAAGCATCATCACCGAGAACATATGACACATAGATGCTAAAAATACAGAATACAAGGAGAGGGTAGAAAACCTCTTTGAGTTTTACCAAGTCTCATAATCTATCAGCAATAAGATTAGGATCAATATTCTCAATAGTATTAATATCAAAGAATATAGGATAATAATTGATCGGATAGTTACAAATCCAAGGGTTAGTCTATGCTTTAATATGAGAGTCATTCTTAATGATTTTATACAACCCACCCTTGGGTGATTTAGAAGATTAAATAACCCTTACCTAGTGTGGGAGATCCTAATGAATATGCTTAGCGATAAAAGTGACTTTGATTATTTTTATATCATGAATGCCAAGACCACAATAATATTAAGATTAGTGATTATGTCCCGACTAATGAGTTTATATTTATTATAATCAGTATTATCATTCTAAAAAAATATTTATTATAGCTTTACCCATATTATTAATGATTTTTTTATAGGTCAAAGAATTCATGAGTATGTACAAGAATAAAATTGATAATAGAGTTGATAAATATAGCTTTACTAAAGAAGTTCTTTGTACTAACCTTTGATCTTTCTAAGGACCTTGTACACCATCAGACCTTGGTGGTGCTCTTGGATTCTAGTGTGAAAAATAAAAGTAGGAAGCTAAGGGATAGGTCAAGATCTCTCATTGATACTAAATAGATTGTATATTCTATATTTCATAGGGGAGAACAATATCTACGAAAATAGATATTAGATTTACTAAGGTTAAGGGCAAAAATAACACAGTTGAAGGTTTTAGTATTAACCCTAAAGAAAATTATCACATCATCATAAAAAATAAGATAAGAAATCTTAATTCTTTTTTATGTTAAAGGGGGTAAATTTATTTAAGTTGATAAGGCCCATGAGAATAGAGTATAGGTTCTACTAGATCAATATATATAGATAAAAAGATATTATGTTTCCTTGGCAGATAGTATAATATCTAGAGAACTAGTTAGAAGGTATCTAATTAATCAGGCAAATAAATATTGGGGAGGACAAGCAATCTAAAATTCAAGCTATGAAAGGGGGTGGAAAGTTTATTAGCTTCATAACCTTCAAATTAGTATTCGAAGAAATGCTATCAAAGGCCATCGATTTTGAAGATGATAAGAGGAGAGCTACCTTTAGAGTTGGCTATCGAGTGGGCCAACTTATTAGCAATCAAAATATTATTATGGACAGAGTGACCAAATATAAATGCAAATTACTCATATTGAACAAGATGGTTGAGGACAACCAAAATCTTGCAAAGTAACTTGTAGATTATATTATACAATGTAATTGGCCAATCATCCATGAATTTTTTTAAGATTATCTATTTTAGGGATAAAGACTAAGAAAGTTCTACTCGAGCTCTTAGGAAGGC
Organism: Musa acuminata AAA Group; assembly: GCF_036884655.1. Taxonomy (NCBI): domain Eukaryota; kingdom Viridiplantae; phylum Streptophyta; class Magnoliopsida; order Zingiberales; family Musaceae; genus Musa; species Musa acuminata. Next base: position 40,060,771 of record NC_088327.1, read on the forward strand.
ATTTGAAGTTTTAAAAGAAGTGGAAAGTATTCATGATATTATCTTTGAGAAGGTCCCAATATTTAATAAATAATTCTACATTGAAGCCACTAAGATCAAAGCTCTTACTTTAGCCTATTTGCTTGAGAGAGGTACTAATCTTTAAAAGAGAAAATGTTACACTCAAGAGGGCACTATCGATGTGATTTAAAATGTGAAGAGAGAGAATAAGATCCCAATTATTGAAAGTTTTGGAGCTCGAATAAGCCAACTAGTTCAAGTATCAACTAGAAAAATGAGAGCATATCTCATCTTTATTATGGTAGAGGTCCCCACTATCACGTTTTAAGATGTTAATATAATTTTTATGATTTTTTAGGGTGGCAACTTTGTGAAAAAAAATAGTGTTTTTATCCTTTTAGCGGTTTTATCCTCCATTTAATATGAAGTTACCTATTTAAGATAATAAATCGAGGCAAAAAAGATTAAAGTGCTTATTATGGTCAAGAATGCCCAATGAGTCCTTAGTTTTAAGTTCAACATTTTTTTTTTTGTCTAGACTAGTCTTTTCCAAATTTTGACCATGCTTTTGGTGCCATTGGAAAAGCAGGTGGTAATTGTGGGTTAGCCTATGGTGAAAGTCTATAAGAGGGTTAATACCACTTATCCAAGAGAAAGCCACAATGCTACCAACTTCTTAGTAATCAGTCCAGTGTGATTTAAATAAAAAAAGTTTGACATGATTGTAAGCGCATTTAAGAATGTTAGCTTAGATCAGTAATGGAGAATGATTAGAAGCAACACAAGTGAGGTATTGGACAAGGATAATATCAAATAAGAAAATCTAATGTTGGTTACCGAGAGCATGATCAAGCCTAGCAGAGCGAGTGGAGCCAAATCGATTATTACACCACATAAAACGATTATCATGAAATCTAATATCAATAAGACTAGTATTAAAAATAAAATTTTGAAAGTCCAAAATAAAACTAGAGAGATAAAACAATCTCTATCTCTAAGGTTATCATTGGTAGAAAGAATTACGTTGAAGTCATTACATAGAAACCGTGAAATTGAAATAGAGTTGAGTTCACAAAATAGATTTCAGAGAGATCAACGAAGGCTGAAGTGCTATCATAAATAATGAAAAAGAACAGTAGAGGTGTAGTTAGGTTCTCCATAATAAGATTAAGGGACTGATCATTTTTACTAATAGTTATAGCCTTGAATGAGGATCTCTAAGAAACTAGGATTCCGCCAAGATAACCGACCATCAGGATGAAATCCCCGCACCAAGCCTTGCCCAACTTACAAAGGACGATATGATTATGTTCCTCATCTAAGCATGTTCAAGGGGAGAGAATGATGTTAGGTTGATGCATTTTCATTAGGCCTAGGAGCCATTCTTTTCCTTGATGCTTCAAGGCATCCCTCCAATTCCAGGAGAGAAGAATCAATAGATTAAGAAGAGGAGTGGTTGAGGGTCTCTACATTTGAAAATTCGACACTGGTATTAGGGTGCAATAGTTATTTCTTCTTGGATCGGAAGGAAGGAAGAAAGTGGGGAAGGAGTCGACTTTAGGGTTCTCCTCTTAACGTTTATCCCTTCTTTTTCCATAATCTTGACCCACCAAGACAATCTCATTAGTAAGTAGATTATCACCTTGCTTAAGCCTTCCTCTATAGCCTTGTGAAAAGCCTCTATCATCTTGTAAACTAGTGCATCAAAGAAAATAGGATTAGGTGCAAGAGGTGAGGGGGTCTGGACCATTTGAGGTTTGCTTTGTATTGTAAATTGGTAACTAGGAAGTAATGTTATAGCATGAGGAAGGGAGGCTTCGTCACATTATGCCAAAACCATAAAGGGATTTGAGATATGTAAAGGGGAGGGTATAGGCATCTTGATAGAGCCATGTGATGGGTTAAAGGAGGGTCAGGTTAACCGTCTTAATAATTTTTCTATCATCAGCAGCAGCGAAAAAATCAAGGTCTCTTGTTAGGAGATCTTATTTGCATGATTCAAGAGGATGGCAATGGTGGGATGATGTGAGAGAGGCAACATGCCATGTGTTTTAGGAGAGTAATCAGTGGGAAATGCTTTAGGGGAGGGGCTGCTTCAGGATGATATACGGGTTCTAGCTTACACATGCTCCTGCATTGAATCCATTGCATGAGGCTCTCAAAAACTAATAGCCAAGGACAACTCCGAGATTGATATTTGTAAGGAGGGAGGTTTGGTAGGTAAAGCACAATGCTCCCATATTGGTTTTGATGGGGATATAAACAGGAATAACCTTTGTATAGGAACAAATACTAGAAGACCAAAACACGCAGCGGAATAAATGGAAACACAATCAAACAGAACACCAAGATATACGTGGAAAACCCCTTCAATGTGAAGGGTAAAAACCACTGGGCAAACTAGAGATAATCCACTATGAGAATAATGAATATACAAATCTCAATCTCTTGCCCAAAACCCTAGCAACAACCACAAGAGAATAACTGGGATATAAGGATCATGTTACTGCCCACAATATCTAAAACCTCCCAAGTAATCACAGCAAGAGCCTATTGTAGATTTGATCTAACCTGAGATGAGAACACTGTTAGATGATTGAGAACAGTCTCTCTGCGTTGTCCTTGTCTTCTTCCCTTTCTTTCTCTTCCTTTTCTGCCTTGTTCTCCTTCTTCTCTTTGGAATCTCGTGGCTACAAAGATCTGCCTCGTTGCTGCCTTTTTATAGCTTTAATCTGCATCTAAAACGCAGCCACCACACTCCCTAATCTTAATTAGGGTTAGGTTAAGAGGGGGTGTGGGCTGTGGGCTGATAAAGCCCACATGGGCTGAATATGGGCCATCAGCCCAACAACCTCCCCCTTCAGCCCATAAGGGAGGCTGTCCCATGACTCCTCAATGTGAAACCATGCCGACCAGCTGTCGGCATATCTCCTATCTTTCTTTTGGTAGGGTCTTCGTCAACATGTCTACTCTGTTGTCATCTGTATGAATTTTCTGAAGCTGCAACTGCTTCTCTTCAAATACATTTCGAATCCAGTGGTATCTGACATCTATATGCTTTGACTTGGAATGAAACATTGGGTTCTTACACAAATGGATGACACTTTGGTTGTCACAATGCACCACATAATTTTCCTGTTTCAGCCTCAATTCTTGTAAGAATTCTTTCATCCATAACATTTCTTTGCATACCTCTGTAGCAGCAATATATTCTGCTTCTGTGGTAGAGAGAGCAATACACCTTTGTAACCTGGATTGCCATGACACAGCTCCCCCTGCAAAAGTAAGTACATAACCTGAAGTAGACTTCCTCGTATCTATATCTCTTGCCATATCTGCATCTGTGTAACCTGTTAACACAGGTGGTCCACCTCCAAAGCTTAAACAAACCTTAGAGCTCCCTTTGATATATCTAAAAATCCACTTCACTACTGTCTAGTACTCTTTGCCTGGATTTGCAAGAAATCTGCTAGTAACACCCACTGCATATGCGATGTCTGGCCTCGTACATACCATTGCATACATTAAACTTCCAACTACTGAAGCATAAGGAACCTTTTGCATTTTCTCCTTCTCCTCATCACTTGACGGACTCTGTTCTGAGCACAACTTGAAGTGACCTGCAAGAGGAGAACCAACTGGCTTAGCATTGCTCATACTGAATCTTTCCAATACCTTCTCGATGTATTTCTCCTGTGACAACCAAATCTTCTTGTTTTTCCTATCATGAGAAATCTGCATGCCTAGTATTTGCTTTGCTGGTCCCATGTCCTTCATTGCAAAAGACTCACTCAGTTCCTTCTTCAACCTGTCAATTTTAGACATATCTTTCCCAAGAATAAGCATGTCATCAACATAAAGTAAGAGAATAATAAAATCCCCACCAAACCATTTGATGTATACACAATCATCTGAAGCCGTTCTTTTGTATCCATTTTCTGTCATAAATGAATCAAACTTTCTGTACCACTGTCTTGGAGCTTGCTTTAGCCCATACAAGCTCTTCTTCAACTTGCAGACAAAATTATCTTTACCTTTGACTTTGAAGCCTTCTGGTTGCTCCATATAAATTTCCTCCTCCAAATCACCATGAAGGAAAGATGTCTTCACATCTAACTGCTCAACCTCCAAGTCCTGGCTAGCAGCAATACTAAGAGCAACACGAATAGAAGACATTTTAACAACAGGAGAAAATATCTCTTCAAAGTCAATACCTTTCTTTTGACCAAAGCCTTTCACAACCAATCTAGCTTTGTACTTTGGTTGAGAACAATATTCTTGAGTCTTCAACCTAAAAACTCACTTGTTCTTCAAGGCCTTCATTCTATTTGGTAGCAGCACCAAATCATAAGTGTGGTTCTTCTGAAGAGCATCCATCTCTTCCTGCATGGCAACTAACCATTTCTCTTTCTGCTCACTCTCAACTGCTTCCTGGTAACTCTCTAGTTCACCTGCATCAGTAAGCATCACATACTCATCTGTAGAGTATCTTCTGGAAGGTTGACGTTGTCTAGAAGATCTTCTCAACTGAGGTTCTGCGGGAACTTGCTCTCCTACTTCTTCTTGCTCAACATGTCCTGCAGGTAAATCAACATCAGGCTCTACACTATCTTCATGCACATCTCCCCCATCACCCTGATATACCGGAGGAATAACTGGGTCATAATCTGCTAATCCTTCTGTAGAAGTCTTGGCTGGTGCCTTCTTCTTCAAATCCTCAAAGGTTTGATCCTCAAAGAAGACAACATCTTTGCTCCTGAACACCTTCTGCTTTTCTGGATCCCAAAGCTTGTAACCAAACTGATCATGTGAGTAACCAAGAAAAATACATTCTTTAGACTTACCATCCAGCTTGGACCTCTCATTGTCAGGAATATGTACAAATGCGCGACAACCAAACACTCTCAAATGCCAGTAGGAAATATCTTTCCCTGACCATATATGCTCTGCAACATCACCATCTAGGGCTGTACATGGTGATAAGTTGATCACATCAACTGCAATCCTCAAAGCCTCATCTCAAAACCTTTTGGGTAGCTTGGCCTGTGAAAGCATACATCTGATCTTTTCCATGATGGTGCGGTTCATCCTCTCTACAATTGCATTATGCTGAGGTGTACCAGGAACTGTCATCTCATGTTGGATTCCATGTGACCTGCAATAGTCATTAAACAATCCCGTATACTCACCACCATTATCTAATCTTATGCATTTCAATTTCCTTTCTGTCTCCCTTTCAACCCTAGCATGAAACTCTTTGAAGACATTAATAACCTGATCTTTGGTCTTCAAAGCATAAGCCCAAACTTTCCTAGAAAAATCATCTATAAAAGTGATAAAATAAAGTGCACCACTTATACCAAGAACATCAACAGATCCACCAGGAGTTTTTGTCCTCAAAGGACCACATACATCTGTATAAACACGGTCTAAGGCATACATTTTTCTAGACAAAGCAGCACTAGCAAATGAAACTCTATGTTGTTTACCAGCCAAACAATCAATACAAGGGTTCAGATGTATACCTCTGAGATATGGTAATACCTCTCTCTTGGAAAGAGCTTGCAGCCCCTTCTCGCTCATGTGTCCCAATCGCCTATGCCACAACTCCATACTGAAGTCTTTCTCTGTAGCATTGAACTGCTCACCATAAGTTTTAGCCTGTAACCTGTACAAAGTATGACATTTCTTTCCACTAGTTATAACAAGAGAACCCTTACTGAGCTTCCATTGCCCTCTGTGAAATCTGCTTTCATACTCTTCATCATCTAGTCTTCCAACTGAAATTAAATTCAGCCTCAAATCAACCACATGCCTCACATCCTTAAGTACCAACTTGTAGCCAAGGTTGGTCTTTAAATGGATATCACCCATGCCAATGATGTCTGCTGTGCCATAGTTGCCCATCTTGACAACACCAAAGTTTCCAGACCTGTATGTAGCAAAAAACTCTCTCCGAGGTGTAGCATGATAAGAAGCACTTGTGTCAATCACCCACTCAAGATCCTGACACACACAAGAAAAAATATCATCAGAAGGAGACAAAATCAAATAATCACCACCCTGTATTGTAGTTGTAGTATTATCCTTTAACTCTATAGACTCCACTTCTTTTCTTTTTTTCTTGTTCTTCTTAGGTTGCTTACATTGGTTCTTGTAATGTCCTTTCTCACCACAGTTATAGCAAACAATATCTTTTCTTGATCTTGACTTGCTCCTACCCATACATGAACTGCTTCTAGACTTTGACCTTCCTCTATTCTCTGAGATAAGTGCCTGTGAATCATTCTGAGATGTTGCTGAACTCTTTCTTCTCAACTCATCATTCAACAAACTGCTTATTACTTGACTCATAGTGACAATACCATCTGGTGCAGAATTACTAAGGGAAACCACCAGTGTCTCCCAACTTTCTGGTAATGAACTGAGAAGTAACAATGCCTGCAACTCATCATCAAGAGATATTTTCATAGAGGATAACTGGTTAGTAATACTCTGTATTTTATTTAAATGCTCAACAATAGAAGCACCCTCTCTATATTTTAGGTTCACAAGTTTTCTGATCAAAAAAGCTTTGTTGCCAGCTAATTTTCTTTCATAGAGACTTTCCAATTTTTTCCAAAGAGAATATGCAGAAATTTCAGTAGAAACATGGTGAAAGACACTATCATCAAGCCACTATCTAATAAACGCAATTGTTTTTCGATCTAACCTCTTCCACTCATCATCTGTCATAGTTGTAGGTTTTGCACTATCCCCTTGCAAAGGTCCATACAAATCTTTGCAATACAAGAGATCTTCCATTCTTGGTTTCTATATCATCTAATTATTTCCATTCAAACTAATCATGCGAGAAATATTACTGGCCTCCATGTTCAAATACAAAAATTAAATCACCAAAACCCCGCTCTGATACTAATTGATGGGGATATAAACAGAAATAACCTTTGTATAGGAACAAATACTAGAAAACCAAAATACGCAGCGGAATAAAATGGAAACACAATCAAACAGAACACCAAGATATACGTGGAAAACCCCTTCAATGTGAAGGGTAAAAACCATGGGGCAAACTAGAGATAATCCACTATGAGAATAATGAATATACAAATCTCAATCTCTTGCCCAAAACCCTAGCAACAACCACAAGAGAATAACTAGGATACAAGGATCACGTCACTGCCCACAATATCTAAAACCTCCCAAGTAATCACAGCAAGAGCCTACTGTAGATTTGATCAACCTGAGATGAGAACACTACTAGATGATTGAGAATAGTCTCTCTGCGTTGACCTTGTCTTCTTCCCTTTCTTTCTCTTCCTTTTCTGGCTTGTTCTCCTTTTTCTCTTTAGAATCTCGTGGCTACAAAGATCTGCCTCGTTGCTGTCTTTTTATAGCTTTAATCTGCATCAAAAACGTAGCCACCACACCCCCTAATCTTAATTAGGGTTAGATTAAGAGGGGGTGTAGGCTGTGGGCTGATAAAACCCACATGGACTGAATAAGAGCCATCAACCTAACAGGTTTCTCTATATGCGTCTCTAAAAAAGCGACGGATGGGAGTAGCTTTATGGCCGGTGCTTGCAAAGAGAATTACATGTTAGTTAGTGTGCTCTAGTACACATCATTGTCATTATGATCATATCGAATGAAGCGGTCTAGGTTGGAGAGGATCCCAGTTTAGGCGACAATAGGGATCTTGATTGGGCCAACTTCATATAATGGGTTCAGCTATTTGGGATAACGGCGATCGAATTATAATTAACTCAAGAGACTTTTGTGCTAGGTGGACCTGATCCATTCCCCTAAGCTTGGGGTTTGTGCTCAGGCCATGTTGCTTCCCAAGCAGCAAAGTAGGGTTTCTCTATCTTGCCTTGGGCTTTTGCTAGGTGGTGATCAATAGCAATGTATATTTTTTTATCTTTTATTTTGTTCCCCTTCACCTTTGGTTTGGGAGATATTAATCTTAGCATATATCTATAAATCCACATTTCTTCCATTAAGAATATAATTTTATATATACATTCATAATTAAAGGTTAAAAATTCTAATTCATATTGATATCCTTGAAAATATATCAATCTAATACAAATTGATGAGAGATATTTCAGATTTTTTATGTTTTTTCTCATCTTAACTAATTATTCATAATCGTGTTGTATTTAGAATGACGAATACAAAAGTTAAGGGTAAATATGGAATTTTATAACTCCCCACCCCCCTCCTCAGCACCCGCATAAATGTGGCCCATCAGAGAAGCCCGCATCATTCGAGACGCAACCGCGACCGTCCGATCCGTTGATCTTTGCTGGTGGCTGTCCTATTTAAAACCCCCATCTCCGAAACAGCCACTAGGGTTTCCCACACTTGGGGTTGGCTGCTCTTAGTCGGCGCATCGGTCGCGGGCACCCTCATCGGCGGAGATGGTGAAGGGGCGGCAAGGCGAGCGCGTCAGGTGCAATCCGATTTGCTCTTCGAAACCCGAACCTCTTTCTTCTCTCCATTTCGATTTCATCAAGTTGATCTCTTATTGCTTGCGCTGTCGTTTGATCTCGATTGCAGGCTGTACGTCCGCGGGACGATCCTCGGATACAAGAGGCAAGTCGAGTTCTTCTCGGGAGTCGAATTTGTTCCTCGTTGTTAGTTGGACTTGTGTTCTTTTTCTTCTGTGAGAATTGATGAGGATGTATGGATCAGGTCGAAGTCGAACCAGTACGAGAACACATCGCTGGTCCAGATCGAGGGGGTGAACACCAAGGAGGAAGTCGCTTGGTACTGCGGCAAGAGGATGGCGTACATCTACAAGGCGAAGACGAAGACCAAGGGGACGCGGTACCGGTGCATCTGGGGTAAGGTCGCACGCCCCCACGGCAACAGTGGCGTCATCCGCGCCAAGTTTAAATCCAATCTGCCGCCTAAATCCATGGTGAGGCTCGAGTCCCTGCGTTAATTCGTACTCCAAATTTCACATTTTTGCTTAGGTTTTCCCTCGTCTTTGTATCTGCAGGGTGGAACGGTCAGGGTTTTCATGTACCCCAGCAACATTTGAGGAGGTGAGCTTTTACATTCACCTGTTATGGAGAATGTCATTTCGAGAAATGTACTTGTTTGGTTCTATTTTCTTATTGTTCTCTTGTTATTATTTAATGTTTTTCTCCAGCATTTACTTTCTCTATGATTTTTTTTCATCAATCTTTGTATTCATTTTTTAATTATCTCTCCTGAAATTGTCACGCAAAATTGTTATGTTTTCACTTGGGTTTTAGATATCATCCCTGAAATGTTTCACTTGCTTAATGCAGAACATTAGAAACATCTTTTGAAGTTCCAAACAAATTCTAATGTCGATAGAGGATTATTTGTTTTTGGTATTATGAGAGGAATATCCTGTGTGTTATTGCTCAAATAAATCCTTAGTCAAAGTTATTTAGATTGAGAAAGAAAGAGTTCTCCAGGAGAATTCGATTAGAGCGAGACTCGAGAAGAAACAGTATGAGCCTGATAATATCATGCTCGTTATATGATCTCTGGGATATTAGATGGATGATGGACTATAGGTATACAGTAGCTAAGGACAGATAGGTTCAAAGGATTGGATTTTCCTGTATCGTTTGGGGACTATGGCGCACTGGTTTAGTACGTCTGCAGTTGATGAGTCGAGTGAATTATTATGTAGATAATAATTCATCGAGCCCGAAGGAGTTCTAATAAGTATGACTCACAATCAGTTCGATATTGATTATTGGGCTTAGAAGGTCACACACATATGGTAAGTGTTGCGACGAGTAAATATTCAAATATGAGATGTTCGTTGGAGTTTTTATCTTATTTGATATCTAATAAGTTCCTGTATTATTGGATCTCATGGATGAGATCCAATAAAAACTAATAAGAGATTATTGGGTAGAGACCAATTAATCTAATAGGTTTGGGTAAATGGATGAAGATCCAATACCTAATAGAATAAGATTCATTAGGGTTAACTAGGGGCCTCTATAAATAGGAGAGAACTAAAGCCTCATAGGCTAGAGCTTCTTAGTAGCCATCTTTTATTCTTCTCTCCCCTTTCTCCTCCTCAGATAGTAGGCCGTGAGTTTTGAGGAGCGTCGTCGCAGTTCTACTGTGTGGATCATCGTTAGAGAGGAGGACCCTTGATCTTCATCATAAACTCTTACAAATCTTTAGGGATTTAAAGATATACAATCTTTCTAGGTAACACAAATGTCTTGCACGTGGTTTTTAGTTTTATGGATTTTACACACAAATCTTCATACGATGATGAACACCTTTTGGGAAATTTAGGATTTTTGTCTTCTGTTCTTTCGTTGCGCATGTGATGTCGCTTTTAGAATTCCTAACAGTGGTATCAGAGCCAGGTTATTTGTGCAAATGATTGGTTTTGAACTACGTGTATTGTGTTTTGGAGAAGCTTTTTGCGTCAAAATCATTGACGCAAAAACGAGAAATAATAGAAACTATTGTTGCTCTTGTTGCTCTCGCAGATGGCAGCACTGCCATCTGCATAAGGTAGGCTTCTTGCCGGCGATTGGCATCATGATTAGATTTTATTTTGGATATTCCTATTATAGAGTCCATTAATAAAGCACAAAATTGTTAGTGGGACACATTGCCCGTCTTGGAAACAAGAACATTGCCTAGACCCCACATTGGGTTTGATGTTTGCATTATGAACATCTGTGTTTGAATTTTTAAAGTTCAGACTCTAGCACCTTAACTGTTACTGTTATATAAAATAACTATAACTAAAAATAATTAGATTCTGTTTTGGATATTCCTATTCTGGAGTTCAATAGTAAAGCACAAAATTGTTAATTGCACTAAATAAAAGCAGTAATGTTTTGTGCATTTCTTGTTTTACCTATTGAAATTTATAATCATTGGCTTGGTAAGACCAATTATCTTGCCCAAGCACTAATCAATCTCAGTGATTCAATGAATCATGATCTAAAATAGTGAACCAACTTTCTCGATTGTGAGTTATTTTGTTAATGTAGACTGACCACCGTCGTTTACCATGAACCAGGATATGTGAATCCATAGCCATATCACAACTCTGAATGTTCATTAACCAGTTACACGTTACCTTGGTTACGAATGATTGTGCCTGATTAAGAGCATAAGCTGTCAGAACAGTATTAAAAAAAATATAGGATGCATCATTCTGAAATCATTAATTATCAATTTGAAGGGAAGATTGTTACATCCAAATAAATGATAAGAGATCAAGTTGTTTAAGTTAAACAATTTTTACTAGTCATCACTGGAGATTGTCACATCAAAGAGTCATTCCTTTGTTCTTGTTGAACTAACCTATGTTCTTCCATAATAAATAAGCATATAATTTTCACTTAAAACATATTTTTTCAAAAGCATACTATATTTCTTATATGTGATGCATGGTTCTTGCATAAAATAAAGATCCATACAAGAAGAAAGATGGATAATTAAGAAATCAAGAATTTAGATTGCTTATGCGAGAAAAATTGCAAAACTCGATACTTTTCTGCATATGGATGCCTGTGTTGATAAACATGCCGAGAGTTTGATTGCCTAGTTATGACTCTTGTATACTTTGAATTGCTTTTGTAACGCTCCAGCTATGTCTTTTTCTTGATCAGGTGAGTCAATGCTGCAGTGCAGATGCTTTTCGGAATTTGTAGCTGAGATTTTAAGGGGGATTGAAGCTAAATTGTGTTCCTTGATACTAAAAGTAGCTCGACTAGTTATGATACTTTATTTGGACTACTTACTACTCGTGTTAGTTTTCGGGGTTAATTTGCTCTTTGAACTTAAATTGACTCCTTGCGGTTGAGCTAATTAGAAAACATTAGGCAGTTGTGAAATTGTGTCTCCTTGCGGTTCCTGGTAAGATAATGTTGAACAACACAGTAGCAGATAGCGGCAATCTACCTACATGGAATTTTTTCACTGTTTGATGTTGGTCCTGTCGAGAGGACAAACCTTTTAGATGTTATGAATTGACATAACCTTTCAAGGTACGGTAGGCTTTGAGCTCCTATCGATTTAATTTCATCTATAATTCTAACGGCATTAAAGTCATTAGTATTTTTGTCTCATGATCTTCTGTCAAGATTAAAAATATTGTTATTTATCATATCTATTATTATTCTAGAGTAGGAAACTCTATAAAAATGTGTAATTTCAAGAAAATATTTTATCCATTTTAATTTGGTAGCCATTATTCTTATTTATAAATCATCATCATCATGTTCCCGTTATTCTAAAACACTAAAAATATTAATATAAATAATTAAAAAAAAAGTGTAGTAGATGATAAACATCAGACAAATTATATGTTATATTATTAAAGTTTTTAATTTTTTTTACACACATTCTAATGTCGAGGATATAAACAAACAAACTTGCTTAGCATTACTTATAATAAAAAGTGTATAATAATTATTTATATTCAAAAGAATCTTTAAACAATTCATATGTAAATTTTTATCGGAATAAATATCTTAGGAAATATTTTGGGCTTTTTGCCATTTAACTTATAAAATCAGAAAGGAAAGTCTTAAAAGATCTAAGTTCACATTAATTCACAAGCACATCTAATATTAAAAAATATATAATCAAAAGCACGTTGGGAAACTGTTTGTAATTCTAGAATAGAAGTGGTATTTGATGCGGATAGTAATTATGATAAGACTCGACTGACGTCAGATGATGTCTCATGCCTCGATCGACGCGATAGCACCTGATCAATGCAGATCGGAACGTCGATCGAGGCACATTAAACACCCTGCTCAAGCTTCGTTCTTCACGCCGCGCCAACCCAAGCGTCAGACGCTACCAGCTTGTCCCCTGCAAGCGGGCAGCTCAGGAAGCAGTAAGCTTCCCTATAAATACCCTCTCGTTCATCAGGAGAGAGGGAGGGAGATACACAAAAAACACTTCTTCATCTGAAACCCCCTCCACTATCATCTGACTTGATCGTCGGAGGGGTTGAGCCAAGCACCCCGGCCCGACCTTTGTGTTGGTGCGAAGCCAAAGGTCCCCGTTGGACGTGCAAGCGAGGAGTTCCTGGTCGGAGGAGACGGCTACACCGTCTCGATCGGACACTGCACCCGACCACCTCAGTGGGCTCAAGGAACGCCCTAGAGACATCCCCGTTATTCGGACTCGAACCGAGCCGCATCGGCCCCGAGGCCACGGCTCAAAGTTGTTTCCCACAACAGATTAACGCTAGAGGAAGGGCCCAGAATGTCGGGTGATCACCCGAGCGGCTCAGATGAGCCCACGGTTGAGAGGTCACATCTGACCGAAGCCTCGGGGGAACATCCCCCGCACGAGACCATCGTGACGAACACCCTACCACGACCTCAGAACGATATTGGCAGATATTTAACGACTCGGGCCTGTCGTCGCCCGACGACGCCCCAGCCGAATTGACGCCCGCATCATCCGAGGCCTTTCAAGACCTCGCCCATCAAGTCCGAGCTCTGATGGAAATGGTGCAAATCATTATCCCGCTTGTTTCTCATCCGACGCATCCGCTTGCGATCGAACCACTGCGACAACGCAAGGCTCCCGTTCGGGCCCACATGACATTTCCCGAGCCCCCCACTTCACCTCGGGTCCGACCGACCCCACTCGGGGATCTAGTGATGGCAAACCCGAGCGGCCGCCCGGAACCCGAGGCACTCTCTTCAGACTCCCTACGGGCCCAGTTCCGCTTCGTCAGCCAGCGACTTGACGAGGTGCAGAAACAGGTTCGCAGGTCCAAGGGAGAGCTTGGGGAGGACGCACACCAAAGGTCTCCCTTCACGCCCGAGATACGGGATCTGACAGTCCCCCCGGACTTCCAGCTCCCCTCTCTGGACGCTTACGATGGCTCCACCGACCCGACGGACCACGTAGCCGCTTTTCGCGCCCAAATGGCGCTATACGGAACCTCTAATGCCCTGATGTGCAAAGCGTTTCCTACCACTCTGAGAGGGCCGGCCCACGCGTGGTATGGCGGCTTGAAGACCGGAACAATTGCTTCCTTCGACCAGCTCGCCAATGACTTCGAGTTCCACGTCGTAGCCTATGTACGGCCGAAGCCTTCCGCGGTACTACTCCTCGGATTCAAACAAAGGGAGGACGAGCCCCTCTCACATTTTGTGGATTGCTTTGCCACGCAAATCTGGGGTTTGCCGAACACTCATCCCTCTCTATTAGTGCAGACGTTTATGATAGGCCTGCGACCTTCCAGATTCCTCTGGTCCCTCGTGGAGCGACCCCCCACCACGGTGCCAGAGATGCTCCAACGGGCTAACCAATACATCGCGGCGGAGGCCTGGGCGGCCGTAAGGAGAAGGGACGACATTCAACAGCGGGCTCCATAGAAGGGGTCAAGCACCCGCGACGGCTATCCGATGTAGTCCTCGTGAAAAGAAATCTAAGCCCTGCCTTAGTCTCTTCCGAGCGAAGGTTCAGTATCTACCTGACTTCCTCCCGACTCACGGTTAGCCCCGGCCTAAACCCTTCTGAATCTACACGGCTCGGCCGTAGACTTCCGAGTCCACCTCAGCGCGGCCTGCCCGCCTGAGTCATGTCCCTCGACTGCCCGAGTTCTACCTCAGCACAGCCTGCCCGCTTGAGTCGTGTCCCTCGGTCGTAGACTGCCGAGTCCACCTCAGGGCGACTTGCCCGCCTGAGTCGTGTCCCTCGGCCTTTGCCATATCCCTCGGCCATAGATTGTCGAGCCCCCCTCAGGGCAGCCTTTTGGCCCGAGCCACGTCCCTCGGCCATAGACTGCCCGAGTCCACCTCAGCGCGGCCTGCCCGCTTGAGTCGTGTCCCTCGGTCGTAGACTGTCGAGTCCACCTCAGCACGGCCTGCCCGTTTGATTTGTGTCCCTCGGCCTTTGCCATATCCCTCGGCCGTAGACTGCCCGAGTCCACCTCAGCGCGGCCTGCCCGCCTGAGTCGTGTCCCTCGGCCTTCGCCATATCTCTCGGTCGTAGACTGCCGAGCCCCCCTTAGGGTGACCTGCCGCCCAAGCCACACCCCTTGGCCATGTTGCCCGAGACCACGCCTGCGCGACCTGTCCGCCTGCTTGTGCTCCTCGGTCGCGTGATGCCCGAGACCACACCTGCGCGGCCTGCCCGCCTGCGTCGTGCTCCTCGGTCGCGTGATCCCCGAGACCACACCTGCGCGGCCTGCCCGCTTGCGTCGTGCTCCTCAGCCGCATGATGCCCTAGACCACACTTGCACAACTTGCCCACCTGCGTCGTGCTCCTCGGCCGCATGATGCTCGAGACTACACCTGCACAGCCTGCCCGCCTGGGTCGTGCTCCTCGGTAACATGATGCCCGAGACCACACCTGCGCGGCCTGCCCGCCTGCGTCGTGCTCCTCAATCGCGTGATGCCCGAGACCACACCTACGCGGCCTGCCCGCTTGCGTCGTGCTCCTCGGCCGCATGATGCCCTAGACCATACTTGCACAGCTTGCCCGCCTGCGTCGTGCTCCTCGGCCGCATGATGCTCAAGACCACACCTGCACAACCTGCCCGCCTACGTCGTGCTCCTCGGCCCCATGCTCCCCGAGACACACCTGCGCGTCCAGCCCGCTTGCGTCGTGCTCCTCGGCTCCATGCTCCCTTAGACACACCTGTGCGGCCAGCTCGCCTGCGTTGTGCTCCTCGGCTCCATGCTCCCCGAGATCACACTTGCGCGGCCAGCCCGCTTGCATCGTGTTCCTCGGCTCCTCAGCTCCTCACCTCCATGCTTCCTGAGATCACACCTGCACGGCCAGCCCGCCTGCGTCGTGCTCCTCGGCTCTATGCTCCCCGAGACCGCGCCTACGCGGCCAGCCCGGCTGAAAGCGGAAGCCATGCCTCGGACTCCCGTTACAACGACCGACGCATAGCTTCTTTCCGGGGGGGGGAATATGATGAGGATAGTAATTATGATAAGACTCGACTGACGTCAGATGATGCCTCACGCCTCGATCGACGCGACAGCACCTGTTCAATGCAGATTGAAACGTCGATCGAGGCACATTAAACACCCTGCTCAAGCTTCGTTCTTCACGCCACGCCAACCCAAGCGTCAGACGCTACTAGCCTACCCCCTGCAAGCGGGCAACTCAGGAAGTAGTAAGCTTCCCTATAAATACCCTCTCGTTCATTAGGAGAGAGGGAGGGAGATACACAAAAAACACTTCTTCATCTGAAACCCCCTCCACTATCATCTGACTTGATCGTCGGAGGGGTCGGGCCAAGCACCCCGGCCCGACCTTTGTGCAAGTGCGAAGCCGAAGGTCCCCATCGGACGCGTAGGTGAAGAGTTCCTGCCCGGAGGAGACGGCTACACCATCCTGATCGGACACTGCACCCGACCACCTCAGCGGGCTCGAGGAACGCCCCAAGGAGATCCCCGTCGTCCGGACTCGAACCGAGCCGCGTCGCCCCGAGGCCACGGCTCAAAGTTGTTTCCCACAACAATATTTGTCGATGCATTATCAAAACCAATAGAAAATATTTTAAAACCAAATAATATTCCTCTAAGATCATTTTTATCGTTCCATACACATTATGGTTTGTATGTCATTCATCTGACTCTAAAAGTAATAATATATTTTTTATATGATCTACTCACTATCTATCCAATGACAAATGACTCTCATGTAGGTAGGTAGGAGTGCATGTACCAATGGCCACTCTAAATATCTATTTAAATGAATATCCAAAGCTTAAAAAAAAATTATAAATATTTTTTAATTTTTATAAAGATTATGTAAAATATGAGTAGGAGCTTTACAAATAAGATTTTTGGTGAAATTAAATGTAGAAATGTAATGTTAAAAAAGAGTTAGCGGTAGTGCAAGGAAGTTCAAAAACAATTTTTACAAAAAAAATTATTTTTTAAAAATTAATAAAATTATAAAATAAAAAAATTAAAAGATATAAAAATCTAAAAAAGAGACTAAAAAATGATCAGTATGATAAGATGTAAAGCTTATGATAATTTTTATAATAAATTAGGTACGAAAGATGATATATATATATATATATATATATATATATATATAATTGTTAAAAGTGGAAAAAGAAAGTGTAAGGATTTAAGTAATATAGGATGCATTAAATTGAAGATCAAAGAATACTTGTTAATAATAATGAGATTAAGGGAAGATGCAAAAATAATTTTTATAAATTATTTAATAAATATTCTATGTAGGACTTAGATTTAATAATAAATAATAATGATACATTTAATAATCATAAATTTATTTATAAAATTAGAACTAATGAAGTAAAGATATATTAAAGAAGATTAAAGATAGTGTGGGGTTGATAGTATCCTTATTAATGTTTGAAAAAGCTTAAGGCGCAATAGAGTAGCTTAGTTAACTAACTTATTTAAAAAATCATGAGATTTAGAATGATACATAATAAATAATGAAAGAGATTTTTAGTTATCGAAAGTAGGATAAGACATACATATATCTAAAAATTAATTTAGTTTTATGCTTAGAAGTTCAACCATCGAAACTATTTATTTATTAAGATAATTAATAAAAATGTGTAAGGAGAAAAAGAAATATTTGCATATGGTTTTTATTGATTTAAAGAAAGTCTAGAGTTCCTAGAGATTATATTGATGTATCTACTAACTATATTGATATTATTAAAGATATGTATAGTAATGTAGCTACAAACGTTACATAGTAGACCATGCTAATGTATATTATTTGTTGATGAGATTATCTTAGTTGATGAGTGCTTAAGTTGAATTAATTATAAACTTGAGAGATATCTCTTAGAAACTAAAGGTTTTTATATTATGTAGGATTAAAACTAAATTTATATAATATAATTTTAGTGATTTTAGAAATAGACAAGAGAATATAAGTAAATTGGATGGATGAATATCTTTAGATCAATTATTCAACAAAATGAGGAGATCGATAAATATATTATTCATAGAGTAAAATACGATAGTTAAAATAGTGAGAGGCGTTAAGAATCTTATTTGATCATTGGATATCTTTACATAAGATAATTTTGAGACCAATAATATTTTATAACGATCTGAGTTTTAAGCAATTATATAAAGTTTGTATTGTCGAGATCTGAATGTTGAGATGGATGAGTGGGTTACTAGAAAAGATAGAAAAATAATATTTTTATTCATAAACAACTAGGTATCGCTTTGATAGAGGATAAGATGAGAGAAAGCTATTTAATATGATATGAGCATGTGATGAGAAAATCTCCTGATATGGTAGTAAAAAAATGTGAAATAATTAATATCAATATTACGAGGAGAGAAAGGAAAATTAAAAAAATTTAATATAAACTATAAATAAAGATTTAAATACTCTGAACTTAACTAAGCATATAGCTTTTTATATATTTCGACAAAAGATCTATGTATCCGATCGTAAATAATTGGAGCTTATAACTTTGTTATTATATTATTTAAAGTAGGAGTACAAGTGGTATGAGAAACTCATCGTGCGACTAATTTAAAGACTCTTGATAATAATCAATAAATTCGACCTTTTTACTAAAACTAATAGATAATTATGACGATAAATCTAGTTCATGATTTTTTTTTTCAATAGAAAATAAAAAGTGAGAGAAGTAGGGTACGTAAAAATTTATATAAATTCGACCCCTCTCTATATCAAATGTCATTTTTTTTTGTTTGTTTCTTTGTGGAGAAGTAGATACGACATGTATGAGATGATAGTATAATTAATCTTAATACATGTTAGATGTCAACAACATGGCATCTGTCATGAATGAATGAATCATTTTTGACGTGTGACTCATGCGACCATAAGCATAGAATAAACCACAACAATCCACAGGAATACATACAGCCTTTTGGTGTTTCAAGAGAGAAACCAATATTAGCCAAAAACCACCTTGTGAAAATTAAACAGCGATGGACAACCAAAAGGTTGCAGGAGAGAAAGGATGTGCACACCATTGTTGTTTGATGGTGAAGTCTGTCAGGTTCGGGTGGTTTCTGCAACAACAACATCATCACAGGCATCCTTTCCTGCATGCAACCTGGCTTTGCGAGTCGTCTTTCGTTCGCCTCGGTGCACTTGATGCATTCACCGCAAACCTTGAAGCAATAAATCGTCGCACCAAGGCTGGGGTGTAGAAGCGCCATCCTTCACGATGTTCTCCTCCTCATGTAGAGATTCCTCGAGCTTCTTTCTAGAGTAGCGGCGCCGCCAAGCTGCCCATGTTCTCCACTGCTGAGAGTAGATAGAACCTTCTCACCGTGCGTGCTGCTAACGCAAAAGCCTCAACCTCATCCTCTCTTGCGCCCTCGCCCGCATCAAGACGGTTCAACTCTCCCTCGTCTCTAACCTCTCGTACTTCTACCACTCCACCTTTGTTCATCACTATGGCCTCTATCGCTTTCTTTTCTTCCTTTTTCTCAATAAGATGAATTTTAACCCATTTTTTAAACTTAAATTATACTTATTATTATATTAATAATTTATTACGAATTAGTATACCACGTAAACAGACTTTAATATCCGTTAACTCAGACTAACGAAAGGGGTTTATATACTATGTTTTTAAAAATATAAAAATTATTTTAGACACAAGTAAACATTAAGGGCTTAAATGATCCTTGACAAAAATCATATGGATTAAAATAGACCATAACCCTTTTTAAACTTAAATTATATGTATCATTATATTATTAATTTATTATAAGTCAACATATGACTTTAACATATTATAACTCGGACTTGAAGGTAGAGATTTATATATTATATTTTTAAAAATATATAAATTATTTTAGATACGAATAAACCATAAAAACTTATGGTTAGAATGAACCTTAACCTTTCTTTTTTCTTTATATTACTTTCTCGCTTTCTATCTCACAAACAGAGGATGTATTCTTTGGTCAAATTTTAGTAATATAGTTTTGTTTCTTGAAAAAGATAGAGATCGAGTTAGATCATAATTGGCCAAACTCAATTGTGCTCCACACCATGACCACCTCAATCCAATCATGCGTCTCTTACCGATATTAATCTCATCCTTAGCTCAGGACTGACATTTGGAGAAGACGAGGTTACTGATTCCTCTCCACCAACGATGGCCACTGCTTAGATTCATTCCAAGAAAACTTGGGATTTAACGTGATGAGTTTTTGATATTAAATAAAAAATAATCATAAAAATTAAAATATTTATCTATCCCGTCTTTAAGTTAGATCGATGGCTACTCTTGCGATGCAAAAATCGAAAGGTTCTGAAACGACGATCCTTACTACCTTATCTATTTACCAAACCTTGCGTAGAATTTGCATTGGCTACGTGGAAACCTTAAACTTCACCTGCAAGATCAATCACCATCAAACAATACAGTTTGTCATATCCCCAATTAATGTGATGCATTGACATTGTGAAAGAAACAGAAATATATATATATATATATATATATATATATATATATATATATATCATTTGTTTTTGTAAAGGATTAGTCGTTATGGAGGTGAGTATTAGTCTAAGCATCAGCATTTAATCTTTTGCGTACGTGCGAGGGAAAGAAAGAAACAAAGTGTGGAGGATCATTTACCTGAATATATTATTTGACTCCAACAACAAGACACCATTCTCTTCAAGATGAGCTGTTATCAGCATTGCTAATCGAGGTCTTAAACTAGAAGAGCCTCAAACAAACAAATGTGAGAGAGAGAGAGAGAGAGAGAGAGAGAGAGAGGAATGGAAGTAGAACCTGGACTGGATGCTCATTTCCACTCTGGCTGCCGATTTAGAGGTGCACCAACAAAGAAAAGGATGGGTTACCACCAAAATCACATCATCCTGTTGAATGCTGCAGAAGAAACCAAGTGGGTTTTCATATGAAAATGCCTGAGATGCATACAGATCATATGATTGTCGAAATTGCATTACCGGTCCATCGGTGGTGATGGATAGTGTCGGTGCTCGTCCATAATCATATTGGAGCAGTGCTACATTATGATCAAATACGTGCACCAGCACAAAATTGTAGCAGCATTCTTGATGTAGATTCAGCAAGGACACAAGACTATGAAAACAGAGTTGATGGTGGTTCCGATGCCATGTCATGAGTCTCTGTATTCATGTCACTCCGCCTGTTTCATTACAAGACAAACAGAAATGCACAGATTGAGTAGCTCTAAATTGGTCAAAAAATATAATGGCAAACGAGCATGCATTGATCCTGAACCTACCATACACGATGAGCCTGCATCCTTGACAAACCACCTCAATCCTGCTCCTCCAACTTACTGAATTCAATTAGGCCAAATCAATCTTTCATTCAACTAGCCGGACAGCTTGGAAGGTAGGAGAATGTAAGACTGAAAGGACAATCCACCTACAAGTTCAATCACAATGAACAACCACCTTTTTGTCATCTCCCATCCAATTATTTTGACATATGTCATAATGAAAGAAAAAAAGAATCCTTTCTTTTTCTACAGGACCTTGCAGTCAACCTGGAAAGCTCAATATAGGTGAGGAGTAGTCATCAAGCACATAAAAACTCAGTCAAAAAGCAGGAAGAAAAAGAAAGATACCTTAAAGAAATAAAAGACAGATCTAGTGGATGATCTTTTACCTGAATAATTTATTCAAGTAGAGTACTCCAACACCACTTGCACAAGGATTCATACCCAGAATCTTTTCAAGATGAGCTGCCCATCAATGTCACCAAGACAACCATGGCCATCAAGGTTCAAACTAGATTAGGCTTACAAAACAAATGAGGGAGGAGGATGGAAGGAGGGATCAACGTAAAACCTGTTTTGGTCATATGTTGAAACAATGTCCTTGACCGCTTATCTAGAGGTCTATTAAGAAAGAAGAGGATGCTCTGCAAGACTACTACCAAAATCACATCAAGATCAGCAAGATGAATTCTGCAAAAAAATCAAGTATGTCTTTATATCGAAAAGTGCTTGTCGTGCATACAAATCATAAGATGTCGAAATTGCATTACTGGTCTTTTGGTGCTGATGTATCAACGTGGTGGATGATCATCCATGATCATATTGGTGCAGTGTTATATTAACATCATATAGGTGCACCAGCGCATCTTTGTAGCATCATCCTCAATCTAGTTGCATCAAGAGCACAATCATCACGCAAGTGGATGTGCTCTATGTTGCCCATTCTTATCTTAATTGCTGAAGCTCAACATGATGAAAGCAGAGTGCATGATGGATCCATGCCATGTTATGATCCTCTGCGTCCATAGCACTTTGCCTGTTTCATCATAAGAAAGCACATCACAAGAATTGATTCCTCGTGTCAACAAAGATGCCAATTAGCTTCTCATCTTTCAATTTTTTCGAACTCCTTACTTTTTAGGTTTCAGTTGTTTGGCCTTTTACATGCCTGTTTTCACAGTGAAATTTATAGGCCAAAGTGCAATGGCTTGTGCATGGAACACTAAATGAGTGATTTGACACTGTTACAAATGGGAAGTTCATGAACCAATCATGTTCCCACAACAAAAATTCATTCCCATCTCATTAAATTCCTTCAAATGAACTAACTTGACATGATTTTAACTACCTAGACTTGTGGTTTGTTGATTCTAGACTTGGTAGTTTGATCGTACAAGTCATACGCTATCCTAAGATGAGAAGGTAAAAAATTGGTCCTGATGTTCTAGGCATGTTACTTCATGCATAACAGGAAAAATTTTGAGAGAGAGAGAGAGAGAGAGTGATATTTTGCTCAGTAATCCTACCAAAGGACGGACCTCTAAACAGTGATCAAAAGGCAGTAGCAGCATGAAGAATTCAGTCAAGTCTGCTATGGGAATCTGCATTTTTCTCCTGGTAACCATGACCGATCCATTTTCTTGAGAAAAATGAAAAAAATAATATTGTCATTTCGTAAGAAGTGAAATGAAATAGCAAAATAGAAACAAGTCATAGAATAAATATGACAGAAGAGATAATATTCACAGCATAAAGTATAATCCAAACCAAACCTGAAGGTCCAGTACTTACAAACTGAATTTTTTGTCGTGTGTATGCGTGAATTTGTGCTTCCGTTAAATTTATGTTCACGAACTAGAATCAATAGTTATTGTCTCCATCATCTACATACTGTTGCCACCATTTGTCACCTATATAAAGCTACTTTTGCGGTCTCATGCATCCCTCCAACTTCTCGATATCAACCATTACATCAACCTCATCTGTGGTCGCAATTCTCCACTCATATGAACCTCACATGTGGAGATGTCATATGGGACTGACATGAGATGATGATGGACCACTGATCATGATAAGAGGCGATGGTAGAGGGACATTTCAGATGCAGCTGTGAAACTGTACCAACATAAGAAAAGATACTTAAACTTTAATGCTTTGTTTAAGAAAAGATAAAACCACTTAATCTACTTGGTGATTAACTGCATCATCTCAGACCCCAAATACAAAGTAGTAATTGCTTCTGATGAATGGTGAGAGTTGAAGGGTCTAAAATAAGTGTACTGAAGTGACAAGCCACAGCCCAGAAAAGGTTCCTTCACATAGACAACTACTTGGAAGCTCAATCTTGGCTTGCATAAAGGAGACTATGCCTTTCCTTTGTTTTCCCTAAAAAAGAGACAAACAACACTCTGACAAGGACATGCAACCTCATATTATTTTTTTTTTTCAAATTGGTTCCGAGTTCAGATTGTCTCCAATTAGGAGAATTAATATCCTTGCACAGAGATTTACGGTAACAGCTTATTCATGTAATCCTCACATCTCAATCACCCACTAATTATGAGGTGATAAACGGTTGGACCACATGTTTACAAGTACATCCATGGACCACTAAACCAATGAACAACAGGTGGTTGAGTCTTGTAGTAACAAATCATGAATTTTTTTTTCCATCCAAAATATTTCGACATGAGAAACGAAAATAATTCTCACCCACAGTTGAAAGGAGGAAAGCAACTTGAATCATTCATTCCGTTCGGAGGTGAATCCCTAACTTCATCCACTCAAACAGGGGAAGGTGAGATTCATTCAAACAAATCGATGATTCAACCTTTTTCTCAAAGGTTAACATTTACTTTTAAGCTCAGTATAAGTTTTTTTCTCATACTGTAACAGATGGTAAACTTAGTAGAGGCAACACCACATCCAATATGATAAGGTCCTGTATACTTTCAATAGGTAGAAAGAAAAGATTTAAATCCTGCTTGATATCAGTCTTAGCAACAGGTTAAACTCCTACGGTATGGGTATATCTGACAATATACTGATCTGTATTGTTATGTATCACCAAAAGATAATAAGAAAATCAGATACCGATCGATACTAGCATATATTGTCTATATTGGTTCTTGGTCATAATAAAATTGATTGATATGTACCGATCCAACTGGTGTTGGATTCTTTGAAGAAAGCTTGTATTCCTTAACTAATCGATTGGAGATTATGAGAATTCCAACATTAAATCATGTTCAGTCAGAGAATATTGAGCCAGATATGCAAAGGAAATAGAGCACATTATTTAAGTTAACTGAATCAATATAGAAATCTTACTGGGTGATGTGGTCTAGCCGGATATGTGGCTTATGTGTGTGATTCCCACTACACCGAGGTTATAATAGACCACAACACCTAAAAGATAAGACTTATTAAAATACAACTTGCCTTTTTATCAAAATGTAATTTATAAAAATAAAATTGTTCTCACAATTATCAAGTTGCATCAACTATTATCAGCTTGAATGGTTCAACCAGCCAATTCTTAAAGAAGTACCTTTTTCTAACTTTCTATGAATTTTAATTCATCCTGATTGAGATGGGAGAAAAGAGAGAAAACATCTTTTGAGAGATAAGGGAGGAAAAATCTTTTGGGCATTACTATTGGCTTGGTTTGTTTTGTGTTTTTGGAAAGCTGGGCAATATGATAACTGGATTAGGTGCAGAAATAACCACATATGCAACTCTTTATTAATGCAAGAAGCTCTGTGAGCTTATGTTGCATGGTTTGGGTTTCGATGATTCAAACAAAGAGGAGAAGTTCGACCAACATGTTTTATTCACAAAATTCTTGAAGTTTGTTTTTTTTTTTTTTTTTTTGAGGGGCAATTTTCTTACCATTTGATTTAGATTCCTTTTAAATACAGATGTCAAACTGAATTAGTAATTATGACTGCATTATCCTTAGGGCAATCAAGTCATGTGAAGGTATAAATTCAGGAAATTCACATGTGGACCCTCCTCCACTAGAGGGAACATCACATATGATCCTATAAAATCTAAGATGAAAAAAACTAAGCTTATAGTAGATAGCTTCTTCATTACGATCATATGGAAACTAAGTTGAGCTAAACAAAGCTTACAGTAGTTTGATGCTCTAGAAGAAGCAAAAGTAGCATTTTGATAGGATTCCAAGCTGAGCTAAACTAAGCTGACAGTAGCTTCATGCATTAAAGAAAGCAAAATTTGTACCTAGGTAGCATCATCCTATAGAGACCAAGTTCAGCTAAAGTAAGCTCAACTGAATCAAGCTAGCACAATCCTATAGAGACCAAGTTCAGCTAAAGTAAGCTCAACTGAATCAAGCTAATTAAAGCTACAGAATCC
Organism: Musa acuminata AAA Group; assembly: GCF_036884655.1. NCBI lineage: Eukaryota > Viridiplantae > Streptophyta > Magnoliopsida > Zingiberales > Musaceae > Musa > Musa acuminata. The sequence continues at coordinate 40,086,390 of NC_088327.1, forward strand.
AAAGCCAGAGGTTGATGAAATCAAGCACAGCTGGACCTAATAAATGCCCAAAAACTAGCTTTTGAACTTCAATTGCCCGAAAGAACAAAAGCAGAAGCCCTGTTCCACCATTGGACAAGGTGAGCCCCTCATCCCCAACATTATGCCACACTCTTCCTTCGGGAGATCCTCTGTGCCCAAAATCTCCTTGATTTCTTTTGTGTGATAATACAGAGATCATAGGATTTGGGATATAGTGGGAATATGAAAATGAGCTACAGTTGAGATCTGACAACTCTCTGCTTATAAATATCCACCTCCACTTCTACTCCAGCATCAGAAATCATCTCTCTTCCACTCGCAAATATAATTCTGTTCTCTTGAAAGGAGGTTTCATTTTACGTTTTGTTCCAATAGTTTCCTCGTCTTCTCTATCTCGAGTCTTTTAGAGTTCTATAGTGCTCTACTTTCCCTGTTTCTTCACGACTGCAAATCCATTTGCAATTTCTTGGATAGCAACTCAAAATCCATAATTGACATTATTTCTTGGAGGTGAAGATAAAGCACTTACTTGGAACTGCAGATTAGGAGACAAAGGTATGGGCGGCATGGTGGGCCGAACCCTGGAAACCCCATCGCCGGCGGCATTTCCCCAAGAGTTCAGCTCCTCTCCACTGGATATCCTCCTCTGCGGGACGAAGATAAAGCATGTCCCCGAGAGTGAAGATAAAGAATTTCTTGGAGGTGAAGATAAAGCACTTACTTGGAACTGCAGATTAGGAGACAAAGGTATGGTCGGCATGGTGGACCGAACCCTGGAAACCCCATTGCCGGCGGAATTTCCCCGAGAGTTCACCTCCTCTCCATTGGATATCCTCCTCTGCGGGACGACGCCGCTCCGGGCCGTCCGCTCCGCTGCAACGCTGTCCATCGGCTCCTCCGTCTACCATCGCCAGGCGGAGCTCCTCCGTAGGTTCAGCACCCATTACCACCATTGCGGCGCGTCCAAGGACGCCGTCGCCTCAGCGGCGGAGACGGGGGAGAAGCGGAAGGTCTACCGGGGGGTGCGGCAGCGGCACTGGGGGAAGTGGGTGGCGGAGATCCGGCTGCCGCAGAACCGGACGCGGATCTGGCTGGGGACCTACTACTCGCCCGAGTCGGCGGCGTACGCGTACGACCGGGCGGCCTACAAGCTCCGCGGGGAGTACGCGCGCCTCAACTTCCCGGCCCTGCAGGACGCCGGCGACTGCCCCGAGCGGCTACGGCCGCTGCAGTCGGCCGTGGACTCCAAGATCCAAGCCATCTACCAGCGCCTCGGGCGGCGCCGTGGGGCCATGCGGGACGCGGCGGTTGGCAAGAAGGAGAAGTCGGCGGAAGAGAAGAACAGGAGGAAGACGAAGAAGAACAGGGTTTCGTCACCGACGACGTCGTCGTCTTGTGCGCCTGCGTCATCAGAGAGCTTGGCAGGCGAAATGGACGGCGAGTGTTCGTTCGCGCTGTTGCCATCCTACGATCCAGAACTAATCTGGGAGGTGCTCGCTAACTAACCAACATGGACGTCCGCTCTCTCTCTCTCTCTCTCTCTCTCTCTCTCTCTCTATATATATGTATATATATGTATATGTATATATATGTATATATATATATATATATTACATATATATGTAATATATATATATATACATATATATATATACATATGTATATACATATATGTATATATATATATGTTATATATATATGTGTGTGTGTGTGGGCTGATGGTTGGTGCTAATCTGACTTGCAGCTGCACAGTTTGGCACCGTCGATGTTGTTATCTTCGGTCATTGTTGACGAAGAAGTCTTTCGATGAACACACCCAACTTTTTAGAATAATATGCTTATAAATAATTGGTGTATTCTACTTTGTGTTATGAAATTACAAAGATGTGTATGTGTCTTGATGGATGACTATATATATATATATATATATATATATATATATATATATATATATATATATATATATAAGTTAGACCGAGGATCTAAATTCATCATAATTTATAAAATAATTAATACATTATCTTTAATATAAGTTCCTGCAGGCTGTTACGTGCATGTCGCTGTCCCACATGCAAGCCTTTACGCCCTGCAATACAAGCTGCGTTTAGATTCGTGAAAAAGTGGTACCGGAATGTCTTCTCCGACTCTTCTCAATCGAACACGTAGGCGAGTCAAGATTGGTGGTTTTCCAATCCCCCTTTTTGTTTTTAGTTCTTTGGTTTCGATCGGGATAACCATGCCTCGCAGTGGTAGGAGGCCCACGTCTCCTATGTCGTCGGCCGTGGAGTGCTCGTCGCGGCCACAGAAGAAGGTGATGTCGCACCGCATGAAGAAGCATGATGATGAGATTGCACCCATTGCTTTCTCTCGTTTCTTCGGTTTCTGATACTCTTCGAATTGGATCTTGTGTTGCCTCGCAGTGATGTTTTGGCTTTGTAACACGACAGAGAGAATATGAAATAAGGATATGATGTTTCCGAGGAAGCAACCGGAGCCCCGTGAGGCGGGCATCGGGCTCTTCTCCGCGGCCGCCTTCTCGACCACAGGCTCCGCCGATCTGATCGGCAACCACCCCGATGTCGTCGTCGCCAATGAATCTGACTATGCCTCCGATGACGCGCCCATGGGTCCAGGGCCGCCTTCTCGACCACAGGCTCCGCCGATCTGATCGGCAACCACCCCGATGTCGTCGTCGCCAATGAATCTGACTATGCCTCCGATGACGCGCCCATGGGTCCAGGGCCGCCTTCTCGACCACAGGCTCCGCCGATCTGATCGGCAACCACCCCGATGTCGTCGTCGCCAATGCATCTGACCATGCCTCCGATGACGCGCCCATGGGTCCAGGGCCGCCTTCTCGACCACAGGCTCCGCCGATCTGATCGGCAACCACCCCGATGTCGTCGTCGCCAATGCATCTGACCATGCCTCCGATGACGCGCCCATGGGTCCAGGGCCACCTTCTCGACCACAGGCTCCGCCGATCTGATGGGCAACCACCCCGATGCCGTCTGCCTCCGATGACGCGCCCATGGGTCCAGGGCCGCCTTCTCGACCACAGGCTCCGCCGATCTGATGGGCAACCACCCCGATGCCGTCGTCGCCAATGCATCTGACTATGCCTCCGATGACGCACCCATGGGTCCAGCTCACCCATTTGCCTCGAGAAAGGTCAAACTTTTTCCCTGAAACCTAAGCAACTGTTTCTGCTCGTTATTATTATTTTTATGTCTCCGTTCACATGAGATATCTATATATTTCATCGATTTATTCAATAATTACTTTTTCTCTTTTCTTTCTGAAATCGCTGCACTTTTTTTTATATACGCCTTCGTCTCTCCGAATCGATGATGAATGGAGAATGGAGCCACTGCGTTTTTTTGGCATTTCGACTGTTCATGTGGCCTTCATTTTGGTTTCGCTCATACTCTCTTTGTTCGATTGCCTTCTTTTCATTTGTTTCCTTTTGTCCAAGTATCTACTATCTGCTTTATGATTGAAACCTTTCAACCAAAAGTCGTGCTTTTCGTTGAGAAAAGTGTTTTTGAATTGTATGTAATTTATTCCAGACATTACCACAATAGATAATTCGCGAAAAGGTTAACATAGTGCAGGAATCTCTTAATCTTAACTCTACAAATGGTTTGCAAAGATCATCTGAAATCCTTTTACTCGTGGAGCTCTATGTCTTAATCTTCTTTCAGTAATATAGTGCAGCAACAATCCTCTTCTAGTTTGTTTAACATTATGCAGCAATTTTCATGTTTGTTTTATACTTAATTGTTGAGATCCTATCTTGTTTTGCATCTTTATGCTATGACTAAGGTGTTTTGCATGCGTCTCCGGGACGTTCATCGAAGTTGATCAACGGTTGGTGTTCTTACGACATAGGCCCTCCTTATAATATTAAAAATATTTTACACTTTTACACTATGGTCGAGGTGTCAACACGACTGGGCCCGTCTCGAGTGTGCAAGATCACCAGCATTTTCTCTGAGTAGGAGCGTGTTAACCTGAGGTCTAATTAAATATCACTACTTTAGTTGTCCATCGGGTGCTTGCACACAAGTCGAAATCGGGATGAGGATTTCCAACTCGATCCCTTTGATACTTAAGTTAGCAAGAGTTGAAGATGTGAGAGTTGGAGTGTGTATGTATAAGATCCGACCTTAGCGCTTTTATACATATTATTGTGTGCGATCATATATAGCAACTTTAATGATCTCCGGTCATTATCGTGCGTGGGTGTTTACATGGTTGCGCCGCTCCGTACAACCTTAAGCAGAGTCGGTGCAAGGGGATAGCATCAGGCACTTGATTGACCTCGGGCTCCTGGTACTAAGTTAGCTCAATGCTAGGTTGGCTCGACGTGACACATCGGCTTAGGGATGCCATGCGGAGTTTGCTATGGCAGATGATGTGTCGATCTAAATTCTTTTAACATGGGTGATCTGCACTGACCTATGACAGATTTAGTGAGTTCAAATAAGTTTGGATGGAAGCATTAAGAGCCAAATCCAATCAAATCATTTTTCTGGTTTGATTTGGTTAAAGTAAGATAATTCGAACTGAAATCGATTTGGATCTATTTAGCCAAATACACCACTCAGTATTTCTTTAGAAAAATTAATTAAAAAAAATAGGAGTTTAAGCTCCATTAAGAGTATTTCCAATCAAATATGTGACTCATAAAAAAAATTTAAAAATGTATATATAATACGTGTAACAGAGAATGGAGAATTACGCTACTAAGATTGAGTTGACTATATTCCTAATTTTTGTGGGATAACTAATCTATTACACAACTTTTTCTTAATCTTTTTTACTTTCTTTTTAAATTAGCCAAAATTCCCCTGCAAAAATTTGGCTAATTAACTTCCGCTTTGCAGCCAAACCCCACTTCTGAAAGGTTTACATTTCCTGGTCTTAGGATTCGTGTATAATAGATAACATTCATCTCATAAATTATTATTATTATTATTATTATTATTTGACTAATCTGTCAATGTCGGAGATGAAGGGTTTGGAGATCCTCAACATAAGTTGTCCCCTGTCCCCATCCAAATTCAGTTCAAAAACATCCAAGCAAAGCAAGTCTTAAGACTATAAGTAGCTCAAACCTTATTTTTTAATCTTTAAATCAGATTTACTTTGCTTCTATTTCATGGCTCAGAACCAATAATACCTTCTTTCGATGACAATATATAGCTGGAATTATCGAGGTTTAAAAGAAATCAGTGCAAAATCATCTTTTTCTTATATATCCATCGCACTTTGAAATATGTATGTATGTGCTTACTACTCTCCTTCAAGAAACATATACTAATAATGTTCTTCGGTGATTTGGGAATCATTAGAAAGGGGACGGACTACTATCCTTCTACTAGAGCTTTTGATGGTGTTTTAGTAGCATGATCTACAAATTTGTCATGATATCTAAACATCCTCACTTTGCAATAGTTCAGTTTTAAAATGGTAAACCTTGGTTATTAAGGGGTATATCTACTGCTACTTGTATTGTTTCATAGAATCAATCATCCACTTTGTTATCTGATTTTAATTACATTTGAATTCTCCTGATAAAAGTTAGTGGTAGAAAATTTGTTGTTAACTCCTCTACTCATGTTTTTAGAGATTTTTATCAAAAATTATGATTTAACTAATAATAATATTATTATTTTCAGCTCTAAATATACTTGGTGTAATAATCATCTTTCTAATGCTAAAATCTTTGTTAGATTAGATAATGTTTTTGTTAATTCATTATGATTATATATATATATATATATATATATATATATATATATGTATGACAAATCTTCTATTTATCACTTCTCTAGAATTTATTGCTATTAAAATTTATATTTAATTTACTCAGTTAATTCATAATAAACTATTTTATTTTTAAATTTTTTGGATTTATTATCTTGAAACCAATAATTTAATTGATTCAATTTGGAATGTCCCAAATACTCGATCCCGTATTAGCCTTCTACAACAAACTTTGTCATACCCATCCACTCCTTTCTTATTTTTCTCATCCAAATAAGCATAATTTAGGAAGCTATTAGATAAAAGAATTCATATTTCTGTTATACTTTCATTTTAATGTTTAATCAACTTGTTTTCTGCTCCTTTAATGTTTAATCAAGAGAATAAATCCTCCCCAATTCTCCCCAAGTAATCACAGTAATTCTCCTTCCTTTTGCTGCCGCAAGGATCATCACATTATTGTAGTTTTTCTCCCAAAAACCTAGCCACATCACACCCCAAAATGCAGCCACCAAACCCCCTTATATTGATCGAGGGTTAGATCAAAGGGATATAGGCTGTGGGCTGATAAAGCCCACCATGGGCTGAACCCACTATGGGCTATCAGCCCAACAACCTCTTCCTTCAGCCCATAAGGGAGGCCGTCCCATGACTCCTCAATGTGAAGCCATGTCGACCAACTGTCGGCATATCTCCTATCTTTCTTTTGGTAAAGTCTTTGTTAATATGTTCGCTCCGTTGTCATATGTGTGAATTTTCTGAAGTTGCAACTGCTTCTTTTCAAATACATTTCGAATCCAGTGGTATCTGACATCTATATACTTTGACTTGGAATGAAACATTGGGTTCTTACACAAATGGATGACACTCTGGCTATCATAATGCACTATATAATTTTTCTGTTTCAGCCCCAATTCTTGTAAAAATTCTTTAATCCATAACATTTTTGCATACCTTTGTAGCAGCAATATATTCTACTTCTGTGGTAGAGAGAGCAATACACCTTTGCAACTTTAATTGTCATGACATAACTCCCATTGTAAAAGTAAGTACATAACTTGAAGTGGACTTCCTCATATCTATATCTCTTGCCATATCTGCATCTGTGTAACCTGTCAACATAGGTGGTCTACCTCAAAAGCTTAAACAAACCTTAAAGCTCCCTATGAGATATCTAAAAATCCACTTCACTACTACCCAATGCTCTTTGCTTGGATTTGCAAGAAATCTGCTAGTAATACCCACTACATATGTGAAATCTAGCCTCGTACATACCATTGCATACATTAAACTTCCAACTTTACATTTTCTCTTTCTCCTCATTACTTGACGGACTCTATTCTGAGCACAACTTGAAGTGACTTGCAAGAGGAGAATCAACTAGTTTTGCATTGCTCATATTGAATCTTTCCAATACATTCTTAATGTATTTCTCTTGTGACAACCAAATCTTCTTATTTTTCCTATCACGAGAAATCTGTATACCTAGTATTTGCTTTGCTGGCCTCATGTCCTTCATTGCAAAAGACTCACTCAGTTCCTTCTTCAACCTGTTAATTGTAGACATATCTTTCTCAAGAATAAGCATGTCATCAACATAAAGTAAGAGAATAATAAAATTCTCACCAAACCATTTGATATACACACAATGATATGAAGCCGTTCTTTTGTATCCATTTTTTGTCATAAATGAATCAAACTTTCTGTATCACTATCTTGGAGCTTGCTTTAGCCCATACAAGCTCTTCTTCAATTTGCAGACAAAGTTCTCTTTACCTTTGACTTTGAAGCCTTCTGGTTGCTCCATATAAATTTTCTCTTCCAAATCCTCATGAAGAAAAGTTGTCTTCATATCTAACTGTTCAACCTCCAAGTCCTGACTAGTAGCAATACTAAGAGCAACACGAATAGAAGACATTTTAACAACAGGAGAAAAAATCTCTTCAAAGTCAATACATTTCTTTTGACTAAAGCCTTTCATAATCAATCTAGCTTTGTACTTTAGTTGAAAACAATATTCTTGAATCTTCAACCTGAAAACTCACTTGTTCTTCAAGGCCTTCATTCCATTTAGTAGTAGCATCAAATCATAAGTGTGGTTTTTTGAAGAGCATCCATCTCTTCCTGCATAGTAACTAACCACTTCTCTTTTTGCTCATTTTCAATTGCTTCCTGGTAACTCTCTAGTTCACCTGCATCAGTACCCATTACATACTCATATGTAGAGTATTTTTTAGAAGGTTAACATTGTCTTGAAGATCTTCTCAACTGAGGTTATGCGAGAAGTTGCTCTCTAACTTCTTCTTGCTCAACATGTCCTACAGGTAGATCAACATCAGACTCTACACCATCTTCCTGCACATCTCCCCCATCACCCTGATATATCGAAGGAGTAATTGGGTCACAATGTGCTAATCCTTCTGCAGAAGTCTTGGTCGATGTCTTCTTCTTCTTCAAATCTTCAAAGGTTTGATCCTCAAATAAGACTACATCTCGGCTTCTGAATACCTTCTGCTTTTCTAAATCCCAAAGCCTGTAACCAAACTGATCATATGAGTAACCAAGAAAAATACATTCTTTAGTCTTACCATCCAGCTTGGACCTCTCATTGTTTGAAACATGTGCAAATGCACGACAACCAAATACTCTCAAATGCTTGTAGGAAACATTTTTCCTTAACCATACATGCTCTGCAACATCAGCATATAGGGCTGTACATGGTGATAAGTTGATCACATCAACTATAGTCCTCAAAGCCTCATCCCAAAACCTTTTGGGTAGCTTGGCCTATGAAAGCATACATCTGATCTTTTCCATGATGGTGTAGTTCATCCTCTTTGTAATTGTATTATGCTAAGGTGTACCAGGAATTGTCATCTAATGTTGGATCTCATGTGACCTGCAATAATCATTAAATAGTCTTGTATACTTATCACTATTATCTGATCTTATGCATTTTAATTGCCTTTCTATCTCCCTTTCAACCCTGACATGAAACTATTTGAAGATATTAATAACTTGATCTTTGATTTTCAAAGCATATGCCCAAACTTTCCTAGAAAAATCATCTATAAAAATGACAAAATAAAGTACACCACTTACACCAAGAACATCAACAAATCCACAAGGAGTTTTTATCCTCAAAGGATCACATACATCTATATATACACAGTTTAAGGCATGCATTTTTCTAGACAAAGCAAGACTAGCAAATGAAACTTTGTGTTATTTACCAGCCAAACAATCAATACAAGGGTTCAGATGTATACATTTAAGGTCTGATAATACCTCTCTCTTGGAAAGAGCTTGCAGCCCCTTCTCACTCATATGTCTCAATCGCCTATGTCACAACTCTATGCTGAAGTCTTTTTCTATAGCATTTAACTGCTCATCATAAGCTTTAGCCTACAACTTGTACAAAGTATGACATTTCTTTCTACTGGATATAACAAGAGAACCCTTACTGAGCTTCTATTGCCCTTTGTGAAATCTATTATCATAGTCTTCATCATCTAGCCTTCCAACTGAAATTAAATTCAGCCTCAAGTCAACCACATGCCTCACGTCCTTAAGCACTAACTTGTAGCCAAGATTGGTCTTTAAATAGATATCACCCATGCCAATGATGTCTGTTGTGCCATAGTTACATATCTTGACAACAGCAAAATTTCTAGACCTATAGATAACAAAAAACTCCCTCCGTGGTGTAGCATGATAAGAAGCACCTGTGTCAATCACCCACTCAATATTCTGACACACATAAGAAAAAATATCATCAAAAGGAGATAAAATTAAATAATCACCACCCTACACTATAGCTATGATATTATCTTTTGACTCTATAGACTCCAGTTCTTTTTCCTTTTTCTTGCTCTTCTTAGGTTGCTTACATTGGTTCTTGTAATGTCCTTTCTCACTACAGTTATAGCAAACAATATCTTTTCTTGATGTTGACTTGCTCTTATTCATGCGTGAACTACTTCTAGACTTTGACCTTCCTCTGTTCTCTGAGATAAGTGCCTGTGAATCATTCTGAGATGTTGCTGAACTCTTTCTTCTCAACTCCTCATTCAACAAACTGCTTGTTACTTGACTCATAGTGACAACACCATCTGACGCAGAATTACTGAGGGAAACCACTAGTGTCTCCCAACTTTCTAGCAATGAACTGAGAAGTAACAATGCTTACAACTCATCATCAAGAGATATTTTTATAGAGGATAACTGGTTAGTAATACTCTACATTTTATTCAAATGCTCAGCAATAGAAGCACCCTCTTTATATTTTAGGTTCACAAGTTTTCTGATCAAAAAAGCTTTGTTGCCAGTTATTTTTCTTTCATAGGGACTTTCCACCTTTTTCCAAAAAGAATATACAGAAATTTCAGTAGAAACATAATGAAAGACACTATTATCAAGCCATTGTTGAATAAAACCAATTGTTTTTCGATCTAACCTCTTCCACTCATCATCTGTCATAGTTGTGGGTTTTGCACTATCCCCCTACAAAGGTCTATACAAATCTTTGCAATACAAAAGGTTTTCCATTCTTGGTTTCCATATCATCCAATTGTTTCCATTCAAACTAATCACGCGAGAAACATTACTGGCCTCCATGTTCAAATACAAAATTAAATCACCAAAATTCTGCTCTGATACTAGTTGATGGGATATAATGCAGAATAACCTTTGTATATGAATAGGTACTAGAAGACCATAATACACAGCGGAATTAAATGAAATCACAATCAAATAGAACACTAAGATATACATGAAAAGCCCCTTTAATGTGAAGGGTAAAAACCATGGGACAAACTAGAGATAATCCACTATAATAATAATGAATATACAAATCTCAATCTCTTGCCTAAAACCCTAGCAACAATTACAAGAGAATAATTGGGATATAAGGATCACGTCACTATGCTCAATATTTAAATTCTCCCTAATTCTTCCCAAGTAATCACAGTAATAATCTAATATAGATTTGATCTAACCTAAGATGATAACACTGCTGGATGATTGAGAATAGTCTCTCTGCGTTGTCCTTGTTTTTTTTCCCTTTTTTTGTTCTTGGATTTCTGTCTTTTTCTCCCCCCTTTTGCTATTGCAAGGATCATCACGTAGTTGTAGTTTTTCTCCCCAAAATGCAACCACCTCACACCCCAAAACGTAGTCACCACACCCGCCTTATATTGATCTAGGGTTAGGTTAAAGGGGTGTGGGCTGAACCCATTATAGGCTATTAGCCCAACACTTTTATGCCCACTTGATTAGGCCTAAAATTTTATTTTCATGAAATTCATTTGTGTTGATGATGATATATTACTATTGAGTCAAGATATGTGTTTTTGATGTTATTGTGATCCTCTGGTTATTCTAGAGAAGACTTATCGTAAACTTGTTATTATTATTGGTGATAGTGAAAGTTTGAAGTTGACTACGGTACCTTGATTTTCCACGTAAATTTTTTTTAGATTTTTTACGTAAAAAATTTCTATATAATAGCAGCATAACTATTATAGAAGAATAATTCTAGGTTTTTCATATAAAAAATTTGGTGTATGATTGATTAATTGTTCTACTATTTATGTTGGTGTAGTTAATATTTACTTTTGATAATAAGTTGATATTTTGATGAAAAATTTATTTTGATATATAAATAGAAAAAAGAATTAGTCCTTTATAATAATTTTTCTCAACAATCTTAATATATTTATTTTTATTATAAAAAATCAAGATATTTAATTATTAATGACCATAACATGTCTATTAGACGATGACAAACACAACATAATTCGACCGACACGTTTGATTAATCATTTGATTTTATTCCTCGGTAATCATTACATCAGCACGAAGAAGTCCTTTATATATAGCTAGTCTGACGTGAAGATCTTTTGTTGTCATCTAAATAAGATATTTTAATCCTAACAACAGATGCATCCACTTATGACTTGTATATTCGATTGGATCTTCATATATTTTTCTTTTTGTTAGTTAATAATCATATGACCCGAGTTCCACTAATTCTACCTTTCGCACATAAAAAAAAAAAAAAAAGGAAATATTGCATGATCATGCGTACTAGACGCGTACAAGATGACGCAAATCTCTACGATTCCTCGACGGAGACATCACTCTAGTTATTTGATCTCATCATCTATAGATGACTACACCTGCTTTTGGTGGGAGTGATGGACATCTTTTGCTGTCGTCTAGATGGGTATCCATCTCGGGCACAAAGACTTGTCCAATGTAGAAGGAGAGTAAGAGGAGGGTTTGACATGGTCATGGTGCGTGCCTCTCCTTTTGGCCCACAAGAGCTGTGACTCCTCTTGTCCACGGGGAAGAATAGGTCATACTCTCTCTCTCTCTGTCTCTCTCTCTCTCTCTCTCTCTCTCCTGCGTGCAATGTATTAGTGAGGTACTCGAAACCACGCGTAACCGTGTGGAAGTTCAATCTTTGGACTCTTTTGTGTCTGATCACACAAGTCTCACTCTTCCGGTGCTTGTCATGGAATGAGGAATTTGTTGTGAATTGACGGAAGATTTATCTAATTTTTAATGTCATTTGAATGTAACACCTATCATCTTAAATTGTTAGACATTATCATTTGATTTTAAAATAAAAAAAAATAGCAAAATATATTATAGCAATCGCTATATATTTTAAATCGGATTCCCCGCAATCTAGTTGATGAGATATGATAAATTGATCTTTGATTTTATACCATGAAAATGATTTTGATTAAGTAACATATTCCCGTAAGGGTCATTCAATTTAAAATACTTATCATTCTATCATAATAAAAGGTTATGTTAAAAATCGACACCACATATTAAAAAAATTATATCCTCGAGTCGAGTATTAATGACTTAACCATTCAGATGCAATGAACAACAATTATTTCGTCTGATAGTTACAATATTATCTAAAAACAAGATCATCATATTAAGTTAATTGTTTATTTGTTGACTTTTATTATGGACCGATTACTTAACTAATTGAAATTTAACCCTATCAATCTCAAATTTATTATAGGAAGTTGGTGCTACTATAATACAAACTCTATCAAATCTATTTTTTTTTTTTTTTTGTTGTTGCAATTTTTATAATATTTTTGGCAAAAATATTCTGCTAATTTTTTTAATGTACAAAAAGAAAAAAAAAAAGGTAAATAGATTGAACAAATGGGAAAAGAGGAGGTCAAACAGCGATACATTATTATAATTACTGGTGCGACCCACCTGCATTGCATGATGTGGATTGTGTCCTTCCTTCATGGGTGTGTTGTAATTGAATTCGAAGACACCAGCTTTAATGAGATTGGCCATTTGACTTGACTTGGCTTTCTCTGTGTCGTCGTGGGGACAACCCAATGGAGACAGATGAAATGGTGACATGGAGGCCAATCTTCATCTCATTAAATTTGGTCATCTAGAAAGTTTTGGGGATTATACATTATATATATATATATATATATATATATACATATCAACAACAACAAGTAATATTTTATTTATTTATTTATCTATGCAATATTCTTTCTTCTATTTAGCTTTTATATGCTTGAGTATACTCTCTTTTATTGAAATTCGTATGATATGCATATATGGAGAGGGAGAAGTAATCAAAATAGTTTCCATTCCAATCACATCAAGTAACGAAAGAGAATTAAGTAAGGAAAGGATACTATCCTCATCTATGATGCTGCAAATTTTACATTTCTTTAATGCCAACAACACATGTATGTGAGCGAGGAGGAGGACCGATTCAATTCAAAGACAAACTACACAGTGAATTGGTGGAAGACCCAAGTCTTTCTCCCCCCAAATCTTTTCTAGGATTTTTTATTATGTTCCCTTCCCTTTCGTTTCCTCCCTCCTCTTGAAAAGTATTCCATTCAATCACTTGTCCTTTCTTGAAATGTCACATCTTGCCAAGCATTTTGGAAAGCCAACATTAGAGCGCGTTCAGTGGGTCCCCTCTGGTTAGGGACATGCTTTTGTTTTGTTTTCTTTTTCTTTTTCTTGCAAAATAAATAAAAATCTTATGTATTTTTGTAGGCATGACTTTTACATCTGCCATTACATAAAAGAAGGCATTTTTGTAGGATTTATTTATACCGACTGATAAAAGATGAAAAATGTTAAGACGGATATTTAAAATTTAAAGATGTTATTTATTGAAATATTATTTTATATAATCGATCGATCCTAAATAATTAAAAATATTATGATTTGTTAGAGTTATATAATCAAATAGATAAAAATGCCGCATGATTCACATAAGTCCCGTCCCGTCCATGCAACGCGTGGATAGAAGAAGCGTTTGAAGTTGAAGTTTCTTGGCCATTTCCAAGCAAAACCCTCACATCCTCCTCTCTCCATCCATCGATCTCTCTCTCTCTCTCTCTCTCTCTACGAAATGGTCAACATCTCTCTCTCTCTCTCTCTCTACCTCTTCTCTCTCGTCGTGGTGATGGTTTTTCTCTGTGCCGAGAACCAATGAGAGCATACGACGCGCAATTCTTCCACCTTCCTCGTGTTGTTTATATATACCACCACTTGATTTGGATTCCTCCACCATCATCACTCTCCAAGCAACCTCGCTTGCTCGTTCCACGAGCCCTCTCCGCCCGCCCGCCTGCTTGCCTACATATCCACACGGATTCATTCATTCCTCTTCCCACTTCAGCTTGATTCCACTGCTTCCGATGCTCATCGGCCAGTAGAGCTCCTCTCTTCCTCCGTAGAGTGGCAATCGCCCTGAAAGAGATAAGAGAGAGCCGGGCATGGGGAGCAGCACAGGAAGTGAGCTCGAAAGCCCTCTCGTGGCCGAGCTAGCTCGAGCTCTCGAGTTGGCCAGGCAGCTGGAATCCCTTCTCAGCAACCCTGCCCCAATTGACTTGTGCAAGTCCGTGGCGCCCGAGATATTGTCATCCATTCAGAGGTCCATCCTCATGGCGAAATCGAGCGATCCCGACGCCGAGCAGCAGGCGGCTGGCGACAGCCCCCGCAGCGAGAGTTCCAGCCCGGCGTTCAAGGTTCACGACCGCAAGGAGCTCATCAAGAAAAGGTGAGCCTCGTTGGTCCTTGGCCAGCTCGCTCTGGTTTCTCCGTCACCGGCTGACATGGCTTTCTTGCTCCTTTGGATTCCTCTTTCAGGAAGACGCTGCACAAATGGACGAATCAAGTGAGGCTCACCCCGGGCACCGGAGGAGTCGAAGGGTCTGTGGATGACGGCTACAGCTGGAGAAAGTACGGGCAGAAGGACATCCTGGGAGCCAAACATCCGAGGTCAGTATTAGAAATTAGAAATCTTCCCTGTAAGAAGCAGGTCGAGCGCTTACAGGGCAACAATGACGGGGTCTCACGCTCTTCCTCACCTTGCAGAGCCTACTACAGGTGCACGCACCGCCACACCCAGGGCTGCTCTGCGACGAAGCAAGTGCAGAGATCGGACGAGGACCCTCTGATGTTCGACATCACCTACGTCGGGGCTCATACCTGCCTCCAGAAGCCACAGCGAGCCTCGGCATCCGCATGCCAGGTGCCGCAGCGGCGGGAACACCAGAAGGAGGACCTGCTGCTGAGCTTTGAAGCAGGCTTGAAGGTCAAGACCGAAGTCGCGGAATTGGAGGAAGCGCAGCGGCAGAGTTGTCGAGAAGGAAATGAATTCCACGTCTTCTCCGCGCCGGCCTTAAACCTGTCGCCGGTGGCGTCGGAGTCGATCTACTTCAGCAGCTTTGATGATGGCATCAACCTACAGACTTCGGACTCGGAGATCACCGAGATGATATCTAGAAGCAATTCAGCGAGCTACTTGTCTCTGGTGGACATGGATTTCATGCTGGAGGAGCTGGACTTCGAACGGGACTTCCAGTTCGATGCCTCAAGCTTCTTCTCGTGAGTCATGCGACATGAGCAGAGTCCAAACACTCGAGATCGCTCAATTCATTAACCGAGATTAAAGAAGACGACTGGTTAATTCACCAACTGGTGATGTAGGTAGAAACAGAGTGAGTCTCTGTTCAGTGTAATATGTAGCTCAATTCTGTGTTAAGAAAGATCAATGGCTTCACAGGTGCTCTAGTTGGAAACTGGCTTTGTGCATGTCTGTCTTGTGTCCAGCCACTATCAACAAGGAAATCCTAATAGATAGCAAGCGAATATGACACAACTATTGATTGACAACAAGTATCTTCCAAAGGTGGAGTTGTGAAGATGGCAGTGGCAATCATATTGAGCTGCATGCACCGGGACACAGCATATATATATATATATATATATATATATATATATATATATATATATATATATATATATATATATATATATATATATATATATATATATACACACACACAGACTTTTACCTTGAAATAGACATCTAGGCCTACAATTCACAGGGGAAGATCTAATGAAAGTACAGGGAAAGAAAGATTTGTGAACCTTGCCACTGACAAATTGATTTTTCTTCTCGACCACTTAAAATTGATGCTTCGACAACCTGAAGATCCAAAAGAGAAAGCAGTAGTCCATTAACGAGCTGAAACACAGAAATTGCCAGGTGCTGATGGGTGTTTGAACATGGAATTTCCTAATTACAAGTATCAGGCTACGAACGATTGTCCATTGATGCAAGAGACTTGAACCCAAGATGATAATAGCAAATACATCTGACATTGTAAAGACTTTAGACATAGATAGATATAGCTGAATGATGACTCTATGTCATGATTCACCTCTAACCTTAAACCACAATTAGCATGTCTTACTTAGACCTCTTATAGATAATATTTGTGAAGACGGTTTAACTAACTTATTAATTTAATGGACCTAAGACTTAAGATGGACTGATTTAGTCTCATAAACAAAGTTTAAACTATGATGTCAAAATGGTCTTCTCAAATCACAACATGCATGATGCATGTTGAAATGTAGATTTTTCTATCATAATTTCAATGGCTCTCTCAGTTTATAGTAAACTTTAATAAAAATCATAAGGGTAGTATCATCAAAGTTAAGAGTCATATCAAAAATTATGATGATAGCGTTGGGTCGAGCCCATAGGTGAGTTTGAATAGAACAATTTAGGCATTGAGCCCAAATCTAATCTATTAAAAAAAAAAGGGGGAAGAAAACCTATTATGGTCATGAGCGGCATGAGAGGAACGGGAAAAGAGTGATGGCATAAAAAAGAAGAAGAGAGAAAATAAGGATTTTGAGATTTTTGCTAGACGATCAAGCGGCTAAATTTCATCGATTTTGGGCTAAATCTTATGTGGAGAATCTTTGCAATAAGCTCTATAATCCTAATGGTACCGATATATGATTTGTCCTCTTTGAGATGTTTTTCTGAGATACCCACTTGGTGAGAGATAAATCTTTCCTTTTATGAAATTCATCTACGGTGACGATGATGTGTTATTGTTAAATGAAGATCTATGTTTTTTATTTTATTGTGATCCTCTTACTATTTTGGAGAGACTTATTATAAACCTATTATCATTAATGGTGATAGTGAAAGTTTAAAGTGGACTATGGTCCAATGGTTTTTTTTACATTAGATTTTTCATATAAAAAATCGGTGTCTCACTTTGTGATTAATTCATTGTTTTATTGTTTATGCTGCTCTGGTTAATATTTACTTTCGATAACAAGTTGGTATTTTGATGATAAATCCATTTTGATATACAAAGAGGGAAAAAAATTATTCAGCTGTAATAATTTTTGCCAACAAAGTGGTATATGAGCATCAAGTTGTTTAGTGCTAGTTTTTTTTTTGTGATTGAAATTGAAGAGTCAGATGGTATGATAAAATTGAACTCATCAAATTATTCCACTTGGGGGCATATGATGGAAGATTTGCTCTATTGCAAAGATTTGTATAAGCCCATTAAAGTTAAGGAAAAAACCTTCTACTATAGAAGATAAGGAATGAGAGGCTTAACATAGAAAAGCTATTGCCTATATTAGAAGATAGATTAACGTAAATTTGCATAAGCATATTTTTTATGAAACCAGAGCTAATAATATTTACCAAGTGTTAGAAAATATCTTTACGAAAAAAGAAATAAAATTTTTCTCCTAAAAAAACTTATTAATTTAATGTATAAAGATAATTGTAACATTGTTGAGCACATAAGCCTATTTCAGAATCTTGCAAACAAGTTAGTTCCTATGAAAATGAATATAGATGATGAGATGCAAAGATTCTTACTTCTTAGCTTTTACTGAAAAGTTGAAAAATATATGTGATGATAATTTCTAACTATAGATATGGTTAAAGATAGTTTTCTAAATGAAGATACCAAAAGGAAAGAGTAAAGAGAATCTTCTTCCGGTGCACTTATTATTAAAAAACAAGAAAAATGTGGAACAAGTTAAGTAAAAATTTACATGGTTATAGAGGAAGATCTAAGTATATAAAAGATATTAAGTGTTTCTACTACAATAGGCCATGTCACATGAAGAAAGAGTGTAGGTTTTGGAAGCGAGAATAGAATGAAAATAAGAAAATTGAGAAAGAGACAAATACAGTTGTTGCTGAAGGCGATATCATTATTATTTGTGATGACAAATGTGTTAATCTTGTAGCTCAGGATAGTAACTGGGTAATTGATCATGGTGCTTCATTCTATGTTATTACTCATAGTGATTTATTCAGATCCTACACTGTTAGTGATTTTGGCAATGTCAAAATGAGAAACAATGATACATATAAGATTGTGAGTATTGAAGATATTTGCATGAAAATCAGTATTGTGAGCAAATTGCTACTCAAATATATTAGACATATTCTAGATATTCATGTTAACTTGATATCTATAAGCAGACTTGATGATGAGGGATTTACATATTATTTTGGTGAAAGCAAATGGAAGCTCACTAAATGATCTATAGTTGTAACGAGAGGAAATAAGCTAAACTCTTTCTATGTCATTGGAAGCTAAGCTACATAAAATAGAGATTAATATAATTTAAAAGGGTGAAAGCATATATATTTAGTATAAGAGGCTTGGTTATATCAATGAAAAGAAACTTCAAACTCTTGCTACTCTTACTAGAGTTGCAAGATACATCTATTAAATCTTATGATCATTACTTAGAAAAACACATAGAGTTACCTTTCACACTTGTCCATCGTCTAAAAGATCAAATATTATTGATTTGATTTACACTGATGTCTGTACTATGCAAACTAGAACTCTTGGAGGTGCTCTTTATTTTATTAATTTTTTTCAATGACTATTCTAGAAAAGTTTGAGATTTTGCTTTGAAATCAAAAGACTAGGTATTCGATGCCTTTAAATAGTTTCGTGTTAGTGTTAAAAGAGAAACTAGAAGAAAGTTAAAATATGTTCGAGCAGATAATGGTAGCAAGTACAAGGGTCATTTTGAGAATTATTACAAGTTTCATGATATCAGGCTTGAGAAAATAATTCATAAAACTCCTTAATAAAATGATATGGCAGAAAGAATGAACAAAATCATTAAAGAAAGGATTAAGTGTATACTTTCCTATGCCAAGTTACATAAATTATTTTGGGGAGATGCTATAAGAACTATAGTTGACTTGATAAATCTTTTTCCATCAGTTCCTCTGAAAGGTGATGTTCTAGAGAGAGTATCTTATGATCACTTAAGAGTCTTTGGGTGCAAAGCATTTATTCATATTTCTAAAGATAAAAGGTCCAAGCTTGATAATAAGACAAAAGTATATATTTTCTTGTGGTATAACCATGAAGAGTTTGGGTACAGATTATGGGATCTAGTGAATAAGAAGATGATTAGAAGTAGAGATGTTATGTTTCTTAAATACCAATTGTTTAATTATGGTGATAATGCTAAAAAGCCAAAAATATCTATTTATATCCCTTAGAGTTTAGGTCTAGTTCCTCCACCTGTGATTCATGATAATCACGTGGGAGATGAACAAGAAGATTATGGTGAGAATGTCAATGATGATGCTCTTACAGTTGATGATGTTGAACCAAATGAATAATTTGAATAAGCACCTCTACCACCAATTGAGATTCCATTGAGAAGATCCATAAGAGGGCGACAACTGTCTATAAGATATCCTCAATATGAGTATGTTATGCTTACTGATGGGAGAGTCAGAAACTTACTAAAAAGTTATTCTGCATAAGCACAAGAATGAGTGGGTTAAAGCCATGTAAGAAGAAATGAGATCCTTGCTTGAGCACTACACCTATGAGTTAGTAAAATTGCCTAAAGGGAAGAAAATTCTAAAAAATAAATATGTTTATAAATTAAAGACTAAAAATAATAACTCACAATAAAGATACAAGACACGACTAGTTGTGAAAGGATTCAGTCAAAAGAAATGTATTGTCTTTGAAGAAATATTTTCTTTTGTGATGAAAATGTCCTCTATCCATGTTGTTATTGGTTTGCCTACCTACTTGAACTAAGAAGTTGAGCAATTTGATGTGAAAACTGTATTTCTTCATGGTGACTTAGAAAAAGAAATTTACATGGAGCAACCAGAAGGTTTCAAAGTTATGAAAAAAGAAAATCTAGTACGCAAGTTTAGAAAAAGTTTATACGGACTCAAACAAGCACTCAGATATAAGAAGTTTGATTCTTTTATAATAAGCCAAGAGTACAATAGAACTACATTTGATCATTGTGTGTTTACAAAAGAGTTTTCAGATGATGATTTCATTATTCTCCTACTATATGTTGATGATATGCTGATTGTTGGCCATGATGCTAGTAAAATTGATAAGCTTAAAAGAAAGCTAAGTAAGTTTTTTCCATAAAAGACTTGGGATCGGCGAAACAAATACTTGACATAAAGATTCTTCGTGATAGGAAGAATGAGAATATTTGGCTATATCAAGAGACTTACATTAAAAAGGTTCTTGAAAAATTTAACATCAGTAAAGCTAAAGTAGTTTATTCTCCATTTGTAGGTTATTTCAAGCTTAGTTCAAAACAATGTCCTATACATGAGGAAAAAAAAGAAATATTTAGAGTGCCTTACTCATCTGCGGTATACAATTTGATGTATATTATGGTTTGTACTATGTCAAATATAGCTTATGCAGTTCAAGTTGTCAGTCAATTTCTCTCTAATCCTAGTAAGAAACATTGGGCAATAGTGAAATTAATATTAAGATATCTAAGAGATACTTCTAGGTTGTGTTTACGTTTTGACAGTGGTGAACCTATGCTAGAGGGACATATAGATATAGCGAAATAATTCTTATAGCGGAATAATCCTCCATTTCAATCATACAAGAAAAAAACTATCACCAAATAACCTGTTGCTATGATACCACTTGTTGGGTAAAACTATTTTAGCGAAATAATTTTTTTTCCCTTTTTGTATATCAAAATGAGTTTCTCATTAAAAACTAACTTGTTACTAAAATACAAATATTAACCAGAGCAACATAAACAGTAGAGCAATAAATTAATCACAAAATGAGACATCGAATTTTTACGTAAAAAACTCAATACGGAAAAAACCACGGGACCGTAGTCTATCTCAAACTTTTACTATCACTAATAATGATAACAGGTTTATAGTAAGTCTTCTCTAGAATAACCAAAGGATCACAATAATATCAAGAACATAAATCTTGGCTCAACATTAAAATATCATCATCACCAAAGATGAATTTCATGAAAAGAGAATTTTAGGTCTCATAAAATGGTTTAGTAGGAAAATATCTTAGAAAGGATAAACTGTAAGATTGTGGAGCTTGTTGCAATGATTCTTCATATAAAATTTGAGCCCAAACCAATAAAATTTAGCCTCAATCATCTAGTAAAAGCCCTAAAATCTTTAACTTTTTCTCCTTTTTATCTCTTTGTTTCTTTCTCATGCCGCCATTGTTCCCTAGCTGCATGCACGCCTTTTCGCTGCCACTGTACGAGTCTCTTTCTTTTTTATTTTTTATTTTATTTTTTTAATAAATCAAAATTTTGGTTTATCGTCCAAATCTTGTGGTCTAAGCCCACATATAGGCTGGACCCAATAAGGAGAAAACATATATGGAGCGCACTGTGTATTTGATTGCATGGGTGAAGATGGAAATATTTTAAACTAGTTTGTAGAAAATATGCTCTTTTTTTAAGTGACTAGATTTTGTTGAGTCTGATTTGCACTGATTCATTTGAACATTTAGACTGAATATGATTTATTAAAAATAAAATAAAAAGAAGTGCAGTGCAGGTGCGTGAAGTGAAACTATGTCGACGCAGAGAAAACGAAACGAAAGAATAGTAGAGAGAAAGTTAAAGATTTTAGATTTTTGTTAGATGATCAAGCGGTTTTAATTCAAATTTTATGTGAAAAATATTTATAATAAACTCTATAATCTTAACGATACTAATCTATAGTTTATACTCTCTAAAGTACTTTTCTACTGTACCCATTTGGTAAAATCTAAAATTTTCTTTTCAGTAATGATAATATATTAATGATATATTAATATTGAGCCACGGTATATATTCTTATTGTGATTCTCTATTTATTCTAGAGAAGACTTATTGTAAACCTATTATCATTATTAGTGATAGTAGAAGTTTGAAGTAGACTACGGTCGTGGTTTTTCTCGCATTTAGTTTTTCATATAAAAAATTCGATGTCTCACTTTGTGATTGATTCATTGTTCTACTATTTATACTGCTCTGGTTAATATTTATTTTTGGTAACAAGTTGATATTTTAATGAGGAACCTATTTTAATATACAAAGATTGAAAATAATTATTCAGCTATAATAATTTTTACTAATAGTTTTAAACAAAACATATTTATAAAGTGTACAAAACAAGAAGATAATGCCCACAAAATCTTTAGATAATGCATAATCTACGTAATCATACACTTGGGACAACTACTTCTAATAAGTACATGGGTTTATTTTGATCACTTAAATTATAAAGAAGTAATTTTACCGCTAAATTTCTAACATAAACATGAGGAAAAATTAAACAAACCATTTTTTTTTTTTTTGTCTATAGAGCACAATAGAAATCCAATCAGAACACCTGATGATCAACACTCCAAATATAATAGATTACACCAATTTTTTTTAATTTTTTGACCGAAGCCACCGTCTTTAATTCCATGAGTCTTCCATGTATACCGAGAACATGCAAGGTAGGTGAATCAAAGAAACACTCCTTGTCCAATTCATTAGCTAGCTTACTGAGTACAAATCCACCAACCAAAGCTCAGTGCAAGAAACATTCTCAAAACCTCACCTGAGAACTATGATCTAAATGAGAACAAGAATAACTACACAAATATAAGTATTGAGTCATATTTCCATTCTTGCTTTGGGAAAAGGACATACACTACTAATATTTCCATTAATATATCATACATATCTGCATTATTATTCTTATATATATATATATATATATATATATGATGAAGTTTGTGAAAGTTAGTTAATAATATGGTAAAGCACATATGCGATCTTTCGATAAATTACTTATGCGTTAAAAAGTTAGTTCCCTTCCCGTTTCTTTACATTGATTTAATGGGTTCTTCTCAAACTTCATCTTTTTTTAGGTTCTTGTTCTTATTTCTCTTTGTTGATAATTTTTAAGATTTAATTGGGTTTATTTTGTAAAAAAATAAAAGTTTTTTTTAAAATTTTAAAAATTCAAGCTAATAGTTAGATGTGGTCTTGAAAGAAAAATTGGAAGGTTATGAATTGATAATGGTAGAGTTTGTAAGCATAAAAATCTATAATATGTTATATTAAATGTGAAAATAATTTTTTATGCTAGGATTGAAATCAAATACTTAGATCTAGTTTAACGATGCATACCTTTTGATGCCATCTATTCAGAGATTTCTGTTTGATCTGCAAAGCACCGTCTTTAATCCAAGATTGCTGTCAATCTGCAAAGAGGAACTATATCATTTCTCCTCTCTTTCTATCCTTTCACAGGACCACCTAATGGTTTAGGGTGAGGGAAAAACTGTAATCCCTCAACTATGTTTATTGTGACACGTTCAGTCCCTAGAGGTCCTATTTATTTATAGTCGAGAGCAGAGAGTCTAGGGAGAGAGTTGAGAGGAAAACTGTAATCCCTTAAGATATTAGGAGATTTCCTCCTATCAAGGTTTTATCTCCTCAAGAATCATACTTTAAGTGGAGTTCTATTCTATTAGCTAAAATATTTCATTAGAATCAAATTAGTTATATTATATATCTTATCTAATTATAAAGAGTCACAAAATCTAACATCCTTCCATTTGACCCATTAATTGATAAGATATAAAAGTGATATTAAACATCAAAATAAACAAAACAAAATTTGTTTGAAAAATAATTTTACCTAATTGGATTCCAAAGAATTTTGAAAAGTATTTTATACATGGTCATGAATTTAAAATAAGCCAATAAGTCTAATAAACACAATAATACTATATTAAATTTAACTATCAATGCGAGTCATAGCAGTTGTATTTCATCAATATCATATTCCCTTCTATGTACCACAACATTATTAGTCTTTCCTAATATAGTCCATAATGACCCTTGTAATTTATCTTGTCAAGACAATCCTGTTATTACATTTAACCATAATATGCATAAACATAAATATAAACATGATAGCAGAAATAAATAACTTTAATTAAGTAAGAAGAATGTCAATAGCATCCACATAAACATACATCACCATATCTTTTATGACTTGCTCATAAGCCCCATTCTAAGAACTATTGAATTTTGAATTTTGATGATGAAACTAATTGATTGTGTTTAGATATTTAACTACATTTTGAGTGATGTAGGTTTACTCGATCAGGATTATATAGTTGACGCAGGAGGAATTGACGTTGCGCCGTACGAGATCACGTCAGGATATTGGACTGCAGAAGGCTTCGGATGTTAGGCATCGAGCCAAGGAGAGTGGAATTGCACCAAGGATATCGGGGTTGCGGAGGTCAACCACCGATTGGGCAACAAGCCGCAAGAGAGGACAATGCATTGAAGAATCGGACGAAGCACCAACCAATGACGTGCCGAGCAACAGAATGTCAATTCGTGTTGTAATAATTGTCTAGATCGGAGTAGAGTTTTAGCTTGTGTGTGCAGGATTAACTACGATAACGATGAAGACATAAAGCGAAACAAAGTGCTAGAATCAAGCGCGAAGGATTCGTTGCGAGTTCGAGAGTTTAACAGAAGTCTGAAGATTCATTGGGAATGCTGCCGGAACTAGCCGAGAATGAGTAGGGAGCTTATCGAAGGGTTTTTCGGAATCTCACTGGAAGGTTCATTGGAAGTTCGCGGAGCTCACCGAGAAAGATCGGAGCTTGCCGAAGAAGCTCGTTGGAACTCGCCAAGATCAAATCGTGAAGTCTAGGAGCTTGCCGGGGGTCCGCAGAATGGTTTCCGAGAATTTATCGGAAGACTGCCGGAAGCTCGCCGGAAGAAGTCTTGACTTGCGGACTTTATAATAGCTTAGGAAATGTCTTTAAATTTATAGTTAGCATATTAATTAGGGTTAGGATTAGGTGTTAATCCTATAACCCAAGTAGGGGCCAATTGGGCCCGAGTTCGAACTGGTTTGGGCCAAATTTGGAGCTCAACCAGTGAGCTGAAATAGTGTAGGCTATGGCACTGTCAGATTAGGCGGTGGCACTACCCAAAACCGGAGAACTGAGCGATGGCATCACCCAGCATTCATATAAACATTATTTCATAATTTTAAATATATATATGTGAATAACCAAATGAATATCCGAGAATAATAATTGGATTTTATTTACCACATGTATAATTAATAATTCATATGAGAAAACTATAAAACTAAATAATAATTTATATATATTTTTAAATCAAAGATTAATTCCAATCAAATAGTCATAATATAATCATGATTAAATTCAATCACATTTATAATGAATCATATTTATCAATTTTACAATTGAGAATATAAATTGAAATTCTCAATTTCATAAGAGGAAAACTATAAATATGTTGACTGGATATAAATTGAAATTACTAAATCTGTAAAGGGCAGAACTATAATTTAACAAAACCAAACCTCGAGGGCAAAACCATAAATATGCCAAAAACCCTAATCTGCGTGCGCTGCAGTCATCGCGGGGATGCCCTACCGACGCACGGCCGCTGCCGCCTACGCACTGTTGGCTGCGATTGCTGCTAGAGTGCGGCCACTGTGATGGTTACTACCCGCGAGCAGCGTAGCGGCAGTTCTAGCCTACGTGTTGTTGCTGTCGTCGCGGGGCTGCCACTGCTCGCGTGCTACCGTTGCCTCTACGCGCGGCCATTGCGGTGGTTCCTATAGATGCGTGACCGATGCCTGGACGAGTTCTGTCTGCATGTGACCGGCCGTCTCATGGGTATTGTGATGCTCGCATACAGTTGCTGCATGTAGCGTTGCGACACGCATGCTGCGCGACGCAGCTTTGCCAACTAGGATTGAAATCAAATACTTAGATATAGTTTAACGATGCATACCTTTTGATGCCATCTGTTCAAAGATCTCTGTTTGATCTACAAGGCACTGTCTTTAATCGAAGATTATCATGAGACGTGCATACGTTCAGTCCTTAGAGGTCCTGTCTATTTGTAGGCAAGAGCAGGGGGTCTAGGATAAGATATTATGAGATTTTCTCCCATAAGGTTATCTCCTAAGGAATCCTATTTTAAGTGGACTTCTATTCTATTAGCTAAAATATTTCATCAAAATTCAATTAGTTATATTATATATCTTATCTAATTATAAAGGGCCATAAAATCTAACAGAGTTTACTTTTGATAAATTCTTCTTTTTATTATAAAGAGTGTGACATCAAATGTGAGCTCACTTGTGTAAATACACCAAAATAATATGATGTAGCAAAATGAAAGATTTCACATTTTATAATGACGTGTAAGTGTTAGCTTTATGCATTGAATTTATCCGAGGTCTTATGGTTGAAAGATATTACAAGTGTAACTTATGTTATTAATTGGACTACTCTTAATCTAATCAACAAGTCTTCATATAAGCTCATGCTTAGAGGAAAACCAAATGTTAAACATTTCCTAATATTTGGTTCTCTATACTATACTCACATATCGTACTAAATAAGAAGTAAGCTTGGTACTAAAGCTAAGAAATATATCTTTATTAGTTACGATGAAAGAAAGAGAGGATGGAAATGCATAAATCCACAAACACATTAGTACATGATATCTTAAGATGTTGTGTTTGACAAAGATTCTTCCGACTATCCTTCGTAAATAGTTATTTTTGACAATATCAATTACAATAGTGAAAGTGATATATGTTTAAATCTTTTAATTGGTTGAGTTTTTATCGTCACCTAGTGCTCATATAGATTTCAATTCATTGAATTCATTTGTTTTGCTACTATTTATCTTTTTCTTTTGGTAGAGCAAAGTGACAAGGAGATAAATGATTTTAGTGAAAAAAGAATTTGTTCCAGCATTGAGATGGTTCAAATACTTTGATACATCTACCTCTTCATATGTTTTCACTCTAATTATCTCTACCTCAGTATTAATGATGTTTGTGAAGAGAAAGTTGTTCCAGCATTGAGAAGGTTAAAAAAAAAAATATTATTAAACTAGCTCGTTATCAAGATAGAGGTAGTGTGAGCATATGTTCTTTAATGATCTTTGAGTCTAATTGTTTTGATAAAGTTAAAGGTCTTAAGAAATAAGAGGCCGAAGAAATGAAGGCTTTTCTTAATAATAGAACTTGAGACTTTATGTTAAAACGTATGTACGTAGATTTAATTTCTTGTAAATGAGTCCATGAGGTAAAATATAAGTCAAATGAAAATATAAAATTACAAGAGAGTTATATTAAAATTATAGAGATGATTATGAAGAAATCTTTAGTCTTATAGTCAAGATGACATATGTTTAATTGGTAATTAATATAGTAGCAAATCTTAGTTGGAAACTTTAGCAACTTGATGTGATGAATATATTTTTATATAATAAAATTAATAATGATATTTATATGTTACAATCATCCGGTTATATATATTTTTTCAAATCAAATTATGTTTACGAGCTCAAGAATATCCTTTTCCCAAAGCAAGAATGGAATATTACTCAATACTTATATTTGTGTAGTTATTCTTGTTCTCATTTAGATCATAGTCTTTTTATCGAAAAGCAAAGTAGTGTATGTATGATTATTCTTTTATATGCGTGAAGTATATTACTCCTAATTTCACATATACCTTAAATACATGACTGGACTAAGATGTCATCTTTTAGTTTAAAAAATAAATTTGAAGCATGTTAACTTACTAAATAAAATGACATAATTTCTTTTGTACACAGTAATATTTGACATGTACGTAGTTATAAACATCTAACTAAAAGAAAAGCACATATACATATTATGTCTATGATTTATATAATAAAAATATCCACAGGTTATCCTTCATATTTGCATTGACATAAGCTCACACCTATTCACATCTCTACCCATCACTTGGATGGAGTACTAATGTCCATACCGACAAAAGAGAGTCTATAATTAGTGATAACTAAGTATAAGTTTCTAAAATTTTATTTAGGTAAGTATGCATCATATCATGTATAACACTTTGAAATTATATGCATAAAATCTTTAATGGTGAACTCATCTTCTTATGACGTCTTAGTAATACATAATCGTGTAATAGGATAGATGCATAATAAAAAGGTAAAAATTATACTTTAAAGTAAATTAGAATGCATCTAATCAAGAGTAGATATAGTACATGTAGTAGATAATTTTAGCACATCCTTAAACTCTCACATCACATATCATAACCTATTCATATACTTCCATACTGTACATCAAAATATGTAAATACACTCTAACATTACATGTCATATCATATACGTGCACTCCTTGACTTCATGTCATTGTATATTTGTGCACTCTCATGCTGCACGTCATAATATATATATATATATATATATATATATACTTTCACATTATATATCATAATATATGTGTGTATTATACATTATAACATATCTGTGTGTTCTCACACTGCATATCATAATAAATATATGTACTTTCATACCACATGCCATAATATATATATATATATATATATATATATATATATATATATATATATATATATATATATATACATCTCATATTATAAAATATCTACATACTCCCCCACCACACATCATAGCAAATATGTATACTTCTACATCATATATATATATATATATATATATATATATATATATATATATATATATATATATATATATATATATATATATATATATATATATATATAAAATACATTATCATCGTAATTTATCTATTTTTATCTCTATGCAATACATATATTAACATCGAGCTTATACATATCTCATGGCAATTGTATTATTCAAAACATATTTTCTAAAATATATTATAAATGTAATAATCTATATAACCACTATTTAAAAGTTACTTAAGCTTATACTTATCTTATTCGACTTAAAATGAACATGCCAGCAAAGGACCATAGTCCTCAATAATCGTGTATGCTAGGGAATTGTAAACCTATCAAATTTAGAAGATAAGGTCATGAGTTATTTTAATAAAGAACTTTATATCTTGAATCACTTATTACTCCTAATGTAAAAAATAATTTATAATAAAAGTTTGGTGAAATTTCCTCTGAATTAGATTATACCCATCCTATATATTTATCTAACTTCCAAACAAGACCCATAGGGTTTTATCATAGAAGAAAAGGGAGCAAAGGGATGATTACTTCGAGGGGATCGACCTCCTAGGGTTTGTCAAAAAACTAAAATAATATTTTATTGATAGTTGAAACAAATAGATACATTCCTATTTACAGAGTTCTACCCTTGAGTTGATATGGATTTGGACTCTTAATAAATAAATAAATATCAACTAAACTCATATATGATTGTTACTGAACTAGACAAACCTAATAAAATATTATTCAAAGCTCAAAAAATAAAATAATTATAACAATTCTTCCTCCTTCAATTTAGCTTTGTCCTCAAGGCTAAGCAACATCAAATTATGAAAATTTCTCTTTTAGTGCACTATAGGACTCCCAAGTGGCGTCTTCCTTTGGTAAGTTGGCCCATTGCACTAGCACTTTAGTCATAGGATGTCTACAGTATATTACAACTAGTCGATCAAGTATGACTTATGGTTGAGCTTGAACTTCCCTAGTAGTTGAGATGTCTAACAAATAGTGTTGCACTATCTCATTTTCATCCAACTTCTTCTTAAGGTAGGAAACATGAAAAATTGGGTGTATCTTAGAGCTAGCAGACAAATCTAGGTGATAGGCAACTAGTCCAATGCATTCTAATACTTTATAAGGCCTAAAATATTGAGGAGATAACTTCATAGAAGATTGGACTTTTATGAAAGTTTGCTTGTGGAGCTGAAGACGAAGGAAAACCCAATCACCCATGGTAAATTCTCATTCACTTTAGTGTTTATCAGCTTACTATTTTATTCTTGCTTGTGCAACTTTAAGGTTATCCTTTAAAAGTTGATTAATCTTATTTCCATCAAGTAATTCCTTATCCACCTGATCAACTTTAGAAGAACCGGGCATATATTTTGTAATTATAGGTGGGAGTCAACCATAAATTGCTTCAAAGAGAGTCATTTTAATAAAAAATGGTAGGAGGTATTATACCACCACTCTACTTAAGGAAGTCATTTAATCCATTCATTCGGCTTGTCACTAGTAAAGCATCTGAGGTAATTTTTTAGGCACCTATTTACCACTTCAGTTTGCCCATCTATTTGTAGATGATAAGCAATGCTCATATTTCGCTGAGTACCCTATAAATGGAAAAACTCTATCCAAAAGGAGCTAATAAAAACCTTGTCTCTGTCACTAACAATGGAATAGGGACTCCCATGCAATTTAGTTATGTTCTCCATAAAAATACGAGCAACACTTACAATAGTATAAGGATGTCGTAAAGCACAGAAATGAGCATACTTTATGAGCATATATATAACTATAAGTATAGTACTTTTTTCTTGTGATGGTGGGAGTATATCAATAAAGTCCATGGATATGTCGGTCCAAGCAATATCAGGAATAGGGAGGGGTTGAAGTAAACTTGGGGTGGCTACTGTCTCCATTTTGTGGCGTTGGCAAACATCACATTTAGTATCAAATTTCTTGATAAAATTTTTCATAACTTTCTAGTAAAAAAAGTTGTTGGACTCATCTATAAATGTGGAGAAATCCGGAATGACTATCAATTAGTGATGAATGAAACTCCTTTAGAATTATCCCATGACAAGAAGAATGTAGTGCTACAACTATTCGGCCTTTATAGTGCAAGTCCACCGAATCCTAACTATAATTTGGGATATATTCAGCCTTTATAGTGCAAATCCACCGAATCTTAACTATAATTTGGGATATATTCGGCCTTTATAGTGCAAATCCATCAAATCCTAACTATAATTTGGGATAGAACCTAGAGCTTCTTCTAGTCTTTTAATAATATTTTGGATCTCAATATCATCTGACCATTCCCTCTTGATAACTTCCAAAGTCTCACAAGTAGGAATAGAAATAACTACTAGTTCAACTTATTCTAGAAGGCATGAGAGTGCATCTGCAACTAGATTCTCACTCCCTTTTTTATAAATAATCTCATAATCGAATCCTAGTAACTTTGTAACCCATTTCTGCTTCTCTAAAGAAGAATTTTTACTCTAGAAAATATTTGAGACTTTTGTAATCAGTGCATATTTGAAACAACCGACTAATTAAGTAGAGACTCCATTTTGTGACTGCATATACAATAGCTGGCATCTCCTTGTTATAAATATATAAACTTATATGATAAGGGGAAATAACCTTACAAGCATAAGCAATTGGCTGACCTTCTTGCATTAATACAACTTTTATACCTGCTCTAGAAATATCAAACTTAATCATAAATAACTTGTTAAAATTGGGTAGAGCAAGCACCAGTGTAGTAGTCATTGCAATCTTCAAGGAATTAAATATTTGAGTTATCTCTTATGATCATTTGAATGCATCTTTCTTCAAAAGTGATATCAAGGAGACACTGATTTTGCCATAATTCTTCACAAACTTTTAGTAATAGTTTGAGTCCAAGTGTTGAATCTCAGATTTTAATGATGAAACCAATTGATAATTATTTATGATTTGATCTGCATTTTGAGTAATGTAGGATGCTTCGATCAGGATGAGATAATTAAAGCAGGAAGAATCATATTACGCCGGAGGAAAATATGTCAGAAGATTGGACGTCGGGCCGGAGGATCGGTCGACATATCAACAGAAGGCTTCGGGCTATGGATTCGGGCATCAGGTCAAGAAGAACGGATATTGCGCTAAGGATATCGAAGTTGCGGAGTCAACTGGCCGATTGGGCAATAGGCCGCAAGAGAGGACGATGCGCCGAAGAATCGGATGAAGCGTCGAGGGACCAATGACATGCTAGACAACATGATTAACGAACATATGTTTCAAGTTAAGCATTTTCGAGTTCGGGTTTTATCGTATGAAAGATTTTCCGAAACTGACATTTTTATCCGCTGCACTAATTCACCCCCCCCTCTTAGTGCCGACTCTTTTCCTAATACCAAGAACCCCTTTAAAGCTTTGATTGACTTCAGAATTGGCCAACCTTTATCACTTGGATTTTTGAAGGATCAACTACAACACCCTTTTGAGAGATGATATGGCTGAGATACTCAACCTTTAGTTGCCTAAAACTACACTTGGATTTCTTAACAGAAAGACAATGATCACAAAGAATAGTAAAGACAGTTCATAAATGTAATAAACGTTTCTCTAATATGAAACTTGAACTTCCATTATTATTAATTGTTTAGATCGAAGTGTGTTTTTACATGTGCAAGATTAACTATAATAGCAAGGAATGAAACAAAATGAAGTCTTGGAGTTAAGGACACGATTTCGTTGGGAGTTTGAGAGTTCATCGGAAGTCCGGACGTTCGTCGGAAGTTCTGTCGGAACCAGCCGAGAAGTCTCAAAGCTTGCTAGAGAAGCTCATCGGAACTTACCAAGAAGATTATCGTGAAGTCCAGGAGCTTGCCGGGAGTCCGCTGGAATATTGCCGAGAGATCGTCAGAAGTTCGCCGGAAGAAACTAAACTTACAGACTTATTTAGCTTAGAATGTCTTAGGAATCATAGTTAGTATGTAATTGGGTTTGAATTTGGGCTAACCCAATTAGGGGCCAGTTGGGCCCATATAAGGATTATGTTGGGCCTAATGAGAGGCCCAAATAATGCCCCCAAGAGATGACATCATCATGGCACAGTCTCCGAGACTGTGTCAGGCGGTGGTATCGCTAGTCTGGGCAGTTGTACCACCCCTGGCAGGGTGCCAGGCGGTGGTACTGCCCAACACAGCCTCCCAAGCGGTGGTACCGCCCAGGCTAAGCGGTGGTACCGCCCGTGCCCCGGAAACCAAGGATGAGATGTTTTTAGGCTCCAAGTTTGAATCAACTTGAAGCCTATAAATACCCCTCTCATCTCTGGTTAAAAGACATAAGCATAAATAGTTTAAAAGTGAAGAAACGCTACTACAATCTCTTTAGAAATTCTCTCCACCACTCTAAGTTTAGAATTATGTAAGAGAGGAGTGAGTGCTTGTAAGGGTTGTCTCCTAAACCTTGTAAGGGTTGTCTCCTAAACCCATGAAAAGGAGAAGAGGGGTGTAAGAAGGAGGTTGGTCTTTGCCTATTAAAGGAAGATCGATAGTGGATGCTGGTAGCCTCGATGGAAGAGGAATCAGTGAAGTGGATGTAGGTCATGATGACCGAACCACTCTAAAATCTGGTTTGTATTTTACTTTGAGTAATTGACTTTGAACTTCCATCTTAGTCGGTGATTGCTTTCGATGCTAGTAGTGGAGAGGGGAGGAAACAGCGACGACCGATAGCTATGACAGAAGATGCAAAGGTTGCTATGTTTTTGTCACACTACAAAAGGAAACATAGGCGGCGCTCAGGGATCGTGAGCGGTTGAGGAAATAGCGATGATTGTGGCAGTTGTTGTCAATGCCGGTAGAGAAGAGGAAGAAACAATGACGATGGCATGAGTAGTTGCCCTGTTTTGGTCACCGCAAGGAGGAAAGATTGTTACCGAGGTCAAGAGGCAATAGTGGTGGCGCGGTTGGGAGCAGCGTCGTCGAGGGCTAGGAGCAACAAAGGGTCATCGAGGGTAGGAGTGATGAGGGGGGTGATCCGCTGGCCAGAAAGCAATTGTGCCGGTCCTTTCTCACTCAAGTAGGATGGGGCATGGCTGTCGGCTTCACTTTTTTTTTCTCTTTTTTTTATTTTTTTATTTTAAGATGATGATAGCTACGACGAAGTGTTATGAGAAATTGTAGCAAGAACGGCGAGGATTACTACTCTGATACTAAATGATAAAACCCATAGGGTTTATCATAAAAAAAAGGGAGAAAAGGGATGATTATTTCGAGGGGATCGACCTTCTAGGGTTTGTCAAAAGATTAGAATAATATTTCATTGATAGCTAAAAAAAATAAATACATCCTTATTTATAGAGTTTTGCTCTTAAGTCCATCAGCACTTAAACTCTTAATAAATAAATAAATATCAACTAAACTCATATCCGATCAAGATGAAATATTATTCAAAGCTCAAAAAATATTATTCAAAACTCAAAAAATATTATTCAAACCTAAAAAATATTATTCAAAACTAGAAATTAAAAGGATCCTCACACTTCCATCATTAATTTTGTAATAATTTAATATATAATCGAATAACCTAGTTACTACCAATCCAACGACTATACGATTTAGTGAAGTAATATTACTTCACTATTATTGTTACCAAACTATCTTGTGTTGTAAAATTTAGCAAGAACTCAAGAAAAAAATAAGACTAAACATATACAAAATCTCAGCTCAAAATAGAATCTCAGCTCAAAGTCTTTTAACGCATATCAAAAGCATAGGAGTTAATTGTATCTCTAAGGGTGCCCTTAGCTAGAACAAAACTCTCCATTAAGAAAAAAAAAAAAGAGGAGATTTTGTATTCCTTGGCTTGACAAATCCATTATTCTAAGCACAAATTTGGATTTACGTTATTTAAGAAGAAGCCATGAGATCCTAACATAATCATACATAGCATATCAAAATCAGATCCAAATTTGAACCTTAAGTTATTCAAAATCATCCAAAAATAATAGCTTATAAACTATTAAACTAAAACCCTTGGTTATATCTAGGGAAGGGTTAGGTTTTATTACTTTGTTATTTCTTAGAATTAGGGAAAGTGGTTATGACATAATAGAGAGGTGTAAGAAAAGCTGGTTAATGGGATATCTTGATGAGTTTGGCTAATGGGATACCATTAGGCCCATTAGGCATATCT
The DNA here is from genome assembly GCF_036884655.1 of Musa acuminata AAA Group. NCBI lineage: Eukaryota > Viridiplantae > Streptophyta > Magnoliopsida > Zingiberales > Musaceae > Musa > Musa acuminata. The sequence goes on from NC_088327.1 coordinate 40,121,606, forward strand.
CATTTTCGCTAGCATACATCTTATCGAAAGGACTGTACCTTTGTGTTACAAACATACTTTTAAAAGAATAGGTTTCACTGCTTATATATGTACTTCAAATATCATTTCAAAGAACTTTAGTTTTTAAAAACATATACTATGTTTACGAATGATAAATATCACAAAACACATCCTTAAGTAATGATAACATATACATGTTATTTATATTTCTATTGGCATGCTAGATGTGGTTTTATATGTGTGAATCTTAAGCACTACAATATGGATGTCATAATTATCACTAGTAATAATAAAGTAGAGATTTCAAAATTTTACGGTGATCTTTCTTTTCTATTTGAAATGAATATTTTGAGAGAGCTTTATATTTTTCTTAATATAGAGGTAATGTATAAAAGAAAAAATATTTGTATCTCAAACAAACTTTGCATAGAAGATTATTGAAAGGTTGAGAATAAAGGAAAATAAGAAAGATTTCATTCATCTTAAGGCAGATATTTAGCTAAGTTATAATGATGGCAAGGTTCTTTCTAGTCCTTGATCTTTTTGTATTCTTGTTGATAGTCTTATCCATTTAACAATTACGAGATAAGATATTATATTTTTAGTTAGTTTTGTTGGTTGTTTTATGTATTATATATACATATATATATATATATATGAATTCTACACTTCACTTAGGATTATTCTACTAGAAGAGTATTCAAATTGTATGATTATACATATTTGATTTGGGAGTGATATGGATAATTGTATATCTACCTCTAACTATATTTTTTTCTTATGATTTTACCTGTATCTCATGATATAGAGAAGAATATTTATTTGCTTCTCAAGAGTATATATGACTAAGGTGTCTAATGTAGGATGTTTGCTATCAAATTATATTACTAACTTGGTAATTTACATGAGAAAATTATTTAAGACTATATATCTTTCTCGAAATAAATGATTTAGGTGTAGGAGCGATCGTCAACCATATCAACACCATGTTCAACATTGGATTGGAATTGCTTATGTTCGAATTAATAACGACTCGCTCGATTATGCATTTGTTAGTGATAATGGATCCATCAAATTATTATTAGTTAATTCTTATGATAAGGTTTATCTATTTTTATTTTATGATTAAAAAAAAATTGTTATACTAAAAATTTTATTGTTTGCTCAAACTCGCCATGTCACTTGACTAGATATCTTGTGTCATAAAAAAAATCTTGGCATCATTTCTAACACACATTTAATACTAATCTATTCTAGCAAATTAAGGTGCTCACAATTACAAATCAAAAATTCCTGGTGCATCTACTCGAGAGAATGGCTCTTGCCAATTTTCTTATAAATAATTTTCCTATATTATATTAGAAATTAATTGATACAACTGGTAATATTATATACTTTTATAAGATAAACTAAATCCAGATCAGAGTTAGAGATTTTTTAGTGAGAGGTGAGGGTAGATCAGGTAGAATCCATTTGTGGGCTTCAAAGTGGGCCTTCAGTTTGGACTGGGCCCAATTAGCTTGATAAAAGGACCGGATTCGGAGTTCCATGTATTATTCTTCTGCGTATTACGCTCTCAAATTGCAATTCGTATAAGATTTCCTCGTACATAATCATATAATTGTTATCTAACTATATATTTAATTAATTCCATGAATTCATGAAAATATCAATACCATTTCTTTCTTGTATTCAGACGCTAAAGCTAGCGGGAGCCAAACTTAAGCCTAGCGAATACTATTATTATAAGAGGCTTATTGTCTCATCACGTTTACGGAACCAATCTGCAGTATCATTAAATTAAAATAGTATGATTCTTACGAGGAATTTTCTATCCAATCATATGAGATAGAAAGGATGTTTTTAAGATACTTTTAATTTGAATTTTTATTTTTATTTTATGTCTCCAAGCTTTCACGTTTTAACGATGCGTATATTTTTATACCATCTGAAAAGAGATATCTGTTTGATCTGCAAAGGCATCATCTTTAAATCTACGATCGCTGTCAATTTGTAAAGAGGAACTAGATTCTTCTCCTCTCTTCTCCCTAGAGATGGTCCTGTTTATTTATAGACGAGAGTTCCTCCCATCAAGATTATCTCCTAAAGAATCCTATGGATTTCTTTTCTATTGACCAATATATTTCATCATAATCCAATTGATTATATTATATATATTCTATTTAATTATAAAGAGCTACAAAATCTAATCGTTTTCGGAATCTATAGTACTAAAACTCGAGAAAAGGAATTCATATCCTTCTATCTTAAATGAACGATTTTAAATATAAACTCACCAATATATATATATATATATATATATATATATAAGATTTAAGAACTTTGGATGCTCTGGTGGAAGACAACCTTTTTTGTGGTTGCTTAACCGAGTTGTCATCACATGCATGTATGATACACAAGCATTCAATTGAATGGATCCGAGGCTTCTCCTCGTCACCCCATCGCTGGAAGCTGATACTGCAAATTAATTCATTTGGCCCATTCAATAATTGCACTCGGTATAAGTGTCCGCAGGTTTTGACTCTCTCACCTCCCGCTGCTACTTGCTAGTAATAAATTATTGCTTACGTAGAAACAAAAGCAATTTATTTTAATCATTACTCTTAGAACCATTATATTAATAATACTAATAAATTATATTAATCAAAAGAGGATTTTGGATAATACAATTCGAAGGTGATAATCATGTCTATCGGAAATCTCATTCAGAATAATGAGGTATTATTTCTCCTTTGAGAATGATTCTTATGAAATTAATCAAAATAATAATAATAATACATCAGTATTATTTCTTCTCCTTTGAGTATGATTCTTATGAAATTAATGAGGTATTCTTTGGCTCTCGAGCGGTAAAATAATATATAAAATCAGTCTTAATGAAAAAAATATATATTGGTTAACATGGCAAAACTTATTGAGTAAAACTAGTTAACTATCAGAATATTTAATTGAATCAAAACGAAACTAAATCAATAATGAATGACATGTTAGAATTAAGAGGTGAAATTTTGAGGTTTTTACTCTTATAGTTTCTCTAACAATAAGCACTCACATTTGATGTTCCTTTGCCTACTAAGTTCATGCTCATAAATAAATACTGTTTGTGAACTGTCGCCCAGCTTTGGAACTCGAGAAACTGGAAGAGGCACCAAAAGTATTCATTTCCACAACAGTATGTAACATGTGGAAACTGTTCCTGTCAGATAGAGTCACATAAATAAATACATCATTCACTCGATGATGCGTGACTTTAGCATAAGAGATTAGGTCATACAAGTATGAAATTAATTTTATAAATTACAACTAAGAAACTTATAAGAGGTATGCCTAGAATTAAATTTGTCAAAGATAAAGTTTGTAATGCATACCAACTAGGTAAACAAATAAAAAGTAACTTTAAATTTAAAAATTAAGTACCTCTAGACCCCTATAATTAATTCATATGGAATTATTTAGAACAATTGATATCACAAGTCTGGGAGATAGTAAATACACTTTTATGATTGTTGATGATTATAGTAGATTCTTGAACATACTTCTTGGCACATAAAAGTGATTGTTTTAAATATTTTTCAAAGTTTTACAAATAAGTTCAAAATGAAAAGGGTTTTATGATTTTCTCTATTTGAAGTGATCATGGTAGTAAATTTAAAAACCATGATTTTTAAGATTTTTATGATTTAAATGGGTATAACCATAATTTTTCTACTCTAAAAAATTTATAATAAAATAGAGTTATTGAGGAGAAAAAAAATGAGTTTATAGGAGATTGCAAGAACCATGCTTAATTAACATAGCCTACTTAAATATTTTTGGGCCAAAGCCATTAACAAACATGTTCTGTCATGAACAGGGTTATCGTGAGACTACTACTATCTAAAACTCTTTATGAATTATGAAATAATAAAAGATCCAACATTTCATATTTTAAAGTTTTTGATTATAAATGTTTTATTTTAAATGAAAATGATATCTTAGAAAATTTTGATACAAAATCCGATGAATATATATATTTTTTATATTCCTCTATTTCGAAAGCTTATCGAGTTTTTAATAAAAGAACTTTAGTTATTGAGGAATCCATCCATATTATTTTTAATGAAATTTTTAAATTTAAGAAAAATAATTTTAATGATGATTTTAATTTTGACACTTTAAATTTGAATGAAAATTCTCCTCTCTCAAGCAGCTTGGATGCAACTACTTCCAAAGAATCCTTACACAAAGAATGTAAGTATATAGATGCTCATCCTAAAGAGTTAATCATTGGAAATCAAAAGGTGTTCAAACTCGTTCTTCATTTAAAATTTTTTATGCAAATGCTGCCTTTTTGTGAACCAAAATACATTAACAATACTCTAAAAGATGACTCATGGGTTTTTGTAATGCATGAAGAGTTAAATCAATTTAAGAGAAATAAGGTATGGACACTTGTTCCTAGACCTAGTGACCATCTTATAATTGGCACTAAATGGGTCTTTAGGAATAAATAAGATGAATTTGGTATCGTAGTTCCAAACAATGCTAGATTAGTAGTCAAATGTTTCAACTAAGAAGAAGGTATCGACTATGAAAAAATCTTCGCTCCTATGGTAAGACTTGAATCCATAAGGATACTCCTTGCCTATGCAAGTTGTAATAATTTTAAGTTATTTCAAATGAATATCAAAAGTATTTTTCTTAATGACTTTATTTTCGAAGAAGTTTATGTTGAACAACCACCCAAATTTGAGAATGTTTTTTTTCTGAACCATATCTTTAAGTTATCTAAGGCTTTCTATCGATTGAAACAAGCCCTAATGGCTTGGTATTAGAGACTTAGTTCATTTCTTATTAAGAATATTTTTTTGAAATGCAAGATCGATACCATATTATTTATTAAATATTTTAAAAATAATTTTCTTATTATTTAAATTTGTGTTGATGATATTATTTTTGGTTCTATAAATGAATATTTGTGTGAATCTTTTACTAAAAGTATGAGCCGAGAATTTGAAATGAGGTTAATGGGTGAATTAATATTTTTATTAGATTTATAAATTAAGCAACTAAGTGATGAAACTTTTGTTAGTCAAACTAAGTATGTTTTAGATCTATTAAAATGATTATACACACACACATATATATATATATATATATATATATATATATATATATATATAGTGCTAAGGTCATTAACACACCAATGAGTACCTCTACAAAATTAGATATTATAATGAAGGAGAATGTTTTGATCAAAAGACTTATAGAGGTGTGATACATAGTTTACTATACCTTGTAGCAATTAGACCTAATATTATGTTTAGTATTAGACTTTGTGCTATATTTCAATCTAATCCTTAATAATCTCATTATAAAATAGTTAAAAGGATTTTTAGATACTTAAAAGGAACTCCTAATCTAGGATTATGGTATCCAAAATCTAAAAATTTTGAATTGATTACTTGATGCTAATTTTGCTGGATATAGAATAGATAGAAAAAGTACATTTAGAACATGTCAACTCCTAGGTCATGCATTTGTTTCTTGGTCTTTTAAAAAATAAAATTATGTTGCATTATTTATAGCCAATGCTGAATATATAGCAGCAGGTGTATGTTGCGCATAAGTTATTTGGATGAAAAATACTTTAGAAGACTATGGACTTTATTTAAAAAATATCCCTATAAAATGTGATAATACTAGTACTATTTGTTTAATAAAGAATCTCATTCAATACTCTAGAATTAAACACACTGATATTAGATATTATTTTATTAGAGATCATGTTATTAATCATGATATATTTTTAGATTTTATTGACACAAACATCAATTAGCAGATATTTTTATGAAACCATTGAATAAGTAATAATTTGATTTTATTAGAAAAGAATTAAGCATGTTAAATCTTCCAAATGTATGAATTCTTCTCATATATTTTTTATGGATTATTATTTTGATTTCTTGGTTTTCATGACATGAGTTTTTCTTTTGAATCAAAATCATTTCCTATGATTCCTTTCTCTTGCTATTTACAAAAGAAGAGATTTGTTAAAATGATTCATGGTCTTTCGGTATTCACAACTTGATCTTTCATTTTTCATGTGATGACTAAAATATTGATGTAAATTTTTGTACCATTGAATCCTTCCCTTCTCCTTTCTTTTTTTTATATAATGACAAAGGGGGAGAAAGAAAATTGCTCACATGCACATCTCAAAAACATACATATGTAAAAAACTTAGCTAGTTGCACTTTTCTCCTTTTTATTAATGACAAAGGAGGAAAACTTATAATGATGATTTGAAATGTTTTGGAATCATGCATGTTGATTTGAAGTTATGCCCAAAGTGATGTTGGAATTATGCATGTTATAATGTACCTTGATGATTTGAAATTATGCATGCAATACTCTTAATTTTATCATGATGATATGCATATAAAGTAATGATTACTTTGATATAATATGTTGCATCTGATCACTATGATTCATTATTAAAATTATTTCATCTTGAATTCGAAGATATTATGATTACAAGGTTATCATTTTTTTGAATTCAAGTTTATTTTTATATCACTTATAAATAGGGGTAGTTTAGTTAAAACGCTGTCATCAATTGGTTGTCATCATAAAAAAGGGGGTGATTGTTGAATCCCGGATTTTAATAATAAAATCAATTGATGAGTTTATAATTTAATCAATGTTTGAAAAAAGTGATGTAGGACTAACTTCAATCATGAAAAGACAAAACAATTGAAGTAGAAGAATCAGATATTTGGTCGGAGTCAGAGATCAGGCATCGGGATGAAAGAATCGGACATTATGCCAAGATTGGATGTTGTGGGAGTCAACATGCCGATGAATCGGGTAATACACCGAAGGAAAGCATGATACGCTAGGAGTTTAGATGAACCAATCACATGTCAGACAAAATTAGATTTATGTCTTTTAATCGTTTATGTCTTAATCATCATAGTTTAAGTCTTAATTGAACTAGTTTTGGGAGTAATCATGCTAACTTAATTAGGGGCCCATTGAGCCTGAATCGACACTGATTTAGGCCCATTAGGAGGCCCATTTAATGACTCATAGTTGGGTCAGACGGTGGAACCGCCTATGAGCTGGAATGTATAAATTATATGTTTTATGGAAAACCCAACGGTGGTACTACTAGTGCTCAGTGCTGCAGGTGGTGGTATCGCCCAACATTGATGGCAGAAAACCCAAGGATGAGATTTTTTGGCTTTATTTTTTAAGTTATTTGGGGCCTCTAAATACCCCACTCATTCTTGCTTGAGATAGCAAGAAAAGTAAACGAAAAGGCTTGTGATTTTAAGTTATAAACTCTTGAAAAGTGTTGAGTGTTCCCCTCCTCATCTTTAAAGTTTAGAGCTCATTTTAAGAGAGATGTGAGACTTGTAAATGTTATCTCCTAAACTTATGAAAATGAGAAAGAGTTGTAACAAAGGTGGTTGATCTTTGCCCATTGAAAGAAGATTGTTAATAAAAGCTGATAGCCTCAACAGAGGAGGAATCGAGAGTGGGCGTAGGTTGCGACGACCGAACCACTATAAATTTGGTATGCATTTTCTTTTCTGCTCTTTATTACTATTACTTTTTGATTTAATTGCTTATTACACTTATTAATACTCAAAGTCAAGTACACTTTCGATATCGATTTTCATCGAATGAACTTTTAAACCGTATCTTTTTTAAAGTACTAATTTATCCCCTTCCCCTCTCTTAGTGTCATTACGGTCCTAACAGAATAGAGTCTTTATCTTAATACTTCAAAATTCATAACATTTACCGAAGAAGATGGGAATAAGAGGTTAAGATATGAAATTACCATTGAAAGCCATAATGGCTAGTTCAGATTGAAACTTAGCTCTGATACCACAAATGTTGGAGATGGAGGAGCAAATAAATGATAAAAACATAATACTACGATGCAATTAAAAAAAATACTTTCAATCAAGAAAATCGATATAGTATTAAACAAGAGGTAAGATATAGAACACTCATAAGATATTCTCATATGCACACACATCATCTTGTTTCATGAACTATGATCCTATTTATAGGACCTAGTGGTAACTACCTCACTCCATCATGTCACTCGTGATTGAGTTATGTGTAGAAACTACCCTATAATTTCTAGATCATGGGTCACTACTTAAAATATGCCTAGAACATGGTAACTATCTAGAATATGACAACTACCTAGATAACTAACATAAATCAATTCTTAACAATTTAGTCATCATATTTGATCTATTCTTATCAATATAAATTTTCTCAATATGTAATAACTTCGTATCCAATATACTTCGAATCCAATAATACCTAGCATTAATGTGCTTGGACTAGAATGAAAAGTTAAATTTATATTAAAATGAATATCACTTTGACTGTGACTAAAAAAACTTTTCTTACTTGAGTCCCAAACTCTTCTAGGTATTTTTTCATTCATAAGAGTTCTTTACAAGTTTTTATATAGCTATATATTCAGCAGCTTCAGTAGTAGAAGACAAGACAATGCATTTTTATAGTTTTGATTGTCAAGATGTTGTTTCCTTTCAAAATGATATCAAATAATCAGTGGTGGACTTTATAGAATCAATATCACTAGCCATATTTATATCTATGTAGCCAACTAATACAAATTTTTGGATGCCAAACGACAAACATAATCTAAAAGTGCCTGTAAGATACCTAAAAATCCATGTAACTATTGTCCACTTTTCTTTTCCAGGATTAGAGAAAAATTGATTAATGGAGTAATATTTAGCCTAGCATATATTAAACTACCAACTACTAAACTATAAGGTATTTTGTTCATGTCTTTTTTGTTTTTATCACTTGTATGATATTGGTTTGAACTCAACTTGAAATGACTTATAAGTGAACAACAAATAGGTTTTGACTTGTGCATGTTAAATCTACTAAGAATTTTTTGATATATCTCTCTTGAGATAACCAAAATTTATCATTATTCTTATCACAAATAATCCTTACACCAAGAATATGTTTAGCAGGACCCAAGTCTTTTATAGCAAAAACTTAGCTCAACTCTCCTTTTAGATCAGTAGCTTTATTAGTATCATTAACAACAATTAACATATCATCTATATATATATAGTAAGAGAATAATAAAATTATCCTCAGAAAAATATCTCAAGAAAAATTATCCTTTTGACTCAAGAAAACTGATGTAGTATTAAAAACAGGATGAACACTTACAAGATACCAAATGCACACAGACTCTTTATCTTCCTCTCCTCAATCTCAATATCTTGCTAGATGAACTACGGTCCTATTTATAGGACCTAATGACAACCACCCTATAACTACTAGATCATAAGGTAGTTATTGAAACTACTAGATCATGATTCAAGTGGTTATTGAAATCATCATGTAACCACTAGATCATGATAATAATCTAGATAGATAACTAGAATCAAATCTCAACACTCCCCCTTGATTCATAGTTGCATACACCAATTTGCGACATAAAATAAATATGCTTTCGAAATGGAAGTGATTTAGTGAGGATATCCGCAACTTATTCATCCGTTCCACAATACTTCATTGTGATAGCTCCACTTGCCTAAAGTACTCTTTCGATCGTCTAAAGCTCCTGCACAATCACTATTAGTGAAACCAAATAATTTACATTTAAATTTTGTTTTGAACATCCATTTTAACCCAGTCGCTTTCTTTTCTTTCGGTAGATCCATTAGCTCCCAAGTTTCATTCTTCTCAGTTGACTTGATTTCCTCCTTCATTGCTTTTCTCCATTCCTCTTTTTTAACTGCATCCTCAAAAGTTGTCGGATCTGAAATAAACAAAGCAAATGTTGAGTTATAAATTTCTGTCAGTGATCTGAAATTTCTTGGAGGGGTTTCATCTGAGGAATCCGAATTTGAACTGCTATTGGGTGAGGTTGACGATGAATTTGTTGGAGCAGGATCTGTCACTTGATTCTGCAGAGTGTCTAGTTCTGCTGGAATCTGCATTTGTGTTTCATCTTTATTGGTCTCCCAATTCCAACTTGCCCTTTCATCAAACATAACATTTCTGTTAATAATAACTTTGCCACTAACAGGGTTATATAATCGATATGCTTTAGATTGTAAAGAATAACCAATTAAAATGCATTTCTCTGATTTTTCATCAAGCTTGTGATGATTTTGTGAATTCACCAAAGCATAAGCAATACAACCAAAAATTCTTAGATGAATAACACTTGGTTTCATACCATACCAAGCCTCAAAAGGAGTTCGATTCATAACAGCCTTTGTTGGTGAAATATTCAACAAATAAACTGCTGTTGCAACTGCTTCTGCCCAAAACTAATTTGGAAGATGTTTTCCTTTAAGCAAACTTCTTACCATTTCCACGACAGTCCGATTCTTACGCTCAGCTACACCATTTTGCTCCGATGTATATGGTGTTGTCAATTCTCTGTGAATACCATTTTCTTCACAAAAAGAACTAAACTCATTAGATAAAAATTCACCACCTCTGTCAATTCTCTGTCCGAAGTGTCTTTATATATCTACCACTTTGTCTTTCTACAAGTGTCTTGAACTTTCGAAAATTATCAAATGTTTCAGATTTCAATTTCAAAAAATATACCCAACTCATGCGACTATAATCATCCGTAAACAATAAAAAATATTGACTTCCACTAAATGATTTTGTATTCATAGGTCCACATAAGTCAGCATGAACTAATTCAAGACAATTAGATGCTCTCCATGCTTTTCCAATAGGAAATGGTTTTCTACTTTGTTTGCCATAAATACATCCTTCACATACATCAAGCGTATTAATCTTAGGCAATCCAAAAACCATTCCTTTTTTACTTAACAACCTTAAACCTTTAATGTTAAGATGTCCATATCTTAAATGCCATAAACTAGACTCATTCTTTTGAGTTGTGATAAGTGCATGTCTTTCAATATTTGACACATCAAGTGGAAACATCTTGTTTTGTGTCATACAAATATTTACTATAATCAAACCAGATTTCTTATCTCTAATAGTGCATGAACCATCATCAAATATTACTTGATATCCATCATTTACTAATTGTCCAACACTCAACAAATTATGTGATAAAGTAGGAACAAAGAAAACATTATCAAGGTATTTTACCTTCCCTTGATTTGTCTTCACCTCAATTGTTCCTTTCCCTTCCACTTGGATTTGCTTGTTATCTCCAAGTCTAACATTCAACTTGTGAGTCTCATCAATATCTCTAAATATTGATTTTATGCCTGACATATGATTAGAACATCCACTATCCAAAAACCAAATATCATTTGAGATGTTATGAATTTGTGAATGAGTCATAAACAACTTACTATTTTCTTCAGTTTTCTCCACATAGCTTGCTTGCTTTTCTCTTTTCCAGCAATCTGCCTTCATGTGACCAAACTTTTTACAATAGTGACATTGAATTCCACTTTTGTAATTTTTTTGATCATAATTTGATTGCCCTTGTTCATCAAAGTGTCCTCTTCCTCTTCCATTTCCTCTACCACGAAATCCTCCTCTACCACGTCCTCTTCCTGTTGATTTTCTGTCTTCTTTTGAAGTAGAAGACTCTCCCTTAACCTGAAATGCTTTTTCTTCACTTTTTTCAAGTGACCTGTTCAACCTTACTTCATGTGCTTGCAAGGAACCCATTAGTTCATCAAATGAATAAGTAGATAAATCTTTTGATTCCTCAATTGCGGCAACAACATGATCAAATTTCGGAGTTAAACTTCTCAAAACCTTTGCAACAATTATATGATCAGGAAGATGTTCACCATAAGATTTCATTTGACTAACAATTTCAGTCACTCGAGAAAGAAAATCTTGCACCGATTCATTGCTTTTCATGAATAAAATTTCAAACTCACGACGGAAGGTTTGAAGTTTTACCGTAATCACCCTTGATGAGCCTTGAAATTCATTTTGAAGTATCAACCAAGCTTGCTTTGAGGTTGTCGCTGCTGCAATTCTTGAGAAGATCGTCTCATGTATAGCTTGTTGAATGAAGAACAATGCCTTTGAGTCCTTCTTTCTATTCTCCCTCAGCCTGATTTCGTCATCTGGATCTGCATATCCATTCTCTATTAAGTCCCAAAGATCTTGAGACTTGAATAGAGTCTTCATCTTGATACTCCAAAATTCATAACTTTTGCCCGAGAAGATGGGGATAAGGGGTTGAGACACGGAATTGCCGTTAAAAGCCATAATGCCCAGTTCAGATTGAAACTAGGCTCTGATACCACAAATGTTGGAGATGGAAGAGCAAGGAAGAAACAGAATACTACGATACGAGTAAAAAGAATCCTTTTGACTCAAGAAAACTGATGTAGTATTAAAAACAGGAGGAACACTTACAAGATACCAAATGCACACAGACTCTTTATCTTCCTCTCCTCAATCTCAATATCTTGCTAGATGAACTACGGTTTATCTTCCTCTCCTCAATCTCAATATCTTGCTAGATGAACTACGGTCCTATTTATAGGACCTAATGACAACCACCCTATAACTACTAGATCATAAGGTAGTTATTGAAACTACTAGATCATGATTCAAGTGGTTATTGAAATCATCATGTAACCACTAGATCATGATAATAATCTAGATAGATAACTAGAATCAAATCTCAACAATATATTAGATTTTTCTTACCTTTAAATTTGAACCCTTTATATTATTCAACATATATATTCTACTCTAAATCATCATTAAGGAAAGTCATTTTCACATTAAATTATTCAATCTCTAAATTTAAATTGGTAGCCAACTCAAGAACAACCGAAGGATATAAGATATATTAACCATAGATGAGAAAATTTTCTCAAAATCAATACCTTTATTCTAATAAAATCCTTTGTATAAGCTATTTTCTTCCTTTTCAATCTAAACACCTATTTGTTCTTTAATTCTCCTTTCCTATTAGGTAATTTTTCTAAATCAAATATATAGTTCTCTTATTGCATGACAGTCATCCATTTATCGCTTTACTCGTGTAATATAACCTTTTGGTAACTTTTTAGCTCTCCCTAATCAGTAAATAACACATATTTATGAGGAGAATGCCTATGAGAAGGTCGATACTCTCTAATAAATCTTCTCAATTGATGTACAATTTATAGTTCTAGAAGGCCTCGCTCAACGTGTTCATCAACATCATCATTTGTGGCATGTCACTATGATTTTTCTGTTCATCTCCACCATCATCATTAACTACTGTGAGAGGAGGCACTAGGCTCAGATATATACGATTTTCATGAAATGATTTTAGCTTCTAAATTTTCTCAAAATCTTCAATAGTATGATCTTTAAGAAATACCACTTTCGATCACATAATCTATAACCAAATTCTTCATGTGCATGAGATATTCTATTTTTCTATAATGTTTGTAAGAAGATATATTGTTTAGATTTATCATCAATCTTTGATATCTCTTTTTCTATAATGTGAACAAATATCCTACATTCAAATACTCTTAAATGATTAAAAGAAACATCTTTCCCTATCTAGCTATTTTTTATATATCTCCATCAAGTGGTGTTGGAAGAGAAAAGTTGATCAAATCCACTACAATTTTGATAGCTTCACCACAAAAAGAACTTAGAAAATTTAACATGAGCGAGCATATATGAACTATCATTTCAAGTCTGATATCATATTTCTTACCAGTGATTTAAAAAGTGCTATGCACTAAAAGATACCAAGGTTCCAAAATGCCCGAGGCACTAGGCGCGCACGCCCGAGGGAAGCAAGTCGCTAAAATATAAAACATATATTATATAATTAATAAATATAATTATTTAAATAAAATATAATATTAAATTAAAAAATATCAAGTATAAAGTCATAATATCACATTAACAAAAAAATCTCAAAATTTAAAACAATAAATAAAGTTAGTATTATTAAAATTGAAATAATAAATTATTTATCTAATAAATAAAAAATACTATTAATAGTATATTGTTAGTGTTAACAGTATACTAAGTCAAGTGTGAGAAGAGAAGAGACTGGGGTTGTTAACTAAGAGCAGAGGCTGCTGACTAAGAGTAGCAGCAGCGGTGAGCAACAATAGTAGCAGAAACAATGGAAAGTAGCGATAGTGGAGAGAGGCAACGACTACAGAAAGAAAATGTCGACGATGGAAGTTGGGTTAGGGTTGGGGAAGTCATGAGGGGCAGCGAAGAGAGATTGATATCAGTACTTTAGTTGGTTTGATTGAATCAACTAATGCAAATACGATAGAACTAGACCTAACATGCTGGTTCGATTACTTGATTTAACTCAGGCGCTCACCCGAAGCGCTTAGCATCTGGGCTCGGGCGAGCGCCCAAGTGGTGCCTCTTTGAAACGCATCGCCTAGATAGTAAACGAGATGCTTGGGCCTCGTCTCGTCTCGTCTCGCCCGAGCGCCTAGACAAGCACCTTTGAAAATCACTGTTGCTTATAATATATTTCAAATGTTCCTCTATATTTGATTTAAAATATTTAATATTTTAGAAAAAAAATCTAAAATGTAATTCTATATTGCTTACAAGCTAAACAATTAGAGATATACCTGTCATAAAGAAGATTCTTGCTAATAAGAATATAAATACCCGTATTGCTAATGTGGCACATTTAACGTCATAATTCAGTAAAGTTATCAACTGCATTAACTTCACCCTAGATTTATTTTATTTGTGTCATATAGAGGTTATTGTCTTTCCTTTCTTTAGCTAGCACAAGATTACCCATTGTGAGTTTTCATCTTCCATTATTAAAGATATTGGCATAACCTTTATTATCAAGTGCATCTGTAGAAATGAAGTGAAGGCTTATTTCAGAAACATATCTCACATTGTTTAATACAATTGTGCATCCAATATTGATTTTCGCACACATCTTTCCTATGCTCATAATTTTTACCATTGTATCATTTTTCATTCTGACATGACCAGAATCACCACTTGTATAAAATAGAAAAAATTCATGCTGAGAAATTATATGAAATGAAGAAACTAAACAACCCAAGTAGAATCCTGACATGTGAGATTAACTATACTGTCATAATATGTAATAATAACATCACCATCAAATGCAATTGCAATCGTATCTTTTTCTTCTTTCTTTTCTTCGTTGTGTTATTTTGATTGTTCCTTTTTAATATTCTATACTCTCCATCCTATCACAATAATATTTCGAGAGTAGAATTATTGATGCATTATGCATGGCCAGCCATCCAAGCCTCCGCCATGATGGGGATATAAACAGGAATAACCTTTGTATAGGAACAAATACTAGAAGACCAAAATACGCAGCGGAATAAAATGGAAACACAATCAAACAGAACACCAAGATATACGTGGAAAACCCCTTCAATGTGAAGGGTAAAAACCACGGGGCAAACTAGAGATAATCCACTATGAGAATAATGAATATACAAATCTCAATCTCTTGCCCAAAACCCAAGCAACAACCACAAGAGAATAACTGGGATACAAGGATCACGTTACTGCCCACAATATCTAAAACCTCCCAAGTAATCACAGCAAGAGCCTACTGTAGATTTGATCTAACCTGAGATGAGAACACTGCTAGATGATTGTGAACAGTCTCTCTGCGTTGTCCTTGTCTTCTTCCCTTTCTTTCTCTTCCTCTTCTGCCTTGTTCTCCTTCTTCTCTTTGGAATCTCGTCGCTACAAAGATCTGCCTCGTTGCTGCCTTTTTATAGCTTTAATCTGCCTCTAAAACGCAGCCACCACACCCCCCTAATCTTAATTAGGGTTAGGTTAAGAGGGGGTGTGAGCTGTGGGCTGATAAAGCCCACATGGGCTGAATATGGGCCATCAGCCCAACAACCTCCCCCTTCAGCCCATAAGGGAGGCTGTCCCATGACTCCTCAATGTGAAGCCATACCGACCAACTGTCGGCATATCTCCTGTCTTTCTTTTGTTAAGGTCTTCGTCAACATGTCTGCTCCGTTGTCATCTGTATGAATTTTCTGAAGCTGCAACTGCTTCTCTTCAAATACATTTCGAATCCAGTGGTATCTGACATCTATATGCTTTGACTTGGAATGAAACATTGGGTTCTTACACAAATGGATGGCACTCTGGCTGTCACAATGCATCACATAATTTTCCTGTTTCAGCCCCAATTCTTGTAAGAATTCTTTCATCCATAACATTTCTTTGCATACCTCTGTAGCAGCAATATATTCTGCTTCTGTGGTGGAGAGAGCAATACACCTTTATAACATGGATTGCCATGACACAGCTCCCCCTGCAAAAGTAAGTACATAACCTGAAGTAGACTTCCTCGTATCTATATCTCTTGCCATATCTGCATCTGTGTAACCTGTTAACGCAGGTGGTCCACCTCCAAAGCTTAAACAAACCTTAGAGCTCCCTCTGAGATATCTAAAAATCCACTTCACTGCTGCCCAGTGCTCTTTGCCTGGATTTGCAAGAAATCTGCTAGTAACACCCACTGCATATGCGATGTCCGGCCTCGTACATACCATTGCATACATTAAACTTCCAACTGCTGAAGCATAAGGAACCTTTTGCATTTTCTCCTTCTCCTCATCACTTGACGGACTCTGTTCTGAGCACAACTTGAAGTGACCTGCAAGAGGAGAACCAACTGGCTTAGCATTGCTCATACTAAATCTTTCCAATACCTTCTCGATGTATTTCTCCTGTGACAACCAAATCTTCTTGTTTTTCCTGTCACGAGAAATCTGCATGCCTAGTATTTGCTTTGCTGGCCCCATGTCCTTCATTGCAAAAGACTCACTCAGTTCCTTCTTCAACCTGTCAATTTTAGACATATCTTTTCCAAGAATAAGTATGTCATCAACATAAAGTAAGAGAATAATAAAATTCTCACCAAACCATTTGATGTACACACAATGATCTGAAGCCGTTCTTTTGTATCCATTTTCTGTCATAAATGAATCAAACTTTCTGTACCACTGTCTTGGAGCTTGCTTTAGCCCATACAAGCTCTTCTTCAACTTGCAGACAAAATTATCTTTACCTTTGACTTTGAAGCCTTCTGGTTGCTCCATATAAATTTCCTCCTCCAAATCACCATGAAGGAAAGCTGTCTTCACATCTAACTGCTCAACCTCCAAGTCCTGGCTAGCAGCAATACCAAGAGCAACACGAATAGAAGACATTTTAACAACAGGAGAAAATATCTCTTCAAAGTCAATACCTTTCTTTTGACCAAAGCCTTTCACAACCAATCTAGCTTTGTACTTTGGTTGAGAACAATATTCTTGAGTCTTCAACCTAAAAACCCACTTGTTCTTCAAGGCCTTCATTCCATTTGGTAGCAGCACCAAATCATAAGTGTGGTTCTTCTGAAGAGCATCCATCTCTTCCTGCATAGCAACTAACCACTTCTCTTTCTGCTCACTCTCAACTGCTTCCTGGTAACTCTCTGGTTCACCTGCATCAGTAAGCATCACATACTCATCTGTAGAGTATCTTCTGGAAGGTTGACGTTGTCTAGAAGATCTTCTCAATTGAGGTTCTGCGGGAACTTGCTCTCCTACTTCTTCTTGCTCAACATGTCCTGCAGGTAAATCAATATCAGGCTCTACACTATTTTCCTGCACATCTCCCCCATCACCCTGATATACTGGAGGAATAACTGGGTCACAATCTGCTAATCCTTCTACAGAAGTCTTGGCTGGTGCCTTCTTCTTCAAATCCTCAAAGGTTTGATCCTCAAAGAAGACCACATCTCTACTCCTGAACACCTTCTGCTTTTCTGGATCCCAAAGCCTGTAACCAAACTGATCATGTGAGTAACCAAGAAAAATACATT
This sequence comes from Musa acuminata AAA Group, assembly GCF_036884655.1. Lineage (NCBI taxonomy): Eukaryota > Viridiplantae > Streptophyta > Magnoliopsida > Zingiberales > Musaceae > Musa > Musa acuminata. Next base: position 40,139,475 of record NC_088327.1, read on the forward strand.
CTTTAGACTTACCATCTAGCTTGGACCTCTCATTATCTGGAACATGTGCAAATGCACGACAACCAAACACTCTCAAATGCCTGTAGGAAACATCTTTCCCTGACCATACATGCTCTGCAACATCACCATCTAGGGCTGTACATGGTGATAAGTTGATCACATCAACTGCAGTCCTCAAAGCCTCATCCCAAAACCTTTTGGGTAGCTTGGCCTGTGAAAGCATACATCTGATCTTTTCCATGATGGTGCGGTTCATCCTCTCTGCAATTGCATTATGCTGAGGTGTACCAGGAACTGTCATCTCATGTTGGATCCCATGCGACCTGCAATAGTCATTAAACAATCCTATATACTCACCACCATTATCTGATCTTATGCATTTCAATTTCCTTTCTGTCTCCCTTTCAACCCTGGCATGAAACTCTTTGAAGACATTAATAACCTGATCTTTGGTCTTCAAAGCATAAGCCCAAACTTTCCTAGAAAAATCATCTATAAAAGTGACAAAATAAAGTTCACCACTTATACCAAGAACATCAACAGATCCACCAGGAGTTTTTGTCCTCAAAGGACCACATACATCTGTATAAACACGGTCTAAGGCATGCATTTTTCTAGACAAAGCAGCACTAGCAAATGAAACTCTATGTTGTTTACCAGCCAAACAATCAATACAAGGGTTCAGATGTATACCTCTGAGATATGGTAATACCTCTCTCTTGGAAAGAGCTTGCAGCCCCTTCTCGCTCATGTGTCCCAATCGCCTATGCCACAACTCCATACTGAAGTCTTTCTCTGTAGCATTTAACTGCTCACCATAAGCTTTAGCCTGCAACCTGTACAAAGTATGACATTTCTTTCCATTAGCTATAACAAGAGAACCCTTACTGAGCTTCCATTGCCCTCTGTGAAATCTGCTTTCATACTCTTCATCATCTAGTCTTCCAACTGAAATTAAATTTAGCCTCAAGTCAACCACATGCCTCACATCCTTAAGTACCAACTTACAGCCAAGGTTGGTCTTTAAATGGATATCACCCATGCCAATGATGTCTGCTGTGCCATAGTTGCCCATCTTGACAACACCAAAGTTTCCAGACCTGTATGTAGCAAAAAACTCCCTCCGTGGTGTAGCATGATAAGAAGCACCTGTGTCAATCACCCACTCAAGATCCTGACACACACAAGAAAAAATATCATCAGAAGGAGACAAAATCAAATAATCACCACCCTGCACTGTAGCTGTAGTATTATCCTTTGACTCTGTAGACTCCACTTCTTTTCCCTTTTTCTTGTTCTTCTTAGGTTGCTTACATTGGTTCTTGTAATGTCCTTTCTCACCACAGTTATAGCAAACAATATCTTTTCTTGATCTTGACTTGCTCCTACCCATACGTGAACTGCTTCTAGACTTTGACCTTCCTCTGTTCTCTGAGATAAGTGCCTGTGAATCATTCTGAGATGTTGCCGAACTCTTTCTTCTCAACTCCTCATTCAACAAACTGCTTGTTACTTGACTCATAGTGACAATACCATATGGCGCAGAATTACTAAGGGAAACCACCAGTGTCTCCCAACTTTCTGGTAATGAACTGAGAAGTAACAATGCCTGCAACTCATCATCAAGAGACATTCTCATAGAGGATAACTGGTTAGTAATACTCTGCATTTCATTCAAATGCTCAGCAATAGAAGTACCCTCTCTATATTTTAGGTTCACAAGTTTTCTGATCAAAAAAGCTTTGTTGCCAGCTGTTTTTCTTTCATAGAGACTTTCCAATTTTTTCCAAAGAGAATATGCAGAAATTTCAGTAGAAACATGGTGAAATACACTATCATCAAGCCACTGTCTAATAAATCCAATTGTTTTTCGATATAACCTCTTCCACTCATCATCTATCATAGTTGTAGGTTTTGCACTATCCCCTTGCAAAGGTCCATACAAATCTTTGCAATACAAGAGATCTTCCATTCTTGGTTTCCATATCATCCAATTATTTCCATTCAAACTAATCATGCGAGAAATATTACTGGCCTCCATGTTCAAATACAAAAATTAAATCACCAAAACCCCGCTCTGATACCAGTTGATGGGGATATAAACAGGAATAACCTTTGTATAGGAACAAATACTAGAAGACCAAAATACGCAGCGGAATAAAATGGAAACACAATCAAACAGAACACCAAGATATACGTGGAAAACCCCTTCAATGTGAAGGGTAAAAACCACGGGGCAAACTAGAGATAATCCACTATGAGAATAATGAATATACAAATCTCAATCTCTTGCCCAAAACCCAAGCAACAACCACAAGAGAATAACTGGGATACAAGGATCACGTTACTGTCCACAATATCTAAAACCTCCCAAGTAATCACAGCAAGAGCCTACTGTAGATTTGATCTAACCTGAGATGAGAACACTGCTAGATGATTGTGAACAGTCTCTCTGCGTTGTCCTTGTCTTCTTCCCTTTCTTTCTCTTCCTCTTCTGCCTTGTTCTCCTTCTTCTCTTTGGAATCTCGTCGCTACAAAGATCTGCCTCGTTGCTACTTTTTTATAGCTTTAATCTGCCTCTAAAACGCAGCCACCACACCCCCCTAATCTTAATTAGGGTTAGGTTAAGAGGGGGTGTGAGCTGTGGGCTGATAAAGCCCACATGGGCTGAATATGGGCCATCAGCCCAACACGCCAATGATGATGAAGGTGAGAGAGATGGACAACGAACGTATGATGCACCTGCAAGATAGGATGGCACAGTGGCATGTAATCTAAAAGAGCAAACGCAGACCAACAGTGTGGTTGATATGAATCCCACCCTTTTCTGTGAACTTGTGGGTGCACAGTCTGATTCAAACCCAACACGTGAAACTTGATTTGATCGCGTTAATTTGGACGCAAGACCATCTAATAATATATTTGATTAGAAACTTCAATCATTGACGAGCAAGATCTATTTTTTTATAGTCTTCCTATTTAGTATAATGTAATCGATTTGGTCTCAATTTAAATTAGAGCACTGATTATAGTGTGATTTTTCTAGAAAAAAAATATATTTTTTGTATTTTTCAATCCGTGTTTCCCATTTTATTTTTTTCAAACAGCATTCTTGTCTCACTTATAATGTTTTGCAAGGTTTATATATATATATATAAACTTCTTTTTTGAGTGTTGATACTATGAGCACGAATTGTCATCGATTGATTTTATAATAGATTATCTTGAAAAAAAATAAAGCAAATTAAATAATTTGGTATGCCTTTTATTCAATTTTCTTCTTTTAGACAGAATTGGTTTGAGTGACAAAATTGGAACAGATCGATATGATATTAACTATTCTAATAAAAATTGAGCTGAATTCATTAATATCCAAAAATGGCACTGAAATCATATTGACAAGGCTAGAATGCGTAAGCCATTCCATTGACATCATTCTCAAGCAGCAAAGCGGTGAAGAACAAGAACACGACACTCGTTTGTCACATAAAGATCACTCCATATCTTATTCCACTGTCCAAACCTAGGAGAAATCATCTTCACAACATCAGAAAGCAGACCTCAGTTCTTCATCGCCCATCAGAATCTCCATAAACATGTCATTCCAGATATCAATTGCCCCAGGCAAGCACCAGTGAAGGCAGTCGTTCTGTGGCTTCTTGCTGATGTCCGGGTGGAATCTCCTGTAGGGTCCTGGATGCCCATCTGGCCTCAGAGCAGAGAGACGGTAAGTGTCAAGCAGTCTCACCCTCAGCCCACTCCTCACCCCTTCCTGGAACCCCTCCTCCTCCACTTCTCTCATCACAACATCCACTGGGTCAGCAGCGTACTCACTCTCCTTGTAAGGCTTCGTTCTGTTGCAGATCCCCCCATTGTACCACATCCCATGCTCGAAGTGGGTGGGAGTCCAGGTCCTGAGAACCACCAGGGCCTTGTGCTCTGAGCTGCTCACGAAGTCGAACACAGATCGGAGTGCTCTCCGATAAGAATAGCCCATGCCGAGTTCCGTCAGATTCATCCCCGTGCACAAGTGGCAACCGACGACTGTGTTGTTCTCCCAGAATATGGTTTCTCTGAGGAACCACTGGCCACCAGAAATCATCACGTAGTCGTACTTGTGGTATTGGCTCGTCCAGGTATCGTCGAGGACGTCGAGATAAAGCTGGATGTGGTTTTTGGAGATGGCTTGCGTAGATTTGATCAGGAAAGGAGCCCAAATCAGCCCCAGTGTGACGTTGTGAGAAGGAAGGTGCCATGTTTTGGTCTGAAATGTTTCGTCATGGTAGACCAGCACAGCTTCTTCCACCTGAGAAGGGAGCAGAGAATTGAAGTCTCGAAAGCTAAAACTAAGGAATATCTACAGTTGGGAGTACCTCGGAGAGAAGGCAAAGCAATGACTCCATCTGGTTGCGGAAGACTGAATCACCCACAAATCCCAAGGATTTGTTCCTCAGACGATTCAAGAACTTGTTTGCGTCGAATCGAGGCAACTCACAGCCATATGGCTTCCACCTCCAGTGAAGATAGCCAGTGTCAGGCCGGCCGTTCGTCAAGCAGTCTTGATAAGAAGATATGAAGCTGCAGGTTGAGTTGCTGTAAGCTGGATCTCGAGCGTCAGGGATCCACTCTCCGGAAGAAAGATCACATTGTCCTGCATGCATCACCGTTTCAAGAATTGCATTCGACGACCTCGATGGACTTGATCTAACAAAAAAGCATTGCTTCGCGAAAGATGGTAGGTACCTGTCGAAGCGATCACGGCTAGAATCTCAGCATTCTCGGAGGAGGAGGTGTCAGCTGTGGCTGTGTACAAGAACGGTTGGTAGGACAAAGCCATGATGAGCGAAGACCCCAAGAGAATAACCAGGAACTTGCACACACCATCACGGAAGCCAATGCATGGCTCTGCTTCAGGCTCGACTTCCTTCCCCATGGCTGGCTGTAGCGTTATGTTTCAAGGACAGAGGAAGAGAGCAGGGATACTTAGCTGAGGGCTGGTTGGCTGGCATATATCAAAAGGAAGAGGGAAGGAAAAGGGAGCAAGAAACAGGGGAGGATCTACCTCTGTTATTTTGGTTGTAGATTTAACGTGAACAACTATACAAAAATCTGCATGCGCAAAGCGTGAGCAATTTGCGTTCTATTTCTTACAGTTTTCCCAGCGAAGCAAAATGTCTCAGAAACTGGGCCTGCCACCGACTGAAGTTGCATTCGGCTGGAATGCTGGGCCTTACAGTTCGCCCAGCGAGGCTATTACTTTCATGGCTGTAATGCTGTGTTCTGAGTGCAGAGGAAGGGAACAAAGGATTGATTGGCTGGCACATAAATATAAAAGGTAAGATGGAAGGGAAGAAACCAAGAAAAGGGAGTATGGAAGAGTAGAAGAAGGAGGAGGATCTCTCTCTCTCTCTCTCTCTCTCTCTCTTTGTTGTTGTTTTTGTCGTGTATTAAACGTTAACAGCTAAACAAAAATCTGAATGCGTAAAGCGTGAGGGCAAAATGTATAAGAAACGGAGCCTGCAGGTGGAGGTGGTGAGATGACTGAAGTTACACACGCCATGGTTAAGCAGATGCAAAGGTAAGATGTTGGTGAGAGGAACTTTAGCTTCATATGTAGTTAGTTTCCCTTTGATTGAATGAGAAATTACTTGGGTAGATTAGCAGGGTCCAGAATCTCACATGATCATCACCCCCAGCAGCACCTGTCTCCTATATACACTGACAGAAATGAGAAACTTACCCTAGCAAGAGATATCATGCCTCGAAAGAAAATAATAATAGGGTCAAACTCTGACCGTAAATTCTCTCTTCCGTTCCACCTCGAGCTCACGTAGCTCATTCTTCGGTGGATGTATCTCTTGACCCGAGCAACGTTATCGGAAGACAATTAGTGCTGCACATGGATCCCACACGAAGAATAATCGACACAAACCTATTGATTTGATTGCTTTGATCTACAATTACCTACGGTGACAATTAGTGCTGCACATGGCTCTTCACCATCTGTGCACTCAATAAGGTAAGGAAGTTTTCTACTAACTTATGCCATGTGCAAACGAGCAGGGAAGCATGAGAGTTTATCTAAGCACATATGAGAACAAGTAAGGGTAACCTAGATTCAATTCAACTAGCAATGGTGTCTGGAGTTCCATAAGCTGTTTTGCACGTGAAGGCTTATTGAGTTGAGAGTTGTAGAATTTTGTAGTAAGCAGGGTATCCATGTGATCCATATGCAGCATTAATTGGGTATATATATATATAACACTCGATAACTTGCTAACTCAGTAAAATCCAAGACCAACTAAAAAATCATTAACAATCACCTAGAAATTTGCAATTGTAAAAATTTATATAATCATAAAATCAATAATTTATCATAAATTTATATCAACATAAAGTTTAAAATTTAATATTCTAGACTTCCAAATATGAGAGGTCCTTTAACCATCTTAATAAGACATATCAATTCAGATTTGTTTGAAAATACATTACAAGTATAATTTTATAATGACATTATGTTAAACCGACAAAGACTTACCAAAATCTTCTAGTATTCCACTGTCTCAACTCAATCCTTAATATTGCAATGAGTGATAAATTAACTTGAAAATTTTATATAACAATATGGTGAACTATAAAACTCAGTAAATGACATGGCAAAGAGATAATAGATTATATGAGCTTAAAATCAAACTGCAAATCATGGATTCAACAACTAGAGATGTCATTTCATTATATACAAGAATTATATATTTTATTTCATTAGATACAAGAATCATAGATTTTATTTTATTAGATATAGGAATCATAGATGTTATTACATTAGATACAAAAATCATAGATATCATTTCATTAGAAATAAGAATAGTAGATGTTATTTCATTAGAAACACACTAAGATAGCAAAGAGCAATATATAAACTACTCAATATCAAGAAGCAAGTCACTAGCTCATGAATATTGTTATATTTGATATTTATTTTGATTCATTCATAGTAATAGAGTAAATAATATTTAAGAGTATATCAATGGAGTAAACCATTTAGGAGCACAAAGAATGCATATGCAAGTTAAAGAAATACAGAGAGTGAAATAGGATCGTAACATAGTATGATATATCAATTTCTTTATGACCATTAATATTAGTCTTCCAAGTTTGGGAGATCCATCCACTCACAATTGAATAAAGTCATTGAGGCCGACAAAAGCATCACATGCTCTATAGATCACATGCTCTAGACAAAAGCATCACAGGTTGCAAGTAACCATTGGCCAATTTGCGAGGGCAATAATAGTTATTGCTCTCTCTCACCTTTTGCATAAACAATTTTAACGACAAAAGTCTTCCTAAAATATAACACACGTAGTTTAAAACCAATCTTTTGCACAAACAACCTAGCTCTAATACCACTGTAGGGAAATCTAGGGATGACATCACATGCGCAATGGAAAAATAGAAAACAAAATCATTAAATTTTTTAAAAAGTGTGTTTGTTGTCATGCAAAGATTGGTGCACAAAATCCGCAAAACTGAAAACTGTATATATGAAAGATTGTGTTACCTAGGGAGATCGTATATCTTTGAATCTCTAAAGATCTGTAAGAGAGGGTGAAGAAGGTCAAGCATCATCCTCTCTAACAGTGACGACGCTCCTCAAATCTATAGGCCTACTATTTGAGGAGAAGAAGGGGAGAGGAGAATAGGAGATAGTAATCAAGAAAAGTTCTAGCCTATGAACCTTTGGTTCCCTCCTATTTATAAATGTTCCCTATCAACTTAACCCTAATGAATCTTGCTAAATTGGGTATTGGATCTCCATCCAACTACCCAAACCTTTTAGATTAATGGATCTCTATCCAATAATCTCCCATTGGCTCTTATTGGATCTCATATATAAGATCCAATAATACATAGGCTTATTGGATATCCAATAAGATAGGGGCTCTAGCGGATATCTCATATCCGAACCTCTACTTGTCACAATGTCTACCAAATGTATGTGACCCTCTAGGCCCAATATCGAGCTGGCCGTGAGTCATACCTATTAGAACTCCTTTTGGCTCAGTAAATTATTATCTCCATAATAACTCACTTGACTCATCGATTGCGGACGTACTAGGTCACTACGTCGTAGTTCATAGACGATACAGGAGAATCCAATCCATTAGACCTGTGTGTCCTTAGTTACTATGTATCTATAGCCCCTCATTTATCTAATACCCGAGAGACTGTATACTAGGCATGGTACTGTCAGGCCCATACGGTTTCTCTTCTAGTCTTATTCTAATCAGATTCTCTCGGAGAACTCTTTCTCTCAATAACCTTGGCCAAGGATTTGTCTGTTATTATTTTACTATTCTAACACCCCACTTAGTCCCACACGTAAAACTTAAGTACTCAATTAAGTTTTAATAAACCAAATAAAAAAATTGAATAGAAAAAAATCTTTAAAATCTATATAAATTAGTACAAAAAGCATAGTATTTAAATCAACATACTAAAAAATTTTGATAATTAAAACTAATTTTACTAACTAATAGTTGAATTTTTCATATCCTATATAAAAGTTTATTATTTTCTTCGGTCACATTTTAGGTTTTTCCTACTTAACTCATATAAGATTAGAGTTAAGATTTTTTAATTAACCCCTATGAGTCTCAACACTTAGGTCATGTGTGGGACCATAACAAATCTCCCCCTCACACCCATGTGGAGAGAGCCTCTATCTCTATTATCTCTTTATAAGCAATAAGATTTTCTAAAGGTAATAATTTAGTTATCATATTTGATATATTCTTATCAATATAAATTTTCTCAATATATAATAACTTCATATTTCAAATCCAATAATACTTAACATCAATATACTTAAACTTGGAATGAAATGTTAGATTTTTACTACAATGAATATCACTTTGATTGTCGCAATGTAAAATAAACTTTTCTTACTTGAGTCCCGACTCTTCTACATATTTTTCATTCATAAGAGTTCTTTACAAGTTTCTATATAACTATATATTCAACTTTAGTAGAGGATAAGACAATACATTTTTATAGTTTTGACTATCAAGTTACTGTTTTCAATGAAAATAATATCAAATAATCAGAGGTAAACTTTATAAATCAATATCACTAGTCATATCTATATCTATATAGTCAACTAACACAAGCTTTTCGATACCAAGGACAAACATGATCTAAAAATACCTTTAAGATACTGAAAATTCCATGTAACTACTGCTCACTTTTTCTTTTCGCCAAAGTTATAAGGTATTTTTTTCATATCTTCTTTTATCTTTATCACTTGTTTGATATTGCTTCCAACTCAAATTGAAATGACTTATAAGTTGACAACAGATAGGATTTGACTTGTGCATGTTAAATCTACTAAGAATTTTTTTAATATATCTCTTTTGAGATAACTATAATTTATTATTATTCTTTTCACAAATAATCCTTATAGCAAGAATATGTTTAGCAGGACCCAAGTTTTTTATATAGCAAAAACTTAGCTTAACTCTCTTTTTAGATCAGCAACTTTCTTAGCATCATTAACAACAATTAACATATCATCCATAGCAAGAGAATAATAAAATTATCCTCAGAAAAATAACTCATATAGACATAGTGATCAGAAGTAGTCCCATCATACTCATCATCTATCATAAAAGAATTAAACCTTTTATACCATTATATTGATGCTTGCTTAAAACTATATAAACTCTTCTATATTAGATTTTTCTTACTTTAACTTTGAACCCTTTAGATTATTCAATATATATTTTCTTCTTCATATCATCATAAATTGGTAGCCAACTCAAGAATATAAGATATATTAACCATGAATGAGAAAATTTTCTCAAAATCAATAGCTTTATTCTAATCAAATTCTTTCGTAACTAATTTTGCTTGGTATCTAAACTGTGAGCTATATTCTTCCTTTTCAATCTCAATACCCATTTGTTCTTTAATGCTTTTTTCCTATTAGGTAATTTTTCTAAGTCAAATGTGTGATTCTCTTGCAAGGATTTCATATGACACTCATCTATTTATCTTTTTACTCATGTAACATAACCTCTTGCTAACTTTCTAGTTCTCTCTCATTAATAAATAACATATACTTATGAGAAGAATACCTTCTCACCTTTGAGAAGGTCGATTCTCTCTAATAAATCTTTTTAATTGATGTTTAATTTATGATTCTAGAAGGCCTCACTCAACATGTTCATCAACATCATCATTTGTGGCATGTCACTATGATTTTTCTATTCAATCTCCACCATCATCATTAACTATAGTGAGAGGAGGCACTAGGCTCGTATCTATATGATGTTCACGGAATGATTTTAGCTTCTGAATTTTTTCAAAATCTTTAATAGTATGATATTTAAGAAATACCGCTTTCTTATTTTTAGGATCTCATAATCTATAACTAAATTCTTCGAGCGTATAAAAGACTCTCTTTTTCTAAAATATTGTACATATTGGAAAATCTAGGAATGACATCACAAATGCAATAAAAGAAGAGAAAACAAAAACTCTAAATTTCCCAAAAAGGTATTTATCGTCGTGTAAAGATTTGTGCACAAAAACTCATAAAACTTAAATCAATGTGTGAGATAGTGTTTACTTAGGGAGATCATATATTCATGAATTCCTACATATTTATGAGATTGGATGAAGGAGTTCAAGTGCTCTCATCTCTAGCGGTGATCCACATAGTAGGACTGTGACGACGGTCCTCAAATCATTGCTCAAATCTCCATATCTACTATCTAAGGAGGAGAAGGTGAGAGGAGAATAGGAGGTGGCAACTAGGAAGCCCCAACCTATAGGCCTTTGGCTTCCTAGTTAACTTAACCTTAATAGATCTTGTCCTATTGGGTATTAGATTTCTATTCAATTACCCAAGCCTCTTAGATTAGTGGATCTCTACCCAATAATCTCTTATTAGCTCTTATTGGATCTCATCCATGAGATTCAATAATTCAGGGGTTTATTGGATATCCAATAAGATAGTGGCTCTAGCAGATATCTCATATCCGAGCCTTTACTTATCGCAATGCATACTATATGTGTATGACCCTCTAGGCTCAATATCAAGTTGGTTGTAAGTCATACCTATCAAAACTTCTTCTGGTTTAGTGAATTATTATCTTCATAATAATTCACTCGACTCATCGATTGCAGACGTACTAGGCCACTATGCCGTAATCCCTAGATGATACAAGGGAATCCAATTCTTTGAACCTATCTATCTTCAATTATCATGTATCTATAGTCCCTTATCTATCTAATATCTCATAGACCATATACCGAGCATTGTGCTATCAGACCCATACGGTTTCTCCTCAAGTCTCGTTCTAATTAGTTTCTCCCGGAGAACTCTTTCTCTCTCAATCTAAATGACCTTAGCCAAGGATTTATTTGAGCAAGAATATACATGATATTTCTCTCATGATACCGACCGATTGTACTAGATCTGAAACTTCCAAATCTATAAGTTTGGTATCAAAGAGTGGAGTACTCATATAGGACATCATTGGTGTCTCATGTCTAAGAACCAGATATATTATTGGGATGACATAATCATTATTTGACGATAGGTATCATTAACCATTCAATATTTCGTAAGCAAATCAATCAGTGAACTTATTCTCTAATGAGCACCTGCACTGTATCCCTAGTGTCCTCACATGAGCAGCTATAAGACCAGCTGTCTCTATCATATAGACGGTATATAGTACACCGGTCTATCCAGTTATCTTGATATCCCTCTTGAGTAACTTATGACTAGGATTATTTAAGGTCTATGTTTAAAGGTGAATCAGTCTCATTATCGTAATCTCATTACAATCCGATTCTCATTGCATAGATCCATGGACATCACAATATATATGTAACAAGCAATACAAAGTGAGAGAATGACATAATAATAATAAGCAAAAAGACTACATGTCATGTCACATATGTTATCACTCATATGATTAGCTTGTAGGGCACCTACGACTAGCAGTAAGAAGATATAGTATTTAGATTTATCATCAATTTTTTATCTCTCCCTTTCTATAACGTGAATAAATGTCGTATAATCAAATATTCTTAAATGATTATAAGAAACATCTTTACCTATCTATATTATTTTTGGTATAGATAGGCAAAGATGAGAAAGCATACATTTTGGTAGCTTCACCACAAAAAAAACCTTAGAAAATTTAACATGAGAAAGCATACATTTTATTCTTGCACCAATTATTTCACCAATTATGTGTTTATTCTTCCTACAACTATATTATGTTATGGTGTCTTAGGAACTATCATTTCAAGCCTAATATCATATTTCTTACAATATATTTCAAATGTCCTTCTATATTTGATTTAAAATATTTAATTTTTTAGAAAAAATATCCGAAACATTCCTGTTAATTTTTTGATTTAAAATATTTAATTATATATTGCTTACAAGCTAAAGGGTAAGTCTTTAGAGATATACCTGTTATAAATAAGATTCTTGCTAACAAAAAATAGAAATACCCTTCTTGCTAATGCGACCAAACATTTAACGTCATAATTCAGTACAGTCATCAACTGCATTAACTTCTCCCTAGATTGATTTCATTTGTGTCATATAGAGGTTATTGTCTTTCCTTTCTTTAGCTAACACAAGATTACCCATTGTGAGTTTTCAATCTTCCATTATTAAAGATATTGACATAACCTTTATTATCAAGTATATCTGTAGAAATTAAGTTAAGGCTTATTTCAGAAACATATCTCACATTGTTTAATACAATTGTGCATCCAATATTGATTTCCTATGCTCATAATTTTTATCATTGCATCATTTTTCATTCAGACATGACCAGAATCACCACTTGTATAAAATATAAAAAATTCATTCTGAGAGATTATATGAAATGAAGAAACTAAACAACCCAAGTAGAATCGTTGCATTTGAGATTAACTATACTGTCATAATATGTAATAATAACATCACCATCAAATGCAATTGCAATTGTATGTTTTTCTTCTTTATTTTCTTCGTTGTGTTATTTTGATTGTTCCTTTCTAATATTCTATACTCTCCAACTTATCACAATAATATTTTATTTTTTATCCCAACTTAGATCATCCTCTTGAGTTGTTATGATTTTGAACATTTTTAGAGTTTCTAGTGTTATCTCTCTCCCTTTTTACTGTAATAAGTGCATCAGAGTAGGAGCCAAATCTATGTTTTTTTTTAGTTTCTTCATTGAATAGATATTCTTTGATTGCACTCATAGATAACTTATTATTAAGAGTAGAATTCTTAAGAACTGCTATAAAAAATTTTCAACTATCAGCTAAGGTGCCAAGGAGAATACAAACAGGTAACTCATCTGTCAATGAAACTTTTAGACATCCTTATGATGTCAGAAAACTTTATATAGTAGAGTTTTTCTCTAATATAAATTTATCAATTTCAATCAAAAAGAATATAAACTAATCAATTTCTTCCTCCATTGTTACTGGCATAAGCTCTTGTCACCTAATTATGACCAGAAAAAGATAAATCGGTTAGTACATAAGACATCTTTATGATGATTAGTGCATTGTTGTTATTGTGTAGTTAAAAAACACTTGAAAATTACTAACTTCTTTTAAGAAGTATATAAAGCTGTCCAATATTTTGGTCGAGAAAATAATTTCTTATATGATTTATGATTTGGTTGAGAGGAGAAGAACTCGAGTCCTATCGATATTTTGTCATAGCTTATTTGTTGAGCGATGCTCTCCTAGGCACATTTCAATTCTTGTCATCTCCTTTACGCTTTGAGCAAAATACATAGCTGCAAAAGAATGAAATGGGCAAGAGATAGTTTGTATATAAATCTTTCTGTTACAACTTTCTGTTAGAAGAACTTTTTGTTAGAAGAGTTTTTCACGTAAATGGGCAAAAGAATGAAATGGGCAAGAACTTTCTGTTACAAAGTTTTTCACGTAAATCTTGATATTCTATTTTATTATAATTTTATTTAATTTCGTTAATATTCTATTTGATTATAATTTTATTTAATTTCGCTACCTGTTGTGTTATGGTCTATTTATATTTGTTTGTATATAGCATTCTCTTCTTCTTTTTATCCTATCACTTTCATAGGAGAAAGTATGAGAGGTCGTTTGATCCAAGAAGAATAGATAGGAGGAAGCCTTGACGAGTGAAGACCCCGTGAGGATGATACGGATACATAAAAAGGAAGGGTGGAATCTGATACATCAAAAGGAAGAGGGAAGGGTAGATTTGCTATCAAAAGCACATGTCGGGAAAAAGGAAGAGATAAGGGACTCTCTCTCTCTCTCTCTCTCTCTCTCTCTCTCCGTGGATTTTGGTGATGCAAATTATTGGGAAAAATACGTTAAAGCGGAATAATTTTTTTTCCAATATATCAAAATAGGTTCCTCTATAAATTGTTATCAAAAGCACATATTAATTAGAATAGCATAAATAGTAGTGTAATAAATCAATCACATAGTGAGACCAAATTTTTAACGTGAAACACATAATGCGGAAAAAACCATGGGACCGTAGTCCACCTTAAACTTTCACTATCAATAATAATGATAATAGGTTTACAGTAAATCTTCTCTAGAATAACAAAAGGATCACAATAACATCAAGAATATAGATCTTGGCTCAATATTAACTTATCATCACCAACAAAGATGGATTTCATGAAAAGAGAATTTTAGGTCTCACAGAATGGATATAGTAGGAAAGTATCTCAGAAAGAGTAAACTGCAGATCAATGCCATTAGGATTGTAGAGCTTGCTGTAAGGATTCTTCGTATAAAATTTGAGCTAAAACTGATAACGTTTAGCCAATGATCGTCAAGCAGAAAACTCAAAAACATATGTTTCTCTCTCCTTTTTCTCTCTTTGTTCTTTTCTCTTGCCGTGCGCTACCACGCCCTCTTGTTGCACACATGGTCACTCGCTCTCAAATGCACGCCTCTCTTTTTTCCTTTTTAATTATTGATTTGGGCTCAAAGGCCCAATTGTACAAGCCCACATATGAGCTGGACCCAACAATTCTCCCCCTCCAGCTCATATGATAGGTTGTACTAAGCTCACTCTTTGCCTACATGCTGCAAGCTTTTCCTTAGGCAAAGATTTTGTCAACATATATGATCCATTCTTATTAGTATGCACATTTTCCAACTGTAATTCTTTCATCTCAAGCACATCATGAATCCAGTGATATCTCACATCAATATGCTTAGATCTAGAATGGTATGTTGAATTCTTGAATAGATGAATGGTACTCTGACTATCATAGTAAATAGTATATCCTTCATGTTTCAAGCCTAATTCTTATAGAAATTTTTTCATCCACAAAGTTTCTTTGCAAGCTTCGGTAATTGCTATGTATTCTACTTTTGTGGTTGATAGAGCAACACAATTCTGTAACTTAGACTGCCAAGAGACTGCTCCCCTTGCAAATGTTATCAAGAATCCCGAAGTGGACTTCCTGGAATCAGTATCACCTGTCATGTCTGCATCTGTGTACCCTTCTATCACAAGTTCATCATTGATAAAATATAAACACAACTTGGAAGTACCTTTTAGATATCTTTATATCCATTTCACTACTGCCTAATATTTCTTACCATAATTAGAGAGAAATCGACAAACAACTACAACTGCATGAGTTATATCTGGCCTAGTATAAATCATAGCATACATCAAACTGCCTATTGTAGATGAGTAAGACACTCTAGATATTTCTTCTTTTTCTTTCTCATTTATAAGATATTATTTTGAACTAAGCTTAAAATGACTTGCAAGTAGAGAACAAACTGCTTTGACTTTACTTATGTTGAATCTTTCAAGAACCTTTTCAATATAAGTCTCTTGAGATAGCCAAATCTTTCTTTCCTTCCTATCACGAAGAATCTTCATACCAAGTATTTGTTTCACCGATCCCAAGTCTTTTATGGCAAAAGACTTACTTAGCTCTTTTTTCAAGTTTTTCAATTTTACCAACATTATGGCTAATAATCAGCATATCATCAACATATAGTAGGAGAATAATGAAATCATCATCTGAAAATTTATTCATAAATACAAAATGATCAGTTGTGGTTCTATTATACCCTTAGCTCATCATAAAGGAATCAAACTTCTTGTATCACTGTCTAGGTACCTGTTTGAGTCAATATAAGCTTTTCCTAAACTTGCATATCAGATTTTCTTTTCTCTTGACTTTGAAACCTTCTGGTTGCTCCATGTAAATTTCTTCTTCTAAGTCACCATGAAGAAATGCTATTTTCACATCAAGTTGCTCAACTTCAAAACTCAAGCGAGCGGCCAGACCAAGAATAACTCAGATAGAGGACATTTTCATCACAAGAGAAAATATTTCTTCAAAGTCAATACCTTTCTTTTGATTGAATCTTTTCGCAACTAGTCGTGCCTTGTATCTTTGTTGTGAGCTATTATTTTTAGTCTTCAATTTATAAACTTATTTATTCTTGAGAGTTTTCTTCTCTTTAGGCAACTTTACTAAGTCATAGGTGTGGTTCTCAAGCAAGGATTTCATCTTTTCTTGCATAGCTTTAACCTACTCATTCTTATGCTCATATATAATAGCTTCTTAGTAAGTTTCTGCCTCTCCCCTATCAGTAAGCATAACATACTCATGTGGAGGATATCTGATAGATGGCTATCGCTCTCTTGTGAATCTTCTCAATAGAATCTCAACTAGTAGTGGAGGTGCTTGTTCAGTTGGTTCAACATCATCAACTGTAGAAGTATCATTACTGACATTCTCACCACGATCTTCTTGTTCATCTCCCCCATGATCATCATGAACTATAGGTGAAGGAACTAAACTCAAACTCCAAGGAAAATAAATAGAGGTTTTGGCTTTTCAATATTATCACCATCATCAAACAACTGGTCTTCAAGAAACACAACATCTCTACTTCTAATAATCTTCTTATTCATTGGATCCCATAATCTGTATCCAAACTCTTTATGACCATATCCCAAGAAGATACATGTTTTTGCCTTATCATCAAGTTTGGACCTCTCATCTTTGGGAATATGAACAAATGCTTTACACCCAAAGACTCAAGTGATTATAAGATATATTTTTTCCTTTCTATACTCTCTCTAGAACATCACCTTTCAAAGGAATTGATGGAAAAAGATTTATCAGGTTAATTGTAGTTCTCATAGCCTCCCCCAAAATGACTTAGGTAACTTAGCATGGGAAAACATACACCTAATCCTTTCTTCAATGGTTCTGTTCATCCTTTCTGCCACACCATTCTACTGAGGAGTTTTAGGAACTATTTTCTGAAGTCTGATACCATGGAACCTGCAATAATTATCAAAAGGACCCCTGTACTCGCCATCAAACACACTTTAGCTTTCTGCCAGTTTCTCTTTCAATACTAACATGAAACTCTTCGAAAACATCGAATACCTAGTCTTTAGATTTCAAAGCAAAAGCCTACATTTTTCTAGAATAATCATCAATAAAAGTAACAAAATAAAGAGCACCTCCAACAGTTTTAGTTTGCATTATATAGACATTAGTATGAATCAAATCAATAATATTTAATTTTCTAGATGATGGATATGTATGAAAAGCAACTCTACGTGTTTTTTCAGCTAAGCAATGATCACAAGATTTAAGAGATGTACCTTGCAACTCTAGTAAAAAATGTTGGGAAATCTTAGGGGTGACATCACATGTACAGTGAAAGAACAAAAAATAAAATCCCCTATTTCTAAAGAGATGTTCGTCGTCGTACAAAAATTGGTGCACAAAAATCCATGAAACAAACTGCGTATATAATAGATTATGTTACCTAGGGAGATCGTATATCTTTGTTTCCTTATAGATCTCTAGGAGAGGGTGAAGGAGGTCAAGTGCCCTCCTCTCTAGCGGTGATCCACACAGTAGGGCTACGACGACGCTCCTCAAAACTCCAGACCTACTCTAAGGTAGAAAAGGGGAGGAGAATAGGAGAGGGAAGCAAAGGCTCTAGCATATGAACCATTGAATCCCTCCTATTTATAGAGGTCCCTTGTCAAACCCTAATGGATCCTCCCCTATTAGGTATCATATCTGTATCCAATTACCCAAGCCTCTTAGATTAGTGGATCTCTATCCAATAATCTCTTTTAGGCTCTTTATTGGATCTCATCTATAGGATTCAATAATTCAGGGGCTTATTAGATATCCAATAAGACAAGGGCTTAGGTGGATATCTTATATCCGAACCTCTACTTATTGTAACGCCTACCATATGTGTGTGACCCTCTAGGCCCAATATCGAACTGGCCATGAGTCATACTTGTCAAAACTCCTTCTGGCTCAGTGAATTATTATCTCCATAATAATTCACTCGACTCATCGACTATGGACGTACTAGGCCACTACACCGTAGTCCCCAAATGATACAGGGGAATCTAATCCATTGGACCTATCTGTCCTCAGTTACCATGTACCTATAGTCCCTCATCCATTTAATAATTATCGTGCTAACTACGAATTTCTTAAGACATTTACTGCAACTTGCTCCGGTGCATCAATCGCTTCTTCCGGCGAGCTTCCGGCAAACTTCCGTTGATCATCCGATGAACCCTCGATGATGCTCCTGCGGACTTCCGGCAAACTCCTGGACTTGCGATGATCCACTTGGCGAGTTTCGACGAGCTTCTTTTGGCAAGCTCCTGGACTTCTCGGATTTGTTCCCGCAGAACCTCCGACGACCGTACGGACTTCCGTCGAGCTCTCGAACTCCCAACGTGATTATAGTCTTGACTCTGGCGTAACTCCTACTGCATGTCTTACTTCCATCGTAGTTAATCCTGCACACTTAAAACAAAACTTCGATCGAGATAATTATTCTTAAGCAATTAACCAAGTTGTCCGGTATGTCATTGGTCCCTCGACGCTTCGTCCAATTCTTCGGCGCATTGTCCTATCCTGCGGCCTATTGCCCAATCGGCCAGTTGACTCTACAACTCCGATATCCTTAGTGCAATACCCGCTCTTCTTGGCTCGATGCCCAAGTCCACGACCCGAAGCCTTCTGTCGATACGTCGACTGATCCATCGGCCCGACGTCCAATCTTCTGACATGTTCCTCCGGCACAACATGATTTTTCCCGCTTTAATTGTCTCATCCTGATCGAAGCATCCTATGTCACTCAAAACACATATTAAAACATAAACACAATTATCAATTGGTTTCATCATCAAAATACGAGATTCAACAATCTCCCCCTTTTTGCTGATGACAACCAATTGATGATGGAGTTAAACTTAACTCCCAGAGTTTAAACAAACTCCCCCTATCAATATGCCATATTGATATAACCTTGAATTCAAACTGAATTCAAGTCATTGTAATATTCATCATGAATACTTGCAACACGTCATCATGAACTTATGCATAAACTTATGCATAACATGTCATGTCATCAACATACTTCTCCCCCTTTGTCATCAACAAAAAGGAGAAGTACAACAATCAAGTGTTTGTTTTATAGGGTCAACTCATTGCATCAAAAACATAGAATCAAAGTTTATCATCATGCAATTTTGAAGCTTGAAAATTTAGCAAGTATTACATAATGCTTAAACATTCAAGCTATCAAGTTTTAGATATGCAAGTTTTATAGCATACAAGATAGCACTTTTAGTAATGTTCAAGATAGCAAGTTCTACATCATGCAAGCTAGCAAATTAGAGATGTTCAAGAAGGCAACTCTTGCTTCTTGAAATATGTAAATTTTGTCAACTTTGCTAGATGCGCAAGTTAGCATGTTTTGCTTCTTGAGATAGGCAAGATAGCACTTTTGTACTTTTTGTTTCTTAAGATGTTAAGTTCTTTTCCTTGCAATATGTAAGCTAGCAAATATTTGCTTCCTTTGCAAAGTGCATGTTTCTAAATTTTGCAAGATGAGCTAGCGGTATTTCTCCCCCTTTGTCAATGTCAAAAAGAAGGGAAGACCCTTTGTGTCAATTTTTTAATCATGACAAAGGTAGGTATCAATTTTATCATTATATTTTTAAATTAAAACATGCACATTTTCAAAACCATACATTTCATTTTTCATGCATGATATAAATAAATCAATCATCATTATGAGCATATCATACATGATATTCAAGCATTAAAATTTTTAAGCATTTATCAATATGTTGATCATGATATCAAACATTCATCGTTTAAAGCATTCATGATACACATCATATGCAATACATCATGTACGTCATTATCATAAGTATTGCATGCATAATTACAAATTTATGAATATTTCATGCATTCATATCATCACATAAAGCATATCAAGAAAAATTAGTTGGGTGATGAGATAAACATTTCATGAATACAAGGAATTGCATAAGGATCATATCATGAAAGGTTTAAACATGTGAATACCAAAAAACATGATTTCATTTAATCAAAATCGAGAGACAATAATGGAAATCAACATGATACACATTATTAATTCTTAACCACAGGTAGCATGATTTCATAAGGCATTTTTAATCAAGTTCATTATAGTCATGCATCATTTTTAAAATCGGAAGACAATATGAAAATCATTTAGATATACATTTTTGCTTCTCAAGCACATACATAGAATTAATCATATTTATTGTGCAAGCATTAGATTAATATTTTATTATATTTTTATATAATTTTCATGATCATTTTCAAATATTACTTAGAAGGATAAGCATGATTCCTAATTTTTTTTACATTTTCATTACATTATACAATTAAAAATAAATAAATTTTCTAAACTAAATAAAAAAGAAAATGCATCATGGAAAGCATCAAGTAATTTCAAAATAAACCAAAGGCATTTTAATTACCTCAACGTCGAAGGCTGTTAAGGCATAGTTTGCTGCCTCGCTTTTGTTGATTTTCTTCTCGTCTTCGGAGGAGCTCGATTCATCCCACTTTGTGTTCTTCTTCTTTGACCTCTTCCTCTGTTCAAGTTCATTATTTATTTTATATTTTTATTTAATAAACTTATTAAGATTTAGTGTTCGAAGTTCAAGCTCATCATTGTCCTCATCACTTAAGTCATCGCTCAAGTGGTATTCATTTGTCCGGAGTTCCAAATCCTTCATGTTCTTTGGAAGGTTGTTTTGTTCATCATGTTTATCATGTGCATTGCGCACCATTTCATATGTCATCAATGAGCCAATAAGTTCTTCAAGTGGAAAAATATTTAAATCTTTTGTTTCTTGTATTGTCGTTATTTTTTATTCCCAAACTTTAGAAAGTGATCGTAAAACTTTACTAATAAGTTCAAAATTCGAGAAACATTTGCCAAGAGCTTTTAAACCATTGACGACATCCGTGAAACGGGTGTACATGTCAACAATGGTTTCGCTCGGCTTCATTCGAAAAAGTTCGTAAGAATGCACGAGAATGTTGATTTTGGACTCTTTCACTCGGCTAGTGCCTTCATGAGTAACCTCAAGAGTTCTCCAAATATCAAAAGCCAAATCACACATCGAAACGCGATTAAATTCATTTTTGTAAAGTGCACAAAACAAGGCATTAATAGCCTTTGCGTTTAAAGAAAAATACTTCTTCTCCAAAACCGACCATTCGTTCATCGATTTAGAGGAAAGTTGAAAACCATTTTCAACAATATTCTATAAATCCAAATTCATATAAATCAAGAAAACTCTCATTCGAGTTTTCCAATAAGTGTAGTTGTTGAATCTCATTTTTTGATGATGAAACCACTTGATATGTGTTTATGTTTTAATCTGCGTTTTGAGTGACGTAGGATGCTTTGATCAGGATGAGACAATTAAAGCAGGAAAAATCATGTTGTGCTGGAGGAACATGTCAGAAGATTGGACGTCGGGCCGGTGGATCGGTCGACGTATTGACAGAAGGCTTCGGGCCGTGGACTCGGGCATCAGAGCGGGTATTGTGCCAAGGATATAGGAGTTGCGGAGTCAACTGGCCGATTGGGCAATAGGCCACAGGAGAGGACGATGCGCCAAAGAATCAGACGAAGCGTCGAGGGACCAATGACATGCCAAACAACTTGGTTAATTGCTTAGGATTAATTATCTCGATCAAAGTTTTATTTTCAGTGTACAGGATTAACTACGATGGAAGTAAGACATGCAGCAGGAGTTGTGCCGGAGTCAAGACTATGATCACATTGGGAGTTCGAGAGCTCGACGGAAGTTCGAACGGTGGTCGGAGGTTCTACGGGAACAAATCCGAGAAGTCCAGGAGTTTGCCAAAAGAAGCTCGTTGAAACTCGCCAAGTGGATCGTCGCAAGTCTAGGAGTTTGCCGGAAGTCCGCAGAAGCACCACCGAGGGTTCATCGGATGATCGACGGAAGTTCGCCGGAAGAAGCGATTGACGCACCGGAGCAAGCTATAGTAAAAGTCTTAAGAATTTTCGTAGTTAGCACAATGATTAAGTGAGAATTGGGAGGCGATCCCATTAACTTAATCTAGGGGCAATTGGGCCCTTGAAAGAACAAGATTGGGCCGAATGGTTCAACCCATTCGAACCCAGATCTCTTGCCCAACGGTGGCACTGCCTGGGTCGGCGGTGGTACCACCCAGGGCTCGGTCTCTGAGCGCTGGCTAGGCGGTGCAACCGCCCCAGTCAGGCGGTGGCACCACCTGAGCTCGGTCTCCGAGCTCTGCCAGGCGGTGCAACCGCCCTTGAAAAGCGGTGGCACCGCCTAGAGGCTCAGTCTTCGAGCCCAGTCAGGCAGTGCAACCGCCAGACCCCGGAATTCCGGGAGATGACAGTTTTGAACTCCAAATTCAAACTGGTTTGGAGCCTATAAATACCCCTCCAATCCCTGGGTAAAAGATACAAGCACAGAGAGATTAAAAGAGAGAAAACAATGCTGCAATCTCTAGAATTTCCCTCCTCTAGCTTAAGTGATTAGAACTCTGTTTAAGAGAGGAGAGTGAGTGCTAGTAAGGGTTGTCTCCTAAACCCAGTAAAAGGAGAAGAAGGGTGTAAGAAGGAGGTTGATCTTCGCCGAGTAAAGGAAGATCGTTAGTGGATGCCGGTGTTGAATCTCGTATTTTGATGATGAAACTACTTGATATATGTTTATGATTTAATCTGCGTTTTGAGTGATGCAGGATGCTTCTATTAGGATGAGACATTTAAAGCAGGAAAATCATGTTGTGCCGGAGGAACATGTTAGAAGATTGGACGTCGGGCCGGTGGATCGGTCGACGTATCGACAGAAGGCTTCGGGTCGTGGACTCGGGCATCAGGCCAAGAAGAGCGGGTATTGTGCCAAGGATATCGGAGTTATGGAGTCAACTGGCCGATTGGGCAATAGGCTGCAGGAGAGGACAATGCGCCGAAGAATCGGACGAAGCGTTGAGGGACCAATGACATGTCGGACAACTTGGTTAATTGCTTAGGATTAATTGTCTCGATCAAAGTTTTGTTTTAAGTGTACAGGATTAACTACGATGGAAGAAAGACATGCAGCAGGAGTTGTGCCGGAGTCAAGACAATGATCACGTTGGGAGTTCGAGAGTTCGACGGAAGTTCGGACATTCGTCGGAGGTTCTACAGGAACAAATCCGAGAAGTCCAGGAACTTGCCAAAAGAAGCTCGTCGGAACTCGCCAAGTGGATCGTCGCAAGTCCAGGAGTTTGTCGGAAGTCCACAGGAGCATCATCGAGGGTTCATCGGATGATCGACGGAAGTTCACCGGAAACTCGCCGGAAGAAGCGATTGACGCACCGAAGCAAAGCTGCAGAAATTGTCTTAGAATTAATCGTAGTTAGCACGTTGATTAAGTTGGAAATGGGAGGTGATCCCATTAGCTTAATCTTGGGGCAATTAGGCCCTTGAAAAATCGAAATTGGGTCGAATGGAGCTACCCATTCGGACCCTGATTGCACCAGGAGGTGCAACCGCCCAAGCCAGGAGGTAGCACCGCCTGGGCTAAGTCTCCCAGGGAGACTAGGCGATGCAACCGCCCCAGCCAGGAGGTGGCACCGCCTGGGCTCAGTCTCCGAGCGAGACTGGGCGGTGCAACCTCCCTTGACAGAGAGGTAGCACCGCCTGAGCTCGGTCTTCGAGCTCTGGCAGGAGGTGCAACCGCCTCAGTCAAGAGGTGGCACCGCCTGGGGCTTAGTCTCTGAGCCAGACTCAGGCGGTGCAACTGCCCCTGATAGAGAGGTGCAACCGCCTGGGCTCACTCTTCGAGCTCTGCTAGGCGGTGCAACCGCTCCAGTCAGGAGGTGCAACCGCCTGATCCCGGAATTTCGGGATTTGATCGTTTTGAGCTCCAAATTTGAACTGGGTTGGGGCTTATAAATACCCCACCCATTCAGCACAGAAATGACACAGACCTACATCGAAATCTTGATCTTTTCTGTGATTCTTAGAGCTCAAAACTGTTGTAAAGGCCAAAAGTTCTCCTCTTTCTGTTCTTCATGTTTTGAGTTGTAAAGAGAGGAGAGAAAAGTCCTGTAAGGGTTGTCTCCTGAGCCCGTCAAAAGGAGTGAAATTGTAAAAGGGTAGTTGGCCTTCGCCTATTGAAGGAAGGCCTCTAGTTGACGTCGGTGACCTCGTCGGTGGAGGAAGCCAAAAGTGGAGTAGGTCAAGATTGACCGAACCACTCTAAATCTCGGTTTGCATTTACTTTTGAGCATTTTATCTTTACTGAAAATCTCCTAAATAGCTACTGCCTTCTGCGCTTTTACGAATGAGTTTCTAAGTCCAGAACTTTCCGAATCTACGTTTAGACGTAAATCGACGTTTTCATACGATCATTACATTTCAGTTTACGTTTACGTTTTGACTCCAATTATAACTGCAAACTTCCTTCTGTGCATTTACAAAACATATCTTAAAGTTCAGTATCTTCAAAGTTGACGTTTAGACGTAAACTAATTTTATCGTACGAACGTCGGATTTCAGTTTGCGCTTGCAGTCTGATTTTTATCATAAACTGCAAACTGCCTCTGTAGATCTACTTTAATTTTATCTCACTTAATCTTAAGCTAAAGTAGTCTTAGAATCGGATTTTACATCAAGATCATTTTTGCCGTTCGAACGTAGCTTTCGATTTTAATCGCAGAAACTTTTCCACTACACTAATTCACCCCCCCCCCCCTCTTAGTGCTCTTGATCCTAAAAATTGGTATCAGAGCCCAATTTTTCTCATTTCGGATTTACACCCGAGAGAAATGGCTCTTCATGGCTTTCAAGAGGGCTTTTCGGTTTTTCGTCCACCGTTGTTTAACGGATTGGACTACACTTACTGGAAAACTCGAATGAGAGTTTTCTTGATTTCTACGAATTTGGATTTATGGAATATCATTGAAAACAGTTTTCAACTTCCCTCTAAACATATGAACGAATGGTCGGATTTGGAGAAGAAGTATTTTTCTTTAAACGCAAAGGCTATGAATGCCTTATTTTGCGCTTTGGACAAAAATGAGTTCAATCGGATTTCTACGTGCGAAACGGCTTTTGACATTTGGCGAACACTTGAAATCACGCACGAGGGAACTAGTAGAGTCAAAGACTCGAAAGTTAACTTTTTATTGCATGATTTTGAGCTTTTTCGAATGCAACCAAGCGAGACTATAGGCGACATGTACACCCGTTTCACGGATGTCGTCAATAGTTTAAGAGCTCTTGGAAAATGTTTTTTGGATTTTGAACTCGTAAACAAGATTTTACGTTCTTTTTCTAAAAAGTGGGATTCAAAAGTAACTGCAATACAAGAAGCTAAAAACCTAAACAACTTATCACTTGAAGAACTAATTGGTTAATTGATGACATATGAAATGGTGCACAATGCACATGATGAACATGTTGAACACAATCACCTTCCAAAGAATAGGAAGGATTTGGAACTCCGGACAAATGAATGCCACTTGAGCGATGACTCAAGTGATGAGGACAATGATGAACAAAACAACCTTCCAAAGAACAGGAAGGATTTGGGACATAGAACATTTGAAGACCACTCGAGCATAAGCTCAAATGATGATGAACTTAAACTACAAATGAAACGAAAATTAAAAAGCAAAAAGAATGGAACTACTTGCTTTAAATGCAAGAAGAAGAACAAAAATTAGGATGAATCGAGCTCCTCCGAAGACGAGAAAGTCAACAAAAGCGAGGCGGCAAACTACACCTTAACAATCTACGACGTTGAGGTAATTAAAATGCCTTTGGTTTATTTTGAAATTACTTGATGCTTTCATGATGTATTTTCTGTTTTAGTTTAGAATTAATTTTCTTGAAAATTACATGTTTAAAAATAAAAATACAAAATTATGATTATGCTAGTAATTTCGAAAAAGATAATAGTGCATATTTTATGATAAACAAACAAAATGATTTTGATTGAAAATATGAAATCATGGTTAAGAAGTAATAATGTGTATCATGTTTGATTAACATTGTTGAATGAAATCATGTTTGATTTAAAGTAATGAATAATGATGTAATATTAAATGGTTATGATACAATGATTAACATTTTTATGTTGAGATTTTAAGTTATCCATGATCATGAGCTTGTTTGATCTTCATGATTTAATTTCAAAATCTATAGCAAAAATCATGTCTGAATACTTCAACTTATGATAATGATGCATGAAATGATAAAATATTCATGATGAAAAATTGTCTTGACATTCATAACTTGATTATTCATCCTTTGTCATAATTTTGAAATCGTTGTAAAAGGAAAAAAGAACTACAAAACTGTATTCTCCCTTCTTTTTTTTTACAATGACAAAGGGGGAGATAGCTAGCCTGCACAAGTCAAGAAGATGCAAAAACTTGATTGCTAGCTTGCCTATCTTAAGTAGCAAAGATTGCTAACTTACTTATTTTAAGACGCAAAAATTGTCTTCTTGAACATCACTATCTTGAATATCTCAAGAAGCAAAACTTGCAATTTGCACATTGCAATAGGAAGCAAGAATCATGAGCTTACACAAGAAAGCTATCTTGCATTTGCTTTCGAAATTTTTGCTAGCTTATATATTGTGAAACTTGTATATCGTAAAAATTGCTAGCTTGTGGTCTTAAGAGAAGCAAAAAGTTGCTATCTCAAAAGAAGCAAATGTGCTATCTTGCCTATCTCAAGAGGCAAAAATGCTAACTTGCGTAACTAGCAAAGTGGATAAAATTTTCAAGAAGCAAGAGTTGCTTTCTTGAACATCTCAATATTGCTAGCTTGCATGATGTAGAACTTGCTATCTTGAACACTACCAAAAGTGCTATCTTGTATGCTATAAAACTTGCATATCTAAAACTTGATAGCATGAATGTTCTAAGCATGATGTAACACTTGCTAAATCTTCTAGCTCCAAGATTGCATGATGATAAAACTTGATACTATGTTTTTCATGCAATAATTTGAACTAATATCACAAACGCTTGATTGTGGTACTTCTCCTTTTTGTTGATGACAAAGGGGGAGAAGTATGTTGATAACATGACATGTTATGCATAAGTTTATACATAAGTTCATGATGACGTGTTGCAAGTATTCATGATGAATATTGCAATGACTTGAATTCAGTTTGAATTCAAGGTTCTATCAATATGGCATACTGATAGGGGGAGTTTGTTTAAACTCCGGGAGTTAAGTTTAACTCCGTCATCAAGTGGTTGTCATCATCAAAAAGGGGGAGATTGTTGAATCTCGTATTTTGATGATGAAACTACTTGATATATGTTTATGATTTAATCTGTGTTTTGAGTGACGCAGGATGCTTCGATTAGGATGAGACAATTAAAGCAGGAAAATCATGTAGTGCCGGAGGAACATGTCAGAAGATTGGATGTCGGGCCGGTGGATCGGTCGACGTATCGACAGAAGGCTTCGGGCCGTGGACTCGGGCATCGGGCCAAGAAGAGCGGGTATTGTGCCAAAGATATCAGAGTTGCGGAGTCAACTGGCCGATTGGGCAATAGGCTGCAGGAGAGGACGATGCGCCGAAGAATCGGACGAAGCGTCGAGGGACTAATGACATGTCGAACAACTTGGTTAATTGCTTAGGATTAATTGTCTCGATCGAAGTTTTGTTTTAAGTGTGCAGGATTAACTATGATGGAAGAAAGACATGCAGTAGGAGTTGTGCCGGAGTCAAGACAATGATCACGTTGGGAGTTCGAGAGTTTGACAGAAGTTCGGACAGTCGTCGGAGGTTCTGCGGGAACAAATCCGAGAAGTCCAGGAACTTGCCAAAAGAAGCTTGTCGGAACTCGCCAAGTGGATCGTCGCAAGTCCAAGAGTTTGCCGGAAGTCCGCAGGAGCATCACCGAGGGTTCATCGGATGATCGACGGAAGTTCGCCGGAAACTCGCCGGAAGAAGCGATTGACGCAACGAAGCAAAGCTGCAGAAATTGTCTTATAATTAATCGTAGTTAGCACGTTGATTAAGTTGGAAATGGGAGGTGATCCCATTAGCTTAATCTTGGGGTAATTGGGCCCCTGAAAAACCAAAATTGGGCCGAATGGAGCTACCCATTCGGACCCTGATTGCACCAAGAGGTGCAACCGCCCAAGCCAGGAGGTAGCACCGCCTGGGCTAAGTCTCCTAGGGAGACTAGGCGGTGCAACCGCCCTAGCCAGGAGGTGGCACCGCCTGGGCTCAGTCTCCGAGCGAGACTGGGCGGTGCAACCTCCCCTGATAGAGAGGTAGCACCGCCTGAGCTCGGTCTTCGAGCTCTGGCAGGAGGTGCAACCACCTCAGTCAGGAGGTGGCACCGCCTGGGGCTTAGTCTCCGAGCCAGACTTCGGCGGTGCAACTACCCCTGACAGAGAGGTGCAACCGCCTGGGCTCAGTCTTCGAGCTCTGCCAGGCGGTGCAACCGCTCCAGTCAGGAGGTGCAATCGCCTGATCTCGGAATTCCGGGATTTGATCGTTTTGAGCTCCAAATTTGAACTGGGTTGGGGCCTATAAATACCCCACCCATTCAGCATAGAAATGACACAGACCTACACCGAAATCTTGATCTTTTCTGTGATTCTTAGAGCTCAAAATTGTTGTAAAGGCCAAAAGTTCTCCTCTTTTTGTTCTTCAAGTTTTGAGTTGTAAAGAGAGGAGAGAAAAGTCCTGTAAGGGTTGTCTCCTGAACCCGTCAAAAGGAGTGAAACTGTAAAAGGGCAGTTGGCCTTTGCCTATTGAAGGAAGGCCTCTAGTTGATGTCGGTGACCTCGTCGGTGGAGGAAGCCAAAAGTGGAGTAGGTCAAGATTGACCGAACCACTCTAAATCTCGGTTTGCATTTACTTTTGAGCATTTTATCTTTACTGCAAACCTCCTAAATAGCTACTACCTTCTGCGCTTTTACGAATGAGTTTCTAAGTCCAGAACTTTCCGAATCTGCGTTTAGACGTAAATCGGTGTTTTCATACGATCATTACATTTCAGTTTACGTTTACGTTTTGACTCCAATTATAACTGCAAACTGCCTTCTGTGCATTTACAAAACATATCTCAAAGTTCAGTATCTTCAAAGTTGACGTTTAGACGTAAACTGATTTTATCGTACGAACGTCAGATTTCAGTTTGCGCTTGCAGTCTGATTTTTATCATAAACTGCAAACAGCCTCTGTAGATCTACTTTAACTTCATCTCGCTTAATCTTAAGCTAAAGTAGTCGTAGAATCGGATATTACATCAAGATCGTTTTTGGCGTTCGAATGCAGCTTTCAATTTTAATCGCAGAAACTTTTTCGCTGCACTAATTCACCCCCCCCCCCCCCCCCCCCCTCTTAGTGCTCTTGATCCTAACAGCCGGTGGCCTCGACGGAAGAGGAATCGGAGGAGTGGATGTAGGTCACGAGTGACCGAACCACTATAAACTCTCGTCGTCTCTGGTTTGCATTTACTTTGAGCTTATTTTCCTTACTGCAAACCTCCTTCATAAGCTTACTGCCTTCTGTGCCTTTTACGTCTGCGTTTCCAAGCTCAATACTTTCTGAATCGTGTTTAGACGTAAATCGATTTTCTCGTACGAACATCATATTTCAGTTTGCGCTTACATTCTGATTTCTATCACAACGGCAAACTGCCTTAATAGATTCATTTTAACTGCCTCTTGCCTAATCACAAGTTAAAGTGATTTACTAATCGAATTTTCTACTGAAATCGGCTTTGGCGTACGAACTCAGTTTTAAACATAGAAAGTTTTCCGCTGCACTAATTCACCCCCCCCCCCTCTTAGTGCTCTTGATCCTAACAGTAGTCCAATCCATTAAACAACGGTGGACAAACAACCGAAAAACCCACTTTAAAGCCATGAAGAGCCATTTCTCTGGGGTGTAAATCCGAAATGAGAAATACCGGGCTCTAATACCAATTGTTAGGATCAAGGGCACTAAGAAGGGGGGGGGGGGGGGGGGGGGAGGGTGAATTAGTGCAGCGGATAAAAATGTCAACTTCGTCAAATCTCTCGTACGATAAAAATCGTTTCTGACGTACAACCGATTTCGGAAACTTAGCTTGAAAGCATACGTAAATGTATTGAAGGAAGTAAGCTATTGAAGGGGTTTGCAGTAAGGTAAATAGCATGAGATAAAATGCAAACCAGAGAAGATGAGAGTTTATAGTGGTTCGGTCAATCGTGACCTACATCCACTCCTCCGATTCCTTTTCCATCGAGGCCACCGGCATCCACTAACGATCTTCATTTACTAGGCGAAGATCAACCTCCTTCTTACACCCCTCTTCTCCTTTTACTGGGTTTAGGAGACAACCCTCACAAGCACTCACTCTCCTCTCTTAAACATAATTATAACACTTAAGCTAGAGGAGGGATTTCTTAACTGATTTCTACAGCTTTTCTTTCCTTTTTTGCTCTCTGTGCTTGTATATTTTACCCAGGGATTGGAGGGGTATTTATAGGCTCCAAACCAGTTTGAATTTGGAGCTCAAAACTGTCATCTCCCGGAATTTCAGGGTCTGGCGGTTACACCGCCTGGTAGAGCTCGAAGACTGAGCCTCTGGGCGATGCCACCGCTTGTCAAGGGCGGTTGCACCTCCTGCCAGAGCTCGGAGACTGAGCTTAGGTGGTGCCACCACCTGACTAGGGCGGTTGCACTGCCCAGCCAAAGCTCGGAGACCGAGCTCAGGTGGTTCCATCGCCTGTTAGGGGCAGTTGCACTGCCCAGTCTCGCTCGGAGACTGAGCCTTGGGCGGTGCCACCGCCGACCCAAGTGGTGCCACCTCTAGCCAAGAAATCTGGGTCCGAATGAGCTGATCCATTTAGCCCAATTTGGGTCTTTCAAGGACCCAATTGCCCCAAGATTAAGTTAATGGGATCACCTCCCATTTCTAACTTAATCATCGGGCTAACTACGAATTTCTTAAGACATTTACTGCAACTTGCTCTGGTGCGTCAATCGCTTCTTCCGACGAGCTTCCGGCAAACTTCCGTCGATCATCCGATGAACCCTCGGTGTTGCTCCTGCGGACTTCCGGCAAACTCCTGGACTTGCGACAATCCACTTGGCGAGTTCCGACGAGCTTCTTTTGGCAAGCTCCTGGACTTCTCGGATTTGTTCCCGTAGAACCTCCGACGACTGTCCGGACTTCCGTCGAGCTCTCGAACTCCCAACGTGATCATAGTCTTGACTCCGAAGCAACTCGTGCTGCATGTCTTACTTCCATCATAGTTAATCCTGTACACTTAAAACAAAACTTCGATCGAGACAATTATTCATAAGCAATTAACCAAGTTGTCCGGTATGTCATTGGTCCCTTGACGCTTCGTCCGATTCTTCGACGCATCGTCCTCTCCTGCGGCCTATTGCCCAATCGGCCAATTGACTCCGCAACTCTGATATCCTTGGCGCAATACCCGCTCTTCTTGGCCCGATGCCCAAGTCCATGGCCCAAAGCCTTCTGTCGATACGTCGACCGATCCATCGGCCCGACGTCCAATCTTCTGACATGTTCCTCCGGCACAACATGATTTTTCCTACTTTAATTATCTTATCCTGATCGAAGCATCCTGCGTCACTCAAAACGTAGATTAAAACATAAACATAATTATCAATTGGTTTCATCATCAAAATACGAGATTCAACAAAGATCAGACTTCTTCCCTTTCCATATCTCATATGGTGTAGACACTACTGACTTAGTTGGAACTCTATTCAGAAGGTAAGCTGCAGTCTCTATGGTATATCCCTAGAATAAGATGTGTAGGTCAACGAAACTCATCATGGACCATACCATGTCTAATAGCGTACGATTTCTCATTTTAGACACACTATTGAGCTGAGGTGTATATGGAGGTGTTCATTGGGATAATATCCCATGGTCCTTGAGGAATTGAGTAAAATTTGTACTTAAGTACTCACCTTCTCGATCTGATTGAAGAGTCTTGATACTCTTTCCAATCTAGTTCTCCACTTTATTTTTATACTCTTTGAATTTCTTAAAGGTCTCAGACTTGTACTTTATTAAGTACATATCCATACCTTGAGAAATTATCACTAAAGGTAATGAAGTAGGAGTAACCACCAATGGCATGAGTTGCATATGACTTATAATCAAATGGATCTAGATATCCATCCTTTAGCAACTTTTAAATCGTTCTCTCATGGATGTGACCTAGCCTACAATACCACAAGTATACACTATTTACCTCATCTCATTTCCTCTTGGACACACTTACATTCATGATATGTGGAGTAGTGTCTTGTATAAACAAACCATTATGTATTATTCCTCTAGCCAATCTCTTCGACTTTGCAAGAATCAATAATAAATTGCAGATATGATGAGCAATACTAGTATTAAATACCAATGCACTATCACAAAAATCTAACAATTGGAGATTGATCATGAATGTACCTGAAGCTTCTCCAAACTTCTGTTTCACTCTCTCTACAAGGTACTCTTTGCAGTTCCTCTTCTAGTGCTCATCTTTGCTATAGTGGAAGCATTGGCCTTTGTCTTTTACCGAGTCTTTCTTAGCAACCTTTGCTTTACCTGATCTGCCATTGCCCTTGCCCTTCTTAAGGGACTTTTCTGCTTTCCTTTTCTTTCTGTTCTCACCAGTGTAGAGAACTGGCTTCTCCGTTTTGATAGTGCTCTCTACCTCCCTCAACATATTGAGGAGGGAGAGTCACCTCAAGCTTATTCATATTAAAATTCATTATGAATTATGAAAAGGAATATGGTAGGGACTGAAGCATAAGTCCACACACAAGTTATCCTCTAGGACCATTCCTAGACCTATGAGTTTATCTATTCACTCAATCATCTTTAGTATATGGTTCTGAACCGGTGTCCCCTCAGTCATCCTAGTGTGGAAAAGGCTCTTAGATATCTCATATTGTTGAGTCCATCCCTATTCCTCAAACAATTTACAGACCTATAGGAGAATAGATCTGGCATCCATCTTTTCATGTTGTCTCTATAACTTAGGAGTCATAGAGCCTAACATGTAACACTGAGCAAGAGTAGAGTCATCAATGTACTTCACATAGTGAGTGATCTCATCCTCGCTTGCCCCTTCCTCAGGCGTAAGCATCACCATATCAAGGACATACATGATTTTCTCTACCATTAGAATAATTCTCAAGTTGTGGAGCTAATCCGTATAATTTGAACCAGTGAGGCAGTTGATATCAAGTATGTCATATAAGGGATTTGAAAGCGATATTTTTTGAAAATAAAGATGAAGTAGAAATAAATAATATGCAGATTTTGTAAAAATAAATAATCAAGATATAAACTTCTATCTTAATATGCTCCCACTATTTTACTAACGAGTTATGTGATACCCTTAGCACATGAAACGAAAGTCTCCGGTATACTTCTAGTGGGGATCAGGATCCAATCAGTGTCTTAGTGTAACCTCGAGGGACTCGACTAATCACACTAAGCCCAAAAGGTAGGCAACTCTTGTCGATCACAACTCCTTGTGATTCCTATCCTATTCGACCTCCGAATCACCATGATCTCGAGGGACTCGACCAACCATGATGCTCGGTTAAGTCAACACTATCGTTATAAGATGAGTCTGATTCGATGATATACCCTCAAGGGATTCGACCAAGCATACCATGCCCTCAGGTCACCGATGACATCTCTATGTTGTAGGAAAGATAGTGGATCGCGATATAGGTGAGCCTCGAGAGACTCGACTGCTAGTCATAGGTGCCCAGCAAGCCAATCACGTGAGTGATGGTACATGTGAATTGATACAGAATCTTTTTGCTTATTATATTTTGGCGTATATCACTTTATAACTATTGCATATGTGCATATATATATTGTGATTTCCTTGGATTTGTGCAATGGGAATCAGATCGTGATGAGATCACGATAATGAGATCGATTCACCTTTAAACACATATCCTAAATAATCCCGGTCATAGGTTACTCGAGAGGGACATCGTGATAACCGGACAGATTGGTGTGTTGTATACCCATCCATATGATGGATGCAACTGGTCTCATAGCTGCTCGTGTAGGGACACTAGGGATACAGTACAGGTGCTCATTGGAGAATGAGTTCACTGATTGATCCGCTTACGGAATGCTGGATGGTTGATGATGCCTTATTGTCAGACAGCGATTCCGTAGTCCTAGTGGTGTATCTGGTCCTTAGACTTGAGACACCAAGGATGTCCTGTATGAGTGCTCCACTCTTTGATACCAGACTTATAGGTTTGGCTGTCCCAGATCTAGTACAACTGGTCATTGGGAGTGGTAGTCGACCTTATAAGGGCTATTGAGTGTCGATAGAGGATCATCCACTCTTGGCGTCATGAGAGGAATATCCCATGTGTTCTTGCTCAGACAAATCCCTGGCCAGGGTCATTCGGGTTGAGAGAGAAAGAGTTCTCCGGGAGAATCCGATTAGAGCACGACTCGAGTAGAAACCGTATGGGTCTGACAGCACCATGCTCGATATACGGTCTCTGGAATATTAGATGGATGAGGGACTATAGGTACACGGTAACTGAGGACAGACAGGTCCAATGGATTGGATTCCCCTGTATCATCTGGGGACTACGGCGTAGTGGCCTAGTACGTCCATAGTCGATGAGTCGAGTGAATTATTACAGAGATAATAATTCACTGAGTTAGAAGGAGTTCTGACAGGTATGACTCACGGCCAGCTCGATATTGGGCCTAGAGGGTCACACACATATGGTAGGTACTACGACGAGTAGAGGTTCTGATATGAGATATCCGACGGAGCCCTTATCTTATTGGATGCAGATCCAATACTCACTATAGGAGGACCCATTAGGGTTTGAAAGGGGACCTCTATAAATAGGAGGGATTCAGAGCCTCATAGGCTAGAGTCTTTGCTTGTTTTTCTTATTCTCCTCTCCCTCTCCACCTCAGAGCAGGCTTGGAGTTTTGAGGAGCGTCGTTGCAACCCTGCTGTGTGGATCACCGTTAGAGAGGAGGATGCTTGACCTCCTTCACCCTCTCCTAAGGATCTGCAAGGAAATAGGGATATACGATCTCCCTAGGTAACACAATCTACAATATACGCAGTTTCATGTTTCGCGGATTTTTGCGTACCAATCTTCGCACGACGACGAACATCTCTTTGGGAATCAGGGATTTTGTTTTCTTGTTCTTCTGCTGCGCATGTGATGTCGCCCCCATGATTTCCCAATAGTGGTATCAGAGCCAGGTTGTTCGTGCGAATGATTAGTTTTTGAACTGCATGTGTTGTGTTTAGGAAGAATTTTGACGTCAAAAATCGTTGACGCAAAAGCGAGGAAGGGCAGCAACAGTTGCTGCCCTCGATCTGCATGCCTGCAGCCACCTCCAACGGCAGCCGCAGCTAGGCAGCATAGCGCCGGCGCATGTGCAAGCGCTGTACTTACCGCAGCCGGCCGATGGTCTGCTTGCAGTAGGCTTGCGGCCGGCGGGGCTAGTAGCCCGCAAGTAGAGGTGCCTGCGGCCGCTGAGCCCGCGGGCAGAGGCGCTGCGGGGCAGCAGCGCGGGCTGAGGCACCGCAGGGCAGCGGCGCCTGTGGCCGCTGCTCCCACGGGCAAAAACCCCGCAGGGGCGCCAACCTGCAGCGGCAGCACCGCCAGCGGGCGTGTCGCCCGTAGGCGAGGGCAGCCCCACGCCCCTCGCCACACAGGCCGCCGCCTGCAGGGTGGCGGCGGCGGCGGCAACAGCAAAGGGTAGTAGGGTATTAGGGTTTTCTGGGCAAAAAGATAGTTTTGCCCCTCGGAATTTGAGAAATTCCAGTTTTTGTCTTTTGTCCAAATTACGAAAATACCCCTATAAATTTAGAAATTTTCTACATATCCCTGATTTTAGAAAATATTAATTAATTAAAAGGTTTAGTTGATTATTATTTTTATTATTATCTAGTAGTCCTACATGATGATGATTGTTTATACATGTGATGTATGATGTGTGGACGGATGATCATGGACCGTGTGATGTGTGTACTTGTGATTATTATTATTGAGGTCTGCGAGCCTCCATTATATTTCTCGTTTATTGTCGGGCCTGCGTGCCTATGATTAAGTTGTAATCACATGAGGAGGCGCAGTGGGAGCGTGGATGCGATAGCGGGACCCACGAGACGGACGATCGCGATGCATGAAGATGCATCAAGATGTCGACGAAACCGACGAGGACGAGATGGACGATCACAAGGCATGGAGATGCACCGTTGCACACATAGATCTTGATGTGAGTGATTAGGCCTACTGGCTCGGGCCTAATCACATTAAGTTGTGGTCCATGATCATCTGGTGTAATTGATTATACACATACTAGATAAGTATACATATTTGCATGCGATGTAGATATATATTAAATATGTATATGTGTGACATGTCATATTAGGAGACCAAATCTTAGAAACATCTCTCGATAATATTAAGTCGGTAAATGTGAGGCAATTAGATTGACCCACGTGGCCTTCCATCGTTATGAGTAGGAACCGATTCCCGGTGTAGGTTGAGTTGGTCGAGTCCCTCGAGACTCACCTATATCGCGATTCGCTATCTTGCTTACGACATAGAGATGTCACCGGTGACCTGAGGGCATGGTATACTTGGTCGAGTCCCTCGAGGGTATATCATCAAATCAGACTCATCTTGTAACGAAGGTGTTGACTTAACCGAGCATCATGGTTGGTCGAGTCCCTCGAGGCCATGGTGATTCGGAGGCTGAACAGGACGGGAATCACAAGGAGTTGTGATCGGCAAGAGTTGCCTACCTTTTAGGCTTAGTGTGATTGGTCGAGTCCCTCGAGGTTACACTAAGACGCTGATTGGATCCTGATCCCCACTAGAAGTCTGCCGGAGACTTCCATTTCACGTGCTGAGGGTGTCGCGTGACTCGTTAGTAAAATAGTGGGAGCATATTAAGATAGAAGTCCATATCTTGATAGTTTATTTCTTGCAAAATCTGCATGTTTTTCATTTCTGCTGCATCTTTATTTTCAGAAAATGTCGCTTTAAAATCCCTTACGTGGCATACTTGATGTCAACCGCCTCACTGGTCCAAATTATACGGATTAGCTCCGTAACTTGAGAATTGTTCTCACAGCGGAGAAAATCGTGTACGTCCTTGATACAGTGATGCCTACGCCCGAAGAAGGGGCAAGCGAGGATGAGATCGCTCGCTACGTGAAGTACATTGATGACTCCACTCTTGCTCAGTGCTATATGTTGGCCTCTATGACTCCTGAGTTATAGAGACAACATGAAAAGATGGATGCCAAATCCATTCTCCTACATGTCCGTAAATTGTTTGAGGAACAGGGAAGGACTCAGCGATATGAGATATCTAAGAGCCTCTTCCGCGTTAGGATGACTGAGGGGACACCGGTTCAGAACCATGTCCTAAAGATGATTGAGTGGATAGAGAAACTCACAGGTCTAGGAATGGTCCTAGAGGATAACTTGTGTGTGGACATTGTGCTTCAGTCCCTACCAGATTCCTTTTCACAGTTCATAATGAATTTTAATATGAACAAGCTTAAGGTGACTCTCCTAGAGCTCCTCAATATGTTGAGGGAGGCAGAGAGTACTATTAAGAAAGAGAAGCCAGTTCTCTACACTGGTGAGACCAGAAAGAAAAGGAAAGCAGAAAGGTCCCTTAAGAAGGGAAAGGGCAAGGGCAAACCAAGTAAAGCAAAGGTTACTAAGAAAGGCCTAGCAAAGGACAAAGGCTAGTGCTTCCACTGTGGTAAAGATGGGCACTGAAAGAGAAACTGCAAAGAGTACCTTGCAGAAAGGGCGAAACAAAAGCTTGATGAAGCTTCAGGTACATTCATGATCAGTCTCCATTTGTCAGACTCTTATGATAACACATGGGTATTAGATACCGGTAGTGCTTATCATATATACAATTCGTTGCAGGTTCTAGCAAGGCCTAGGAGACTAGAGAGAGGCGAGATGGACCTCAAGATGGGTAATGGAGCAAACGTTGCTGTATTAGATGTTGGCGAGGTCGCCCTACATCTGCCTAGTGGAGCTTTTATTGCATTAGATACATGTTATTTTGTTCCTTCTATTATCAAAAACATTATCTCCATTTCATGTTTAACAGTTAGTGGATATAAATTTGGTTTTTAGAACAATGGTTGTTCGATATTATTAGATGATAAGATCATCACGAAAAGAACATTGCATAATGGTTTATTTATGTTAGACACCACTCTACATATCATGAATGTAAATGTGTCCAAAAGGAAACGAGATGAGTTGAACAGTGCATACCTGTGGCATTGTAGGCTAGGTCAAATCCATGAAAGAATGATTCAAAAGTTGCTAAATGATGGATATCTAGATCCATTCGACTATGTGTCATATGCAACTTGTGAGCCTTGCATTCATGGAAAACTGACCAACTCTCCATTTAGTGGAACTGGAGAGAGAGCCATTGAGTTGTTGGAACTCATACATAGTGATGTATGTGGACCCATGTCAACTCATGCCATTGGAGGTTACTCCTACTTCATTACATTTACTGATGATTTCTCAAGGTATGGATATGTGTACTTAATGAAGTACAAGTCCGAGGCCTTTGAGAAATTCAGAGAGTATAAGAATGAGGTGGAGAACCAGACTGGAAAGAGTATCAAAACTCTTCGATCAGATCGAGGAGGTGAGTACTTAAGTACAGAGTTTACTCAGTTCCTCAAGGACCAAGGTATATTATCCCAATGGACACCTACTTATACACAGCTCGATGGTGTCTCTGAAAGGAGAAATCGTACATTATTAGATATGGTACGGTCCATGATGAGTTTCGCTGACCTACCCATCTCATTCTGGGGATATGCCCTACAAACCGCAGCTTACCTTCTGAATAGAGTTCCAACTAAGTCGGTAGTGTCTACACCATATGAGATATGGAAAGGAAAGAAGCCTGATCTTAATGTTGTTAAGATTTGGGGCTGCCCTGCCCATGTTAAAAGACACAACCCCGATAAGTTAGAATCAAGGACAGAGCGATGCAAATTTGTGGGATACCCCAAGGAAACTTGTGGGTATTATTTCTATCATCTCGAGGACCAAAAGGTCTTTGTAGCTAAGAGAGCAGTATTCCTTGAGAAGGAACACATTCTTGACGGAGACAGTGGGAGAATGATATAATTGAGCGAGGTTGGAGAACCAAGCTCAAGCACCACTCTACAGCCCGAGTCTGTTCAGGTACCTAATACACAAGTTTCAACTTTATGCAGGTCTGATAGAGTATCCCATCCTCCCGAAAGATATGTGGGACATATTAGAGGAGAGGATGTAGAGGATATTGATCCTCAGACCTACGAGGAGGCTATTATGAGTATAGACTCCGGGAAATGGCAAGAAGCCATGAATTCTGAGATGGATTCTATGTACTCCAATAAGGTTTGGAACCTAGTTGATGCGCCCGAAGGTATTGTACCCATCGGTTGCAAGTGGATCTTTAAGAAAAAGATCGGAGTAGATGGAAAGGTAGAGACCTATAAAGCAAGGCTAGTGGCTAAGGGGTATCGTCAAAGGCAAGGTGTTGATTATGACGAAACCTTCTCACCCGTAGCAATGCTAAAATCCATCAGAATTCTATTGGCTATTGCAGCACACTATGATTATGAGATCTGGCAGATGGATGTGAAAACCACATTCCTCAATGGGAACCTCGAGGAGGAGGTGTATATGATGCAACCTGAGATATACGTGTCCAAGAACTGCCCAAATAAGGTATGTAGGTTGCTTAGATCCATTTATGGACTAAAGCAAGCTTCCCGAAGTTAGAACATAAGATTTGATGAGGCAATCAGATCTTATGACTTCGTTAAGAATGAAGATGAGCCTTGTGTGTACAGAAAGATAAGTGGGAGCGCTATCACCTTTTTGGTGTTATATGTGGATGACATCCTCATCATTGGGAATGATGTAGGAATGCTATCCACAATAAAGGCTTGGTTATCTAGACACTTCTCCATGAAGGACTTAGGGGAAGCATCCTATATTTTGGGGATTAGAATCTATAGAGATAGATCCAAGAGGATGCTTGGCTTGTCCCAGTCCAGGTACCTAGAAACCATTGTCAAAAGGTTTGGCATGGAAAATTCCAAGAGAGGTCTCATACCAATGAGACATGGGATATCGCTTTCTACAAGTATGTCCCCAAAGACTCCAGAAGAAAGGGCGAACATGAATATGATACCTTATGCCTCAGCAATAGGGTCTATCATGTATGCCATGCTATGTAGTAGACCTGATATAGCACATGCTCTGAGTGTCACGAGCAAGTATTAGGCGGATCCAGGCTTGGAGCATTGGAAAGCAGTAAAGTGTATCCTTAAGTACTTGAGAAGGACTAAGGATCTTTTACTAGTATATGAAGGTAATAGCCTTAAGGTTGAAGGCTACACTGACTCAAGTTTTCAGTCTGATGTCGATGATAGCAAGTCGAATTCAGCGTATGTGTACACCTTGAATGGAGGAGCAGTGTGCTGGAAGAGTTCCAAGCAAGATACCACTACTGACTCGACCATAGAGGCGGAGTACATTGCTGCATCAGATGCAGCAAAAGAGGGAGTCTGGATGAAGAAGTTCATCACAGATTTGGTAGTCGTGCCGGGTAGCGAAGAGCCGATCTCCCTATATTGCAACAACAATGGGGCGATTGCTCAAGCAAAGGAACCTAGGTCTCATCAGAAATCTAAGCATGTTATGAGGAGGTTCCACCTTATCAGAGAGATCGTAACTCGAGGAGATGTAGCAGTGGAAAGAGTTCCATCCGAAGATAACATTGCAGATCCACTGACAAAGCCGTTGTCTCATTTTGTCTTTGAGCGTCACAGGGGTCTGATGGGGATCAGACACATAGGTGATTGGCTTTAGGTCAAGTGGGAGATTGCTAGTCATAGGTGCCCAGCAAGCCAATCACGTGAGTGATGGTATATGTGACTTGATACAGAATCTTTTTGCTTATTATATTTTGGTGTATATCACTTTATAACTATTGCATATATGCATATATATATATATTGTGATTTCCTTGGATTTGTGCAATGGGAATCGGATCGTGATGAGATCACGATAATGAGATCGATTCACCTTTAAACACATATCCTAAATAATCCCGGTCATAGGTTACTCGAGAGGGACATCGTGATAACCGGACAGACTAGTGTGCTGTATACCCGTCCATATAATGGATGCAGCTGGTCTCATAGCTGCTCGTGTAGGGACACTAGGGATACAGTACAAGTGCTCATTGGAGAATGAGTTCACTGATTGATCCGCTTACGGAATGCTGGATGGTTGATGATGCCTTATTGTCAGACAGCGATTCCGTAGTCCTAGTGGTGTATCTGGTCCATAGACTTGAGACACCAAGGATGTCCTGTATGAGTGCTCCACTCTTTGATA
Organism: Musa acuminata AAA Group; assembly: GCF_036884655.1. Classification (NCBI taxonomy): domain Eukaryota; kingdom Viridiplantae; phylum Streptophyta; class Magnoliopsida; order Zingiberales; family Musaceae; genus Musa; species Musa acuminata. The sequence goes on from NC_088327.1 coordinate 40,181,368, forward strand.
CCAGACTTATAGGTTTGGCTATCCCAGATCTAGTACAACTGGTCATTGGGAGTGGTAGTCGACCTTACGAGGGCTATTGAGTGTCGATAGAGGATCATCCACTCTCGGCGTCATGAGAGGAATATCACATGTGTTCTTGCTCAGACAAATCCCTAGCCAGGGTCATTCGGGTTGAGAGAGAAAGAGTTCTCCGGGAGAATCCGATTAGAGCAAGACTCGAGTAGAAACCGTATGGGTCTAACAGCACCATGCTCGATATACGGTCTCTGGGATATTAGATGGATGAGGGATTATAGGTACATGGTAATTGAGGACAGACAGGTCCAATGGATTGGATTCCCCTGTATCGTCTGGGGACTACGGCGTAGTGGCCTAGTACGTCCGTAGTCGATGAGTTGAGTGAATTATTACAGAGATAATAATTCACTGAGTTAGAAGGAGTTCTGACAGGTATGACTCACGGCCAGCTCGATATTGGGCCTAGAGGGTCACACACATATGGTAGGTATTGCGATGAGTAGAGGTTCTAATATGAGATATCCGACGGAGCCCTTGTCTTATTGGATGCAGATCCAATACCCACTAGGGGAGGACCCATTAGGGTTTGACAGGGGACCTCTATAAATAGGAGGGATTCAGAGCCTCATAGGCTAGAGTCTTTGCTTGCTTTTCTTATTCTCCTCTCCCTCTCCACCTCAGAGCAGGCTTGGAGTTTTGAGGAGCGTCGTTGCAACCCTGCTGTGTGGATCACCGCTAGGAAATCTACAATATACGCAGCTTCATGTTTCGCGGATTTTTGCGTACCAATCTTCGCACGACGACGAACATCTCTTTGGGAATAAGAGATTTTGTTTTCTTGTTCTTCCGCTACGCATGTGATGTCGCCCCCATGATTTTCCAACATCGACCAACTCAACCTATATCGAAAATCAGTTCCTACCTATAACGATGCAAGGCCACGTGGGTCAATCTAATTGTCTTACATTTACCGACTTAATATTATCAAGAGAGGGGTTTCTATGATTTGGTATCTTAATATGACATGTCACACATATACATATTTAAAATATATCTAAATCACATGTAAATATATATATATATATATATATATATCTAGTATATGTATAAGCAATCATACCAGATGATCATGGATCGCAATCTAATGTGATCAGGCCCGAGCCAATAGGCCTAATCACTCACATCAAGATCTATGTGTACAATGGTACATCTTCATGCCCTGTGATCGTCCATCTCATCCTCATCGGTTCCGTCAACATCTCGATGCATCTCCATGCATCGCGATCGTTCGTCTCGTGGGTCCCGCTATCACATCCACGCTCCAACTATGCCTCCTCATGTGATTACAACTTAATCATAGACACGCAGACTCGACAATAAACGAAAAATATACTGGAGGCTTGCAGGTCCCAATAATAATAATCACAAGTACACACATCACACGGTTCATGATCATTCACCCACACATCATACATCACCTGTATAAATCATCATCATGTAGGACTACTAAATAATAATAAAAATAATAATCAATTAAACTTTTTAATTAATTAATATTTTTGAAATCATGGACATATATGAAATTTTTTGAATTCTAAGGGGGTATTTTCATAATTTAGATGAAAGGATAGAATTGGAATTTTTTTAATTTCTAGGGGCAAAACTATCTTTTCTCAGAAATCCCTAAGCCCCTTTCCCCTACTGCAGCCGCCACCAGGTGTGGTGGAGGGCGGGAGCGTTGCCCCTGCAGGTGGGCGGCGCCACCTCTGCAAGCGGTTCTGCCCCGTCGGGCGACCCCCCTACAGGGGGGTTTTGCCCGCGGGAGCAACGACGCCTCATCCCACGGGAGAAGCGGCTGCAAGCGCCATTGCCCCGTGGCACCTCTGCTCGAGGGCTGCCAGCCTCGCCAGCCGCAAGCCTGCTACAAGCAGGCTGCCGGCCGACTACTGTAGGCATAGTGCTTACATATGCACCGACGCTGTGCTGCCTTGCTGCGGCTGCCGCTGTAGGTGGTTGCAGACACATAGATCGAGGGCAGCAACTATTGCTGCGCTTCCTTGCTTTTGCGTCAACAATTTTGACGTCAAAAGTTTCTCCAAAACACAACACACGTAGTTCAAAACCAATCTATTGCACGAACAGCCTGGCTCTGATACCATTGTTGGAAAATCTTGGGGGCAACATCACATGCATAGTAGAAGAACAAAAAAAATAAAATCTCCTATTCCCAAAGAGATGTTCATCGTCATACGAAGAATGGTGCACAAAAATCCATGAAACAAACTATGTATAAAATAGATTGTGTTTCCTAGGGAGATCGTATATCCCTGTTTCCTTGCTCTAGGAGAGGGTGAAGGAGGTCAAGTGTTCTCTTCTCTAGCCTCTAGCGGTGATCTACATAGTAGTGTTGCGACGTCACTCCTCAAAACTCCAAGCCTGCTCTGAGGTGGAGAAGGGGAGGAGAATAGGAGAGGCAAGCAAAAGCTCTAGCCTATGAACCACTGAATCTCTCTTATTTATAGAGGTCCCATGTCAAACCCTAATGGATGCTCCCCTATTGCGTATTGGATCTGCATCCAATTACCCAAGCCTCTTAGATTAGTGGATCAATATCCAATAATCTCTTATGGGCTCTTTATTGGTTCTCATCCATAGGATCCAATAATTTAGGGGATTATTGGATATCCAATAAGACAGGGGCTCCAGCGAATATCTCATATCCAAACCTCTACTCATCGTAATGCCTATCATATATGTGTGACCCTCTAGGCCCAATATAGAGCTGACCGTGAGTCATACCTGTCAGAACTTCTTCTGGCTCGGTGAATTATTATCTCCATAATAATTCATTCGACTCATCGACTACGAATGTACTAGGCCACTACACCGTAGGCCCTAGACGATACAGGGGAATCCAATCCATTGAACATGTCTGTCTTTAGTTACCGTATACCTATAGTCCCTCATTCATCTAATATCCCAGAGACCATATACCAGGCATGGTGATATCAGACCCATACGGTTTCAACTCGAGTCTTGCTCTAATCGGATTCTCCCGGAGAACTCTTTCTCTCTCAATCCGAATAACCCTTGCCAGAGATTTGTCTAAGCAAGAATACATGAGATATTCCTCTCATGATGCCGAGAGTGGATGATCCTTTATCAATACTCAATAGCCCTCGTAAGGTCGACTATCACTCCTAATGACCGGTTGTATTGGATCTAGGACATCCAAACCTATAAGTCTGGTATCAAAGAATGAAGCACTCATATAGGATATTCTTAGTGTCTCAAGTCTAAGGACCAAATACATCGTTGGGACTACGAAATCGCTATATGAAAATAAGGCATCATCAACCATATAGTATTCTATAAGCGGATCAATCAATGAACTCATTCTCCAATGAGCACTTGTACTGTATCCCTAGTGTCCCCACACGAGCAGCTATGAGATCAGCTACATCCATCATATAGACGGGTATATAGCACACCAATCTATCCAGTTATCTCGATGTCCCTCTCGAGTAACCTATGACTAGGATTATTTAGGATCTGTGTTTAACGGCGAATTAGTCTTATTATCGTGATCTCCTCACGATCCGATTCTCATTGCATAGATCTAAGAATATCACAATATATATATATGCATATATGTAATAGTCAATATAAAGTGATAAATGCCAAAATATAATAAGTAAAAAGATTCTATGTCAAGTCATACGTGCCATCACTCACATGATTGGCTTGCTCAGCACTGATAACTAGCAAGAAATGCTTTCTAGCAAGAGTTTGAAGTCCCTTCTCGTTGATATGACCAAGTCTCTTGTGCCAAAGATCTATACTTTCACCCTTTTGAATTGCATTGATCACTTCTTTGTGTAGCTTAGCTTCCATGACATAAAAAGAGTTAAGCTTCTTTCCTCTTGCTATAATTAGAGAACCTTTAGTGAGTTTCTATTTGCTTTCACCAAAATAGTGTATAAATCTCTCATCATCATGTTTTCTTGTAGATATCAAGTTAAGACGAATATCTAAAACATGCCTAACATCTTTGAGTATCAATTTGATCTCAATATAGGTCTCGAAGCAAATATCTCCAACACCTACAATCTTAAATGTACCACTATTTTCCATTCTGACATTACCAAAATCACCAGTAGTGTAAGATATGAAGAAATCACCATAATAAGTAACATGAAATGAAGCACCAGAGTCAATTACCAAGTTACTATCCTGAGCTGTAGGGTTGACACAACCGTCATCACAAATAATAATGATATTACCTTCAGTAGCAACTGTATTGGTCTCTTTCTCATTTTTCTTCCTTTTATTCTGTTCTCGCTTCCAAAACCTACATTCTTTCTTCATATGACCGAACCTGTTACAGTGGAAACATTTGATATCTCTTCTAGACTTGAATCTTCCTTTATAACCATATGGATTTCTACTATTGTTGAATCTCGTATTTTGATGATGAAACTACTTGATATATGTTTATGATTTAATCTGCGTTTTGAGTGACGCAGGATGCTTCGATCAGGATGAGACAATTAAAGCAGGAAAATCATGTTGTGCCGAAGGAACATGTCAGAAGATTGGACGTCGGGCCGGTGGATCGGTCAACGTATCGACATAAGGCTTCGGGCCGTGGACTCGGGCATCGGGCCAAGAAGAGCGGGTATTGTGCCAAGGATATCGGAGTTTCGGAGTCAACAGGCCGATTGGGCAATAGGCTGCAGAAGAGGACGATGCGCCGAAGAATCGGACGAAGCGTCGAGGGACCAATGACATGTCGGACAACTTGGTTAATTGCTTAGGATTAATTGTCTCGATCGAAGTTTTGTTTTGTTGTGCAGGATTAACTATGATAAAAGTTAGACAAGCAGCAGGAGTTGTGCCGGAGTCAAGTTCATGATCACGTTGGGAGTTCGAGAGTTCGACGGAAGTTCGGACGGTCGTCGGAGGTTCTGCGAGAACAGATCCGAGAAGTCCAGAAGCTTGCCAAGCGAAGCTCGTCGGAACTCGCCAAGTGGATCGTCGCAAAGTCCAGGAGTTTGCCGGAAGTTCACAGAAGAATCACCGAGGGTACATCGGATGATCGACGGAAGTTCGCCGGAAACTCGCCGGAAGAAGCGATTGACGCATCGGAGCAAAGCTGCAGAAATTGTCTTAGATTTAATCGTAGTTAGCATGTTGATTAAGTTGGAAAATGGGAGGTGATCCCATTAGCTTAATCTTGGGGCAATTGGGCCCCTGAAAAGATTGAAATTGGGCCGAATGGAGCTAACCATTCGGACCCTGATTGCACCAGGAGGTGCAACCGCCCAGGCCAAGAGGTGGCACCGCCTGGGCTAAGCCTCCCAGCGAGACTGGGCGGTGCAACCTCCCCAGCCAGGAGGTGGCACCGCCTGGGCTCAGTCTTCGAGCAAGACTGGGCGGTGCAACCTCCCTGACAGAGAGGTGGCACCGCCTGGGCTTAGTCATCGAGCAAGACTGGGCGGTGCAACCTCCCTGACAGAGAGGTGGCACCGCCTGAGCTCGGTCTTCGAGCTCTGCCAGGCGGTGCAACCTCTCCAGTCAAGAGGTGCAACCGCCTGATCCCGGAATTCCGGGATTTGATCGTTTTGAGCTCCAAATTTGAACTGGGTTTGGGCCTATAAATACCCCACCCATTCAGCACAGAAAGAGCAATAGAATCACACCGAATTCTTGATCTTTTCAGTGATTCTAAGAGCTCAAATTTGTGTAAAGTCCAAAAGTTCTCCTCTTTCTATTCTTCGAGTCTTGAGTTGTAAAGAGAGGAGATAAAGGATCTGTAAGGGTTGTCTCCTGAGCCTGTCAAAAGGAGAGAAACTGTAAAAGGGCAGTTGGCCTTCGCCCATTGAAGGAAGGCACCTAGTTGACGTCGGTAACCTCGCTGGTGGAGGAAGCCAAAAGTGGAGTAGGTCAAGACTGACCGAACCACTCTAAATCTCTGGTTTGCGTTTATTTTGAGCACTTTATCATTACTGCAAACCTCCTACATAGCTACTGCTCTCTACGCTTTTACGAACAAGTTTCTAAGCTCTATTCTTTCCGAATCTGGATTCAGACGTCAATACGTGTTTTCGTACGATCCTTACTTTGCAGCTTACATTTACGTCTTGAATCTGTTTATAACTGCGAACTGTCTTCTGCGCTTTTATGAACGAGTTTCCTCGCAGTTTACATTTACATCTTGAATCTGTTTATAACTGCAAACTGTCTTCTGCAACTTTACGAACGAGTTTCAACATTTAGACGTAAAACTGCATTCAGACGTAAATCGGCTTTCCTCACACAATCATCAGATTTCAGCTTACGTTTACATCTTAATTTCAACTGCATACTGCCTTCTGCGAGTATACAAACGAGTTTCAAAGTTTAGACGTAAATCTGCGTTTAGACGTAAATCTGCGTTTAGATGTAAATCTGCTTTTTGCAGATTACTTTTTGAATAGCAGCACATTGTCTTTATACTTCTGCTTAAACTGCGCTTAGACGCAAATTGTGTTTAGACGCAAACTGCGCTTAGACGCAAACTGCGCATAGACGCAATCTGCGCTTAGACGCAAACTGCGCTTAGACGCAAACTGCGCTTAGACGCAATCTGAATTTAGACGCAATCTGCATTTAGACGCAAACTGCGTTTAGACGCTAACTGTGTTTAAACGTAAACTGCACTTAATAATAAGTAAACTAGGATCGGCTTTTGCATAGTGTTTATCGAACGAACGCAGCTTTCGTTTTTAATCGCTGAAAGATTTTCGTTGCACTAATTCACCCCCCCCTCTTAGTGCTCTCGATCCTAACAATTGGTATCAGAGCGGGGTATTTCTCATTTCGGATTTACACCCGAGAGAAATGGCTCTTCAAGAGGGCTTTTCGGTCTTTCGTCCACTGTTGTTTAACAGATTGGACTACACTTATTGGAAAACTCGAATGAGAGTTTTCTTGATTTCTACGAATTTAGACTTATGGAGTATCATTGAAAACGGTTTTCAACTTCCCTCCAAACCGATGAACGAATGGTCGGATTTGGAGAAGAAGTATTTTTCTTTAAACGTAAAGGCTATGAATGCCTTATTTTGTGCATTGGACAAAAATGAGTTCAATCGGATTTCTACGTGTGAAACGACTTTTGACATTTGGCGAATTCTTGAAATCATGCACGAGGGAACTAGTAGAGTCAAAAACTCGAAAGTTAACTTTTTATTGCATGATTTTGAGTTTTTTCAAATGCAACCAAGCGAGACTATAGGCGACATGTATACCCGTTTCACGGATGTCGTCAATAGTTTAAGAGCTCTTGAAAAATGTTTTTCGGATTTTGAACTCGTAAACAAGATTTTGCGTTCTCTTTCTAAAAAGTGGGATTCAAAAGTAACTGCAATACAAGAAGCTAAAAATCTAAACAACTTACTACTTGAAGAACTAATTGGTTCATTGATGACATATGAAATGGTGCACAATGCACATGAAGAACATGTTGAACACAATCACCTTCCAAAGAACAGGAAGGATTTGGAACTTTGGACAAATGAATGCCACTTGAGCGATGACTCAAGTGATGAGGACAATGATGAACAAACCAACCTTCCAAAGAAAAGGAAGGATTTGGGACATAGAACATTTGAAGACCACTCGAGCATAAGCTCAAGTGATGGTGAACTTAAACTACAAATGAAACGAAAATTAAAAAGCAAAAAGAATGGAACTACTTGCTTTAAACGCAAGAAGAAGAATAAAAATTGGGATGAATCGAGCTCCTCTGAAGACGAGAAAGTCAACAAAAGCGAGGCGGCAAACTACGCCTTACCAGCCTACGACATTGAGGTAATTAAAATGCCTTTGGTTTATTTTAAAATTACTTGATGCTTTCATGATATATTTTCTTTTTTAGTTTAGAATTAATTTTCTTGAAAATTACATGTTTAAAAATAAAAATACAAAAATTATGATCATGCTGATAATTTCGAAAATCATAATATTGCATGATAAACAAACAAAATGATTTTGATCATGGTTAAGAAGTAATAATGTGTATCATGTTTGATTAACATTGTTGAATGAAATCACGTTTGATTTAAAGTAATGCATAAAGATGCAATATTAAATGGTTATTAAAAATTTTATGCATGAGACTTTAAGTTATCCATGATCATGAGCTTGTTTGATCTTCTTGATTTAATTTCAAGATCTATAACAAAAATCATGTCTGAATATATGAAAGTGCTAATTTCATTTTCGGATTCACTTAACAATTGGTATCCTAACAATCGGATTTTCTCATACACTTATGAAAAATATTTTTCTAAAATGGATTTGATGAAATGATTCCTGCTTATAAATTCCATCTTGAAATATGAATGATAGTGTTTTTGCTTGCAAAGATTTGTTTCACATTCATATCTCCTATGATTCATGTGAAGAAAAAGAATTTATAAATCATAATACAATGATATTTCTTATGCAAAAATAAAGTGCTTTTGTGATTCTTTGCTAAAGAGAATAATTATTAAAATCATGATCTTGGTAATTATAACATGAAGCTCTTTATAAATCAAGATCGTTCATTATGCTCCCTACATTTATCAAAAAGGAGTTCTTCAAATGAAATGCAATTCAATGAAGTGTCATATTGATATCTTGAAACTTGGAATATTTTAAAATGTGATCTTGATAAGAATGTTTCAAGTTGCTCTTTGTACTATATCTTTTCGAATGAATCATGAGCCTTGATATCATATATTTCATAATACAAGATTTATTTGCCTTATGTCTTGAACTTTCATGCTTATCTTAATTTGGCATATAAAGACTAAGGCATGCTTAGATGAAAAAGAATCTCTTAAAAAAAAAAAAGCTTTTCCCATCTGATCGAGATTAATGATTTCATGATATTTTATGAATCTCGAAATTAATTTTAATGACTTGATTATGAATTTCAAGTTAATGATTTGATTTGAATAAGTTTTATCTAAATCATAATCTTGATCTTGCAAAATTGAAGTCACAAATAATATCTTGTGGTATTCATGAATTGATACTCACAATATGAAAGCATTGATATTCATGACTTGAATTGGATTGAAACATTGTATGCTTAAATTAATCATTCTCCTATGTTTCAAAAATTCCTTAAAAGCCTTATGTGATGATTGAAAACTAACTTGCTTTATGATGAATCACGAATCATGACTTGATCTATGATGTAAATGCCTTGAAATGATTGAAATATTTAACACTTTTATGCTCTTCCCCCTACTTTCTTCTTGTTTTCAATGATAAAATGGGGAGAAGTTTTGATCATGCATGGTAGGATATAATTTGACAAAATTGATACCATCATGATATGAAACATTTATGATGTGCAATTATGCATACAATACTTGTGCTTTCTAATTATGATGTGATGTATTGCATATAATGTAAATCATGATTTAAAATGCTATGAGTGCCGAGTTACACATTTTGAGAAGAAATTGTTATATTGAAACATTAATGTAATTATGAATGGTGATATGATATCATGCATGCAATGATAAAATATTCATGATGAAAAATTGTCTTGACATTCATAACTTGATTATTCATCATTTGTCATGATTTTGAAATCGTTGTAAAAGGAAAAGAGAACTACAAAACTGTATTCTCTCTTTCTTTTTTACAATGACAAAGGGGGAGATAGCTAGCTTGTACAAGTCAAGAAGATGCAAAAAACTTGATTGCTAGCTTGCCTATTTTAAGTAGCAAAGATTGCTAACTTGCTTATTTCAAGAAGAAAAATTGTCTTCTTGAACATCACTATCTTGAATATCTCAAGAAGCAAAACTTGCAATTTGCACATTGCAATAGGAAGCAAGAATCATGAGCTTACACAAGAAAGCTATCTTGCATTTGCTTTCGAAATTTTTGCTAGCTTATATATTGTGAAACTTGTATATCGTAAAAATTGCTAGCTTGTTGGTCTAAAAAGAAGCAAAAAGTTGCTATCTCAAAAGAAGCAAATGTGCTATCTTGCTTATCTCAAGAGGCAAAAATGCTAACTTGCGCATCTAGCAAAGTGAGCAAAATTTTCAAGAAGCAAGAGTTGCCTTCTTGAACATCTCTAATTTGCTAGCTTGCATGATGTAGAACTTGCTATCGTGAACATTACCAAAAGTGCTATCTTATATGCTATAAAACTTGCATATCTAAAACTTGATAGCATGAATGTTCTAAGCATGATGTAACACTTGCTAAATCTTCTAGCTACAAGATTGCATGATGATAAAACTTGATATTATGATTTTCATGCAATGAGTTGAACCAATATCACACACAAACGATTAATTGTGATACTTCTCCTTTTTTTTTTATGACAAAGGGGGAGAAGTATGTTGATGACATGACATGTGATGCATAAGTTTATGCATATGTTCATGTTGACGTGTTGCAAGTATTCATGATGAATATTGCAATGACTTGAATTCAGTTTGAATTCAAGGTTCTATCAATATGGCATATTGATAGGGGGAGTTTATTTAAACTCTGGGAGTTAAGTTTAACTCCGTCATCAAGTGGTTGTCATCATCAAAAAGGGGGAGATTGTTGAATCTCGTATTTTGATGATGAAACTACTTGATATATGTTTACGATTTAATCTGCGTTTTGAGTGACGCAGGATGCTTCGATCAGGATGAGACAATTAAAGCAGGAAAATCATGTTGTGCCGAAGGAACATGTCAGAAGATTGGACGTCGGGCCGGTGGATCGGTCAACGTATCGACATAAGGCTTCGGGCCGTGGACTCGGGCATCGGGCCAAGAAGAGCGGGTATTGTGCCAAGGATATCGGAGTTACGGAGTCAACTGGCCGATTGGGCAATAGGCTGCAGAAGAGGACAATGCGCCGAAGAATCGGACGAAGCGTCGAGGGACCAATGACATGTCGGACAACTTGGTTAATTGCTTAGGATTAATTGTCTCGATCGAAGTTTTGTTTTGTTGTGCAGGATTAACTACGATAAAAGTTAGACAAGCAGCAGGAGTTGCGCCGGAGTCAAGTTCATGATCACGTTGGGAGTTCGAGAGTTCGACGGAAGTTCGGACGGTCGTCGGAGGTTCTGCGAGAATAGATCCGAGAAGTCCAGAAGCTTGCCAAGCGAAGCTCGTCGGAACTCGCCAAGTGGATCGTCGCAAAGTCCAGGAGTTTGCCGGAAGTCCGCAGAAGAATCACCGAGGGTACATCGGATGATCGACGGAAGTTCGCCGGAAACTCGCCGGAAGAAGCGATTGACGCATCGGAGCAAAGCTGCAGAAATTGTCTTAGATTTAATCATAGTTAGCATGTTGATTAAGTTGGAAAATGGGAGGTGATCCCATTAGCTTAATCTTGGGGCAATTGGGCCCCTAAAAAGATTGAAATTGGGCCGAATGGAGCTAACCATTCGGACCCTGATTGCACCAGGAGGTGCAACCGCCCAGGCCAAGAGGTGGCACCGCCTGGGCTAAGCCTCCCAGCGAGACTGGGCGGTGCAACCTCCCCAGCCAGGAGGTGGCACCGCCTGGGCTCAGTCTTCGAGCAAGACTGGGCGGTGCAACCTCCCTGACAGAGAGGTGGCACCGCCTGGGCTCAGTCTTCGAGCAAGACTGGATGGTGCAACCTCCCTGACAGAGAGGTGGCACCGCCTGTGCTCGGTCTTCGAGCTCTGCCAGGCGGTGCAACCTCTCCAATCAAGAGGTGCAGCCGCCTGATCCCGGAATTCCGGGATTTGATCGTTTTGAGCTCCAAATTTGAACTGGGTTGGGGCCTATAAATACCCCACCCATTCAGCACAGAAAGAGCAATAGATCCACACCGAATTCTTGATCTTTTCAGTGATTCTAAGAGCTCAAATTTGTGTAAAGTCCAAAAGTTCTCCTCTTTCTATTCTTCAAGTCTTGAGTTGTAAAGAGAGGAGAGAAAGGATCTGTAAGGGTTGTCTCCTGAGCCTGTCAAAAGGAGAGAAACTGTAAAAGGGCAGTTGGCCTTCGACCATTGAAGGAAGGCACCTAGTTGACGTCGGTAACCTCGCCGGTGGAGGAAGCCAAAAGTGGAGTAGGTCAAGACTGACCGAACCACTCTAAATCTCTGGTTTACGTTTATTTTGAGCACTTTATCATTACTGCAAACCTCCTACATAGCTACTGCTCTCTGCGCTTTTACGAACAAGTTTCTAAGCTCTAATCTTTCCGAATCTGGATTCAGACGTCAATACGTGTTTTCGTACGATCCTTACTTTGCAGCTTACATTTACGTCTTGAATCTGTTTATAACTGCGAACTGTCTTCTGCGATTTTACGAACGAGTTTCCTCGCAGTTTACATTTACATCTTGTATATGTTTATAACTGCAAACTGTCTTATGCAACTTTACGAACGAGTTTCAACATTTAGACGTAAAACTGCATTCAGACGTAAATCGGCTTTCCTCGCACAATCATCAGATTTCAGCTTCCGTTTACGTCTTAATTTCAACTGCATACTGCCTTCTGCGAGTATACAAACGAGTTTCAAAGTTTAGACGTAAATCTGCGTTTAGACGTAAATCTGCGTTTAGACGTAAATCTACGTTTAGACGTAAATCTGCTTTTTGCATATTACTTTTTGAATAGCAGCACATTGTCTTTATACTTCTGCTTAAACTGCGCTTAGACGCAAACTGTGTTTAGACGCAAACTGCACTTAGACGCAATCTACGCTTAGACGTAAACTACGCTTAGACGCAAACTGCGCATAGATGCAATCTGCGCTTAGACGCAAACTGCGCTTAGACGCAATCTGAATTTAGACGCAATCTGCATTTAGACGCAAACTACGTTTAGACGCTAACTGTGTTTAAATGTAAACTGCACTTAATAATAAGTAAACTAGGATCGGCTTTTGCATAGTGTTTATCGAACGAACGCAGCTTTCGTTTTTAATCGCTGAAAGATTTCCGCTGCACTAATTCACCCCCCCCTCTTAGTGCTCTCGATCCTAACAACTATGACTTCTTCCACATCTTTCTTATTTTTCAGTAACAAATGCACTAGAAGAAGATTCACCCTATTCTTTCCTTCTAGCATCTTCATATAGTAAACTATCTTTAACCATATCTATAGTTAGAGTCTTCTCTGGCGTGGAGTTATAAATTATCACAACATATGTTTCCCAACTTTCTTGTAAAGAGCTGGGAAGTAATAATCATTGCATCTCATCATCTATATTCATTTTCGTAGCAACAAGCTTGTTTGCAAGACTCTGAAATAGGCTTATATGCTCAACAATGTTACCATCATCTTTATACTTCAAATTTACAAACCTTATGAGGAGAGAAATTCTACTTCAATTAATAAGCTTGATGGTGTGAGATCTCTTTTGGAGACTTCCATGAGTTAATTTGATGGTTCTTCCACCTCTCTAATGGAAGAAGGCACCAATAGGCATTGGATGATGCCTTAGTCATTTATTTATGGACGATTGAATGATTCATCATCCAGTATAGTTTAAATAAATGAAACTCATTCATTATTCAGGAAATATATGAGACAAAAAAAATAGAGTCGGAGATTGAATGGTTTATTCTGGCTTAAAATTCATGATTTTTTAGTTTATTATTACCATTATTCTATATTTTTTAGTTTATTACAAGACTAAACATTATTTTTTGATGATATTTCGAATCCTCTAATTGATTTAGAGAGAATTATTCATAACTATATTTATTTTGATTAAATGAAAGAATTTTATGTTAGGATCAAGAGCACTAAGAGGATCAAGAGCACTAAGCGGAAAACTTTCAACGATTTAAAACGATGTTCGTACGATGAAATCGTTTCTGACGTAAAACCATTTTCGGAAACTTAACTTGAAAGCGAGTTCGTAAATGAGTGCAGTAAAAGTAACGAGGAAGTAAAGCACATATGGAGGTTTGCAGTAAGGTAAGCAGCAAGAACAAATGCAAACCATAGAGCACCATAATTTTAGAGTGGTTCAGTCAATCTTGACCTACATCCACTTTTGGCTTCCTCCTCCGACGAGGTCACCGACGTCCACTAGAGGCCTTCCTTCAATAGGCGAAGGCTAACCACCCTTTTACAATTTCACTCATTTTGGTGGGCTTAGGAGACAACCCTTATAGAATTTTCACTCCTCTCTTGAATGATCGAAACTTGGAAGAAAAGAGGGAGGAGAACTTTTAGCTTATACAACATTTTTTAGCTCTAAAAATCACAAAGTAAGATTGGATTTTCGGTGCCCCTTCATACAGGAAAGGGTGGGATCTATATAGGCCCCAAATTGGTTTAAATTTGGAGTTTAAAAATGTCATCTCCCGGATTTTCAAGGTCCTGGTGATACACTGCCATAACTGGGCGATATTACCTCTCGGAGATTGAGCTCAGGCAGTACCACTACCTAACAGGGGCGGTACCACCGCCTAGTCTCACTCGGAGACTGATCCCAAGCGGTACCACCGCCTGACAAGGGCGGTACCACCACCCAGTCTCACTCGGAGACTAAGCCCAAGTAGTACCACCATTTGACCTAGGCGGTTGCACCGTCGGCCAAGAAATCTAGGTCCGAATGGGTTGATCCATTCGGCCCAATTTGGATCTATAAAGGGCCCAATTGCCCCCAAATTAAGTTAATGAGATTACCTCCCATTCCTAGCTTAATCTACATGCTAACTACGATATTTCTTAAGACATTTACTACAACTTGCTCCGGTGCATCAATCGCTTCTTCTGGCAAACTTCCAACGAACATTCGACGAACCCTCGGCAATGCTCTTACGGACTACCGGCAAACTCCTGGACTTACGATGATCCACTTGGTGAGTTCCGACGAGCTTCTTTGGCAAACTCCTAGACTTCTCGGATTTATTCCCGCAGAACCTCCGACGACCGTCTAGACTTCCGTTGAACTCTCAAACCCCCAACGTGATCATGGTCTTGACTCCAGCGCAACTCCTGCTGCATGTCTTACTTCCATCGTAGTTAATCCTATACACTTATCTCAATATATGGATTAGATAACAAATGACACTTGACTTCATCATCAAAATTCAAGATTCAACAATCTCCCCCTTTTTGATGATGATAATCAATTGATAACGGAGTTAATCTTAACTCCCCCTATCTAAATGCCATACTTGAGATAAGTTATTCTTGAATTCAAAGCCTTTGAATTCAAGAGACATTAAGAAGTTAAGATCATTTAACCTTATCAATACTCCCATCAAGATTCCTATCATGATGTATTTCTCTGAAAATGATGTCAAGGCTTGACATCCATTTTTAGGTTTTACATTTCAAATGTGAAAGATAGCAATCGTAGCAATTCATCATATGGTAAGATATCAACATGTAAAACTATGATGTAAGTTCTTGATATCTTAACATAATACAAACGTTTCAAGTGTTTAGCAATCATAGCATTTCATCACATGACAAGATATCAATTTATAGAATTGCGATGTATGCTCTAGATATCTTAACATAGTGCAAATATGGCAATAACATAGTGCAAATATGGCAATCATAGCAATTCTATCACCAATTTATCATATATTTTGATGCAAGCTTTTGATATCTTAACATAATTCAAATTCAAATATGGCACTCATAGCATCAATTTATATAGCATTAAATTCAAATATGGCACTCATAGAATCAATTCATATATTTCTCATTCAAATATGGCACTCATAGTATCAATTCATATATTTCTCCCCCTTTGTCATCAACAAAAAGGAGAACAATATTAGCAAATTTTAACTAGGTTTATGTCATTTTTCAATAATGAGTGATAGTATACCAATTATACAAACATCTCAAGGAAAACATGACATGGAGATATTAAAGTATCTCGAATGAAGTTATTATCTTTTTGCATGAAGGAGAAAAGCCATTTGTGAGCTTACTCGAATGAAGTTAAAATTGATAAGATATTAAAGTATGCTTTATTTTTATAAGAATCAAGATATGTGTGTGAATCAAATCCTTACACGTAAAACTATTTCTCAAAAGATATAAGAAGGAATCGTCAAATCCATTTCTCGAAAGATATTTTTCACATGATAAGTCTATGAGAGATGCATTTGCTAGTTGATTCCATATGTCAAAAATCAATGATGTGAATCCAAAACTCGATATGACATATGTTTATTAAGTCCGGAAGAGAATAATGTATCAAGAAAATCCGATTGTTAGGATCAAGAAGATTCGAAAATGAAATTTAACACTTTCATACATTCGGATGAGGTTTTGCTATAGATTTTCAAATTCAAAAATGAAGATAAAACATGCTTATTATCATGGAAATTTTTATATCCAAAATACATAATTTTCAACATGTAATTAAGGCATATAATTGTGTAAAATCATCATGGCAATTAAGTGATTTGATCATTAAATCAAAAAAGTCCAAAAAATAATCTTAACAAGTTCATGCATTCGGACATATTAATATTCCTAATTCTCTTCTAATGAAATCAAATTGTTCTTCACTTAGAGGTTTTATAAAAATATCAGTAGTTGATGCTTAGTATCAATGAACTCTATGATTACATCATGATTAGTGACATAATCTCATATAAAGTGATGTCTAATATCAATATGTTTAGTTCTTGAGTGTTGAATGAGATTCTTTGTTAAACATATTGCACTTGTGTTATCACATTTAATGGGAATATTTTTAAGATAGACTTTATAATCTTCTAAGGTGTTTTTCACCTACACAACTAGTGCACAGCATGCACTAGCTGTAATATACTCAGCTTCGTTTGTTGATAGTGCAACCGAGTTTTGTTTCTCAGATGACCAGGAAACAAGGGAATGTCCCAAAAATTGATATGTTCCTGATGTGCTTTTTCTATCTAGTCTGCACCCAGCAAAATTCGCATCAGCATAAGCAATTAACATAAAATTCTCAAATTTTGGATATCATAATCCTAGATTTATGGTACCTTTTGTTGGGAAATCTTGGGGGCGACATCACATGCATAGCGGAAGAATAAGAAAACAAAAATCCTCAATTCCCAAAGAGATGTTCGTCGTCGTGCGAAGATTGGTGTGCAAAATCCGCGAAACTGAAAAAACTGCGTATAGAGTAGATTGTGTTATCGAGAGAGATCGTATATCCCTATTTCCTTACAGACCTTTAGGAGAGGGTGAAGGAGGTCAAGCGTCCTCCTCTCTAGCGATGATCCACACAACAAGGCTGAGACGACGCTCCTCAAAACTCCAAGCCTACTTTGAGGTGGAGAGGGGAAGGAGAATAGGAGAGGCAAGTAAAGGCTCTAAATCCATCCTATTTATAGAGGCCCCCTGTCAAACCCTAATGGATCCTTCTCTAGTGGGTATTGGATCTGCATCCAATAACTCAAGCCTTTTAGATTAGTGGATCTCTATCCAATAATCTCTCATGGACTCTTATTGGATCTCGTCCATGGGATTCAATAATTCAGGGGCTTATTGGATATCCAATAAGACAAGGGCTCCATCGGATATCTCATATCCGAACCTCTACTCATCGCAATGCCTACCATATCTGTGTGACCCTTTAGGCCCAATATTGAGCTGGCCGTGAGTCATACTTGTCAGAACTCCTTCTAACTCAGTGAATTATTATTTCTGTAATAATTCACTCGACTCATCAACTACGGACGTACTAGGCCACTACGCCGTAGTCCCCAGATGATACAGGGGAATCCAATCCATTAGACTTGTATGTCCTCAGTTATCGTGTACCTATAATCCCTCATCTATCTAATATCCCAGAGACCGTATATCGAGCATGGTGTTGTCAGACCCATATGGTTTATACTCGAGTCCCGCTCTAATCGGATTCTCCCAGAGAACTCTTTCTCTCTCAACCCGAATGACTCTGACCAGGGATTTGTTTGAGTAAGAACACATGGGATATTCCTCTCATGACGCCGAGAGTGGATGATCCTCTATCGACACTCAATAGCCCTCGTAAGGTTGACTACCACTCCCAATGACTAGTTGTACTAGATTTGGGACAGTTAAACCTATAAGTCTGACATCAAAGAGTGGAGCACTCATATAGGACATCATTAGTATCTCAAGTCTAAGGACCAGATATACCACTAGGACTATGGAATCGCTGTCTGACAATAAGGCATCATCAACCATCCAGCATTCCGTAAGTGGATCAATCAGTGAACTCATTCTCCAATGAGCACCTATATTATATCCCTAATGTCCCTACACGAGCAACTATAAGACCAGCTGCATCCATCATATGAATGCATATACAGCACACCAGTCTATCCAGTTATCACGATGTCCCTCTCTAGTAACCTATGACCGGGATTATTTAGGATATGTGTTTAAAGGTGAATCGATCTCATTTTCGTGATCTCATCACGATCTGATTCCCATTGCACAAATCCAAGGACATCATAATATATATGTGCATATATGCAATAATTATAAAGTGATATATGCCAAAATATAATAAGCAAAAAGATTCTGTATCAAGTCACACGTGCCATCACTCACGTGATTGGTTTGTTGGGCACCTATGACTAGCAATCTCCCACTTGACCTAATGTCAATCACCTATGTGTCTAATCCCCATCAGACCCTTGTGATGCTCAAAGACAATTTGAGACCACGACTTTGTTAGTGGATCTACAATGTTATCTTCGGATGGAACTCTTTCCACTACTACATCTCTGTTAGGATCGGAGCGGCACTAAGAGGGGGGGTGAATTAGTGCAGCGGATTAAAACTTCGATTTTAATCAAAATCTTTCGTACGTTAAGAACGAAACTTGAGAAATTTAACTTGAAGGCGTGTTCTTAAAGTTGCGCAGCAAGAGCAATAAGGAACTAAAGCAGTAAGAAGATTTGCAGTAATGTAAATGACAATAATAAAAAGCAAACCAGAGATTACGCCGATTTTTAGAGTGGTTCGGTCAAATGACCTACTCCACTTGCGAGGCCCCTCTTCGATGAGGCTCCCACCTTCCACTAGCAAGTCTCTTGAAATGGAAGGGTAAACACCCCTCTTACAACCTTTTACAAGCAGCTCAACCTCTTACAAATTTTCAATAAGAAAGAAGGAGGAGAACTCTCTAGCAAATTGAAAACAAGACTTGCTAAGACTTTCTAAGACTTTTCTCTCAATCAAAATGCTTCTCAAAAGTTGTAACCTCAGCTGAGATTTGAGGGGTATTTATAGGCCTCAAGAGGATTCAAATTTTGGGCTCCAAAATTTGAATTCTCTTAGGGTTCCCGGTGCTGGCAGTTCCACCGCCCAGCCAGGCGGTGCCACCGCCCAGCGCTCGGGTGCTGGACGGTGCAACCGCCCAGCCAAGGAGGTGTCACCGCCCAGCACTCGGGTGCTGGGCGGTGCCACCGCCCAGCCAGGCGGTTCCACCGCCTGGCTTTCCGATTCATTGGTTTGGCTTATTTTTCGCCCAAACCAAATTTGACTTTGGGCCCAGTTGGCCCCTAACCAGGATATAGGATTATCTCTTAATCCTAATCCTAATTACAGGTGAACTACATAAAAAAACATCCTAAGCAAGTTTTTTAACCGCGAACGTCGAGTCTTGTTCCGGCGAGCTTTCCGACGAACTTCTTCCGACGGACTCCCTGCAAGCTCCCAATCTTTGTGATGACTTTAACGAGTAGCCGAGCCTTCTTGGTGATCTCCGCGAGCCTCCGACGATTTCTTCGGCGAACTTCCGACACGTTCCCGATTTCTTCTCGGACGGTTCCGGCAGCATCTCCGATGATTCTTCGGTCTCTTAAACGTCCATCGAGCTCGACTCCGGTATCCTTGCTTTATGTTTTCTGGTTATCGTAGTTAATCCTGCACACTTAACTCAATAATATGGATTAGATCAAATAACCCATCAATTGATTTTATCATCAAAATCCGAGATTCAACAATCTCCCCCTTTTTGATGATGACAATCAATTGATGACGGAGTTAAACGTAACTCCCCCTATCTATATGCCATATTATGAGAAGATAAAACACTTGAATTTCATCATTGAATTCAAGTATAAACCTATAAGCTCTAACCGTAGAACTTATCGTTATTCTCATTAAGCATAATGTAAATGCGAAACTTTGATGAAAATCATAAGTTAAATGATACGGGACGAGTTTTGCCACGATAGAAGATAAAGATTTTCAATATAAATTTCATGATATCAATCTTGTGATATTTTCAGGGATTTGCAAGTTATATAAGACATTCATATCACAAATTCATATTAGCCATGCTATCGTTCTGGTGTAAGTCATCACTTCTCCCCCTTTGTCATCAACAAAAAGAGACAAGCCAGCTAATTGATGATCATAGAAAAAGGTTTAGCATTTATCAAAGTTCTTCATTCAAATTTTCCAGAAATAGTTTGTCCAAAAGACATCATCATCTATGCAGATTAAGACAGTAGTTATCTAAAGGAAAGATCAGTTATCGTACAATCGATGACAAACATGAACTTGTTTTTGAACAGCAAACAGGACAGAATAAAAAGATACATCAATTTAATCCTTAGGAGGTAATCCACAGTGCTGATACATGATATCTATTTTTTCATTCATCTGTCGTAGTGTCTTCAAAATTTCAACTTGTTGATTCTGAATTTGTTCTTGCTGTGATTTGATCTGAGATAGCTCCGCCATAATGATATCTTCAGAGGAGGAAACAGGAGCTGAAGGTGCTGCTCCAAAGGGACTAGGAGGAGGAGATTCATTTCCCATAAGAATTGGTGTTTCGGGTTGTTCTATTTGTGTAGGAATTGGATCCGTTCTTCTAGGCTGCCTAACCCATATGCCATTGCTAAAAGTGCACCTAAGTTTTTTTAGCAGGTTTTTATTTATTATGTTATATCGATCATTTTGAATAGATTCTTCATTGGGTGGAATGCAAATGTCATAGGCATGAAGAATTCTAGTGATTAACCTCCCATATGGCAATATAGTATCCTTAGTCATAATTTCCTGCATGTGTTGGCGAATCAAGTACCCGAAACAATTATGCTGACCGGTCATAATCCAATACATGGTTCCTATCTCTAACTGACTTACTTCGTCAAGATGAAATTGTTTGGGGAATATGATGCTCGTGATAATGTGATGAAGAATTTTAGAGTTGAAAGGCATTAAGTGTTCACAGCTCTTGGGTAGGAAGTCAAGGTTTGGATTTGCAAAAATTGTTTTCACGGCTTCGGAATAGGTTGCTCCTATTTTTTTGACGTCCCATTTACCTTTAAAATAGCATCCCCTATCTTTTTCAGTTATGCCAATTAGCTCACAAATGGTGCTGTCAAAAATTCTAATGGGTGTTCCTAGAATGTAAGTGCTTAGGCTATCATTGTCTTCATATAGGTTGGTATAGAACAATCTCACTAACCGTGGATAGATTGGTTCATCTATTTGTAGTAGAGGTAGAGCTTCTAGTTGAGCAAACCATTTAATTGGATCTAAGTCTTCTAGTTCATCCAAATCAATGTATTTTCCCTTATGGACACATCGTATTTCAAATTTTGGAAAGCTAAGGGCTACCTCTTTTGATCTAAAAAGGTCATGGTTATATGAATCTCCTTGAATCCTTATTCCTTTTGATCTCTTTGGAGCCATTTTCTAGACAGGATGATGATACCAATTGTTAAAAATAAGCAAGAGAAAGAGAAAAGAAATGAGGGATTTCAAGAGTTACCTCGTGGAGATTATGTTGAGAGATGGAAGGCTTGGACCACCAAGAATCCTTCTCCAATGTGTCTAAGAGTTAGAATGAGGGTTAGAGGAAATGGGAGTGGGTTTTGAGAACTCTCTCTTCGGGTTGGGGGCGGTGTCACCGCCGGCCCTAACCCCTTGGGTTAATAAGGGTCGCTCGGTTGGTGCCACCGCCAAACCGAGCGGTGTCACCGCCTGGCGCCCGAGCGCTCAGGCGGTGCAACCGCCAAATCTGGCGGTGCCACCGCTGGCATCCCGTGGAGGAAAAAAAAATTTTCTTCCTCACCCTCCCTTTTTTTGTTTGCTTCCCTCAAGATAATAGATTATACTTTAATGGATCATTTTGAATTGAAGAAGAAATCAAATCCATAAAGGAAAGGAAAAGAACGAGTCATTTTTCGTGAAGCTCATTTTAGGGACAATTTAACATGCCTAATTCCCTTCTAATGAATTCAAATTGATCTTCGTTCAGAGCTTTTGTGAATATATCTGCTAATTGATGCTTTGTGTCAATGAATTCTAGAACAACATTATTGTTAAGGACATGATCGCGTATGAAATGATGCCTAACGTCGATGTGCTTAGTTCTAGAATGCTGAATTGGATTTTTAGTAAGACATATGGCACTAGTATTATCACATTTTATGGGAATATTTTTAAAGTGAATTCCATAGTCTTCTAATGTATTTTTCATCCAAATGACTTGTGCACAACATGCACTTGCAGCTATGTATTCGGCTTCTGCCGTAGATAGTGCAACTGAATTTTGTTTCTTGGAAGTCCAAGAAACAAGTGCATGTCCTAAAAATTGGCATGTTCCGGATGTACTTTTTCTATCTATTCTGCATCCGCCAAAATCGGCATCCGCATAGGCTATTAAATCAAAATTTTCAGATTTTGGATACCACAATCCTAAATTTGAAGTTCCTTTAAGATACCTAAATATTCTTTTAACACTTTTAAGATGAGATAATTTAGGATTAGATTGAAACCTAGCGCAAAGTCCTACACTAAACATAATATCCGGTCTAGTCGCAGTGAGGTAGAGTAGACTACCTATCATTCCCCTATATGTTTTTTGATCGAAACTTTCACCATTTTCATCCATATCTAACTTAGTCGCAGTACTCATAGGGGTGTTTATTGCTTTTGAATTATCCATGTTAAATCGTTTTAACAATTCTAATGTGTATTTAGATTGGTTAATAAATATACCATCCTTAAGTTGTTTGATTTGTAATCCTAAAAAGAAAGTTAATTCACCCATTAAACTCATTTCAAATTCAAGACTCATACATTTGGCAAATGATTCACATAGTGATTCATCCGAAGAGCCAAACACAATATCATCAACATAAATTTGCACAATAAGAAAATTATTTTCAAAATGTTTAATAAACAATGTAGTATCAACCTTGCCTTTGGTAAAATTATTTAAAATAAGAAAGGAACTAAGCCTTTCATACCAAGCTCTAGGAGCTTGTTTTAAGCCATAGAGAGCTTTAGTCAATTTGAATACATGATTAGGAAGAAGAGAATTTTCAAATCCGGGAGGTTGTTCGACAAATACTTCTTCGGAAATAAAACCATTCAAGAAAGCACTTTTAACATCCATTTGAAATAGTTTAAAATTATTACTACTAGCATAGGCAAGGAGCATCCTTATGGCTTCTAATCGAGCCACGGGAGCGAAGGTTTCTTCGTAATCGATACCTTCTTCTTGGTTGAAACCTTTGGCCACTAATCTAGCCTTGTTTCTAACCACAATACTATTTTCGTCTTGCTTGTTTCTAAAGACCCACTTAGTACCTATGACTAAGTGGTCACTTGGTCTAGGAACAAGCTTCCATACCTCATTCCTCTCAAATTGGTTCAATTCTTCTTGCATTGCAATGATCCAAAAATCATCTTTTAAGGCTTCGTCAATGCATTTAGGTTCAATTTGAGAAAGGAAGGCGGCGTTAGCACAAAAATTTTTGAAAGAAGAACGAGTTTGAACCCCTTTTGATGTATCTCCTATAATTTGCTCTTTTGGATGAGCATCTACATACTTCCATTCTTTTGGTAAAGAAATTTCGGAAGAAGATGCATTCAAATGGCTATTTTGAGGAGAGGGTTCATTTAAATTCAAATTATCAAAACCAAGATCATCATCAAAATCATTTTTCTTTAAATCGAAAATTTCATTAAAAACTACATGAATAGACTCTTCAATTACTAAAGTTCTTTTATTAAAAACCCGAAAAGCTTTAGAAACGGAAGAGTAACCAAGAAAGATGCCTTCATCGGATTTAGCATCAAATTTTCCTAAAGCATCCCTTTCATTTAAAATAAAGCATTTACAACCAAAAACTTTAAAATAGGAGATGTTTGGTTTTTTGTTATTCCATAATTCATAGGGAGTTTTGGATAAGGATGGTCTTATTAGGACTCTATTCATGATGTAGCAAGCCGTATTTACAACTTCGGCCCAAAAGTACTTAGGTAAACTTTGTTCATTCAACATAGTTCTTGTCATTTCTTGTAGGTTTCTATTTTTCCTTTCAACTACTCCATTTTGTTGAGGATTTCTTGGAGTTGAGAAGTTGTGATTGTACCCATTACTTTCGCAAAAATTTTGAAATTCACGGTTTTGGAATTCACCACCGTGATCACTCCGAATTGATGAAATCATGAAGCCTTTTTCGTTTTGAGTGAGTTTACAAAATTTAGAGAAACACTTGAAGCAATCACTTTTGTGAGCTAAGAAATAGGTCCAAGTATATCTAGAGTAGTCATCCACAATCACAAAAGCATATTTGCTTCCACCTAGACTTGTTGTATCAATTGGTCCAAATAAGTCCAAATGGATCAATTGTAATGGTCTAGTAGTGCTAATTTGATTTTTTGGTTTGAAGCTTGTTTTTATTTGTTTGCCTAGTTGACATGCATCGCATACTTTGTCCTTAATAAACTTTAAATTTGGAATTCCTCGTACTAATTCTTGAGATGAGATCTTAGATATTGTTTTCATGCTTGCATGGCCTAATCTCCTATGCCAAAGCCAAGCATCATCATTTACGACGGAGAAGCACATTTCATTACTTAGTTCATCAAGATTGATGGTATAGACATTATTTTGTTTTAAAGCAATCATAGTCATGTTATGATTTGGTTTTTCAATAATGCACATATTTGATTCAAATCTAACGATGTAACCTTTATCGCATAGTTGACTAATACTCAAGAGATTATGTTTCAATCCATCAACTAGTAAGACATCATCAATGGAAAAATTAAATTTGTTACCAATAGTTCCCTTGCCAATGATTTTGCCCTTGTTGTTGTCTCCGAAGGTAACGTACCCTTCTTCTTTGCTAGTGAGCATAGAGAAATGAGATGGATCTCCAGTCATATGTCTTGAGCATCCACTATCGAGATACCATCTCTTGCTCCTAGCTTGTGGGTTTGTCTACAAAAGAGGATGATTTTTAGGTACCCATTTGATTTTGGGTGCCTCAAAAATTGACCCACTAACTTTGTTATTTATGATTGAATTCTTTATAGTTCCTTTAGGAACCCATATTAATTTTTGTGAACTAATCTTCCTAAATGGGCATTTGTAGGCAATATGTCCGGATTTGCAACAAAAGTTGCATTTCATATAAGAGGAAACATGTAATGTAGGTCCTTTTATGAAAGTGGTAGGATTTTGATGCAATCCTTTTACAAATCCAATTCCATTTCTATTTGCGATGTGACCCTTGTGTGCAAGGATCATATCTAATCCTTTGCTACCAACCTTAAACTTGTTTAAGGTTTCCTTAAGAAGCAAATTTTCATTTTTTATTGCTTCTAAGTGCTCACACTTAGAGCATGGAGGAGTTTGAATATTATCAAACTTATCTTGTAGCAAAGCATGCTCTTTCTTTAAGATACTTAACTTCTTGCTAACAGTTCTACATTCATCAAATAATTCATGAAAAGCGATAGAGAGTTCTTCAAAAGATAAATCTTCATTAAGTAAATCACATACCTCTTCTCCTAAAGCCATTAGCGCGTAATGAGCAACTTGCTCGGTGTTGGACTCCTCTTCTTCGGATGTGCTTGAATCATCCCACGTTGCCTTGAACGCCTTCTTCTTTGATGTCCTCTTTTTGGCTTGAGGACAATCGTTCTTGTAGTGTCCCGGTTTTTTGCATTCATAGCAAATCACTTGGTCCTTCTTTTGTTCAAATTTATTTTTTGTATTATTTTTAAATCTGTTCTTTCTTAAATATTTTTTAAACTTTTGAGTCAAAAGTGCAATGTCATTGTCACTGTCCTCATCACTTGATGTTCCTTTCAAGTGGTCTTCTTGTGATTTGAGTGCCATATCCTTCCTGTTCTTTGGAAGGGGGTTCTCGAGCTCGTCATGAGCTTGACATGTCATTTCGTAGGTCATTAGAGACCCAATGAGTTCTTCAAGAGGGAATGCTTTAAGGTCTTTGGCCTCTTGAATGGCCGTAACTTTTGGATCCCAACTTTTAGGGAGGGATCTTAAGATTTTAGTTACTAGTTCAAAGTTAGTAAAATCTTTACCAAGAGCTTTGAGTCCATTGATGACATCCGTAAACCGGGTGTACATGTCTCCAATGGACTCACTTGGTTTCATTCGGAAAAGTTCGTAAGAGTGCACAAGGATGTTGATTTTGGACTCTTTCACTCGGCTAGTGCCTTCATGAGTGACCTCAAGAGTTCTCCAAATATCAAAAGCCGAATCACACATTGAAACACGATTAAATTCGTTTTTGTCTAGTGCACAAAACAAGGCATTCATAGCCTTTGCATTTAAAGCAAAAACCTTCTTCTCCGATTCATTCCATTCGCTCATCGGAAGAGAAGATTTTTGAAATCCATTCTCGACAATAGACCAAAGCTCAAAGTCCATAGAAATGAGGAAGATTCTCATGCGAGTCTTCCAATATGTGTAATCCGACCCATTAAACAAAGGTGGTCGTGCAATAGAATGGCCCTCTTGCATGCCGGAGTAAGTCATCTCTCTTGGGTATTAAACCAAATATGAGAGATAACCTTGCTCTGATACCACTTGTTAGGATCGGAGCGGCACTAAGAGGGGGGGTGAATTAGTGCAGCGGATTAAAACTTCGATTTTAATCAAAATCTTTCGTACGTTAAGAACGAAACTTGAGAAATTTAACTTGAAGGCGTGTTCTTAAAGTTGCGCAGCAAGAGCAATAAGGAACTAAAGCAGTAAGAAGATTTGCAGTAATGTAAATGACAATAATAAAAAGCAAACCAGAGATTACGCCGATTTTTAGAGTGGTTCGGTCAAATGACCTACTCCACTTGCGAGGCCCCTCTTCGATGAGGCTCCCACCTTCCACTAGCAAGTCTCTTGAAATGGAAGGGTAAACACCCCTCTTACAACCTTTTACAAGCAGCTCAACCTCTTACAAATTTTCAATAAGAAAGAAGGAGGAGAACTCTCTAGCAAATTGAAAACAAGACTTGCTAAGACTTTCTAAGACTTTTCTCTCAATCAAAATGCTTCTCAAAAGTTGTAACCTCAGCTGAGATTTGAGGGGTATTTATAGGCCTCAAGAGGATTCAAATTTTGGGCTCCAAAATTTGAATTCTCTTAGGGTTCCCGGTGCTGGCGGTTCCACCGCCCAGCCAGGCGGTGCCACCGCCCAGCGCTCGGGTGCTGGACGGTGCAACCGCCCAGCCAAGGAGGTGTCACCGCCCAGCACTCGGGTGCTGGGCGGTGCCACCGCCCAGCCAGGCGGTTCCACCGCCTGGCTTTCCGATTCATTGGTTTGGCTTATTTTTCGCCCAAACCAAATTTGACTTTGGGCCCAGTTGGCCCCTAACCAGGATATAGGATTATCTCTTAATCCTAATCCTAATTACAGGTGAACTACATAAAAAAACATCCTAAGCAAGTTTTTTAACCGCGAACGTCGAGTCTTGTTCCGGCGAGCTTTCCGACGAACTTCTTCCGACGGACTCCCTACAAGCTCCCAATCTTTGTGATGACTTTAACGAGTAGCCGAGCCTTCTTGGTGATCTCCGCGAGCCTCCGACGATTTCTTCGGCGAACTTCCGACACGTTCCCGATTTCTTCTCGGACGGTTCCGGCAGCATCTCCGATGATTCTTCGGTCTCTTAAACGTCCATCGAGCTCCACTCCGGTATCCTTGCTTTATGTTTTCTGGTTATCGTAGTTAATCCTGCACACTTAACTCAATAATATGGATTAGATCAAATAACCCATCAATTGATTTTATCATCAAAATCCGAGATTCAACAATCTCCTCGGGTTATGATCTCTCTGATAAGGTGGAACCTTCTTAGTATATGCTTAGATTTCTGATGAGACCTAGGTTCCTTCGCTTGAGCAATTGCCCCGTTGTTATCACAATATAAGGAGATCGGCTCCTCGCTACCCGGCACGACTCCCAAATCTGTGATGAACTTCTTCACCCAAACTCCCTCCTTTGTTGCATTTGATGTAGCAATATACTCCGCCTCTGTGATCGAGTCAGCAATAGTATCTTGCTTGGAACTCTTCCAGCACACTGCTCCTCCATTCAAAATGTACACGTACCCTGAATTTGACTTGCTATCATCAACATCAGACTGAAAACTTGAGTCTGTGTAGCCTTCAACCTTAAGGCTACTACCTCCATATACTAGTAAAAGATCATTAGTTCTTCTCAAGTACTTAAGGATACACGTTACTACTTTCTAGTGCTCCAAGCTTGGATCCGCTTGATACCTGTCTCATGACACTCAAAGCATGTGCTATATCAGGCCTAGTACATAGCATGGTATACATGATAGACCCTATTGCTGAGGCATAAGGTATCATATCCATGTTCGCCCTTTCTTCTGGAGTATTTGAGGACATACTCGTAGAAAGCAATATCCCATGTCTTATCGGTATGAGACCTCTCTTGGAATTTTCCATGCCAAACCTTTTGACAATGGTTTCTATGTACCTGGATTGGGACAAGCCAAGCATCCTCTTGGATTTATCTCTATAGATTCTGATCCCCAAGATATAGGATGCTTCCCCAGAGTCTTTCATGGAGAAGTGTCTAGATAACCAAGCCTTTACTGTGGATAGCATTCCTACGTCATTCCCAATTTTCAAGATGTCATCCACATATAATACCAAAAAGGTGATAGCGCTCCTACTTACCTTCCTATACACACAAGGCTCATCTTCGTTCTTAACGAAGTAATAAGATATGTTTGCCTTATCAAATCTTATGTTCCAACTTCGGGAAGCTTGCTTTAGTCCATAAATGGATCTAAGCAACCTACACACCTTATCTGGGCAGTTCTTGGACACGAATCCCTTAGGTTGTATCATATACACCTCCTCCTCGAGGTTTCCATTGAGGAATGCGGTTTTCACATCCATCTGCCAGATCTCATAATCATAGTGTGCTGCAATAGCCAAGAGAATTCTGATGGATTTTAGCATTGCTACAGGTGAGAAGGTTTCATCTTAGTTAACACCTTGCCTTTGACGATACCCCTTAGCCACTAGCCTTACTTTATAGGTCTCTATCTTTCCATCTACTCCAATTTTTTTTTCTTAAAGATCCACTTGCAACCGATGGGTACAATACCTTCGGGCGCATCAACTAGGTTCTAAACCTTGTTAGAGTACATAGAATCCATCTCAGAATTTATGGCTTCTTGCCACTTCCCGGAGTCCATACTCATAATAGTCTCCTTGTAGGTCTGAGGATCAATATCCTCAATATCTTCTCTTCTAATATGTCTCACATATCTCTCAGGAGGATGGGATACTCTATCAGACATACGTAAAGTTGAAACTTGTGTATTAGGTACCTGAACATACTCGAGCTGTAGAGTGGTGCTTGAGCTTGGTTCTCCAACCTCGCTCAACTCTATCATTCTCCCACTATCTCCGCCAAGAATGTGTTCCTTCTCAAGGAACACTACTCTCTTAGCTACAAAGACCTTTTGGTCCTCGAGATAATAGAAATAATACCCACAAGTTTCCTTGGGGTATCCTACAAATTTGCATCGCTCTGTCCTTGATTATAACTTATCAGGGTTGTGTCTTTTAACGTGGGCAGGGCAGCCCCAAATCTTAACAACCCTAAGATCAGGCTTCTTCCATTTCCATATCTCATATGGTGTAGACACTACCGACTTAGTTGGAACTCTATTCAGAAGGTAAGCTGTGGTTTCTAGGGCATATCCCTAGAATGAGATTGGTAGGTCAACGAAACTCATCATAGATTATACCATACCTAATAGCATACTTTTTCTCCTTTCAAAGACACCATTGAGCTGAGGTGTATAAGGAGGTGTCCATTAGGATAATATCCCATAGTCCTTGAGGAATTAAGTAAACTCTGTACTTAAGTACTCACCTCCTCGATCTGATCGAAGAGTTTTGATACTCTTTCCAGTCTGGTTCTCCACCTCATTCTTATACTATTTGAGTTTCTCAAAGGCCTCGGACTTGTACTTCATTAAGTACACATATCCATATATTGAGAAATCATTAGTAAAGGTAATGAAGTAGGAGTAACCACTAATGGCATGAGTTGACATAGGTCCACATACATCACTATGTATGAGTTCCAACAGCTCAGTGGCTCTCTCTCCAGTTCCACTAAATGGAGAGTTTGTCAGTTTTTCACGAAGGCAAGGCTTGCAAGTTGCATATGACATATAGTCGAATGGACCTAAATATCCATCATTTAGCAACTTTTGAATCCTTCTTTCATGGATGTGACCTAGCCTACAATGCCACAGGTAAGCATTGTTCATCTCATCTCATTTCCTCTTGGACACATTTACATTCATGATATGTACCTAAAGCTTCATCAAGCTTTTGTTTCGCCCTTTCTGCAAGGTACTCTTTGCAGTTCCTTTTCCAGTGCCCATCTTTACTATAGTGGAAGCACTGGCCTTTATCCTTTGCTGGGTCTTTCTTAGCAACCTTTGCTTTACCTGGTCTGCCCTTGCCCTTTCCCTTCTTAAGGGACCTTTCTGCTTTTCTTTTCTTTCTGGTCTCACCAGTATAGAGAACTGGCTTCTCTTTCGTAATAGTACTCTCTACCTCCCTCAATATATTGAGGAGCTCTCCGAGAGTCACCTCAAGCTTGTTCATATCAAAATTCAATATGAACTGTGAAAAGGAATCTGGTAGGGACTGAAGCATAATGTCCACACACAAGTTATTCTCTAGGACCATTCCTAGACCTGTGAGTTTCTCTATCCACTACATGGTTCTGAATCGGTGTCCCCTCAGTCATCCTAGCATGGAAGAGGCTCTTGGATATCTCATATCGCTGAGTCCTTCCTTATTCCTCAAACAATTTATAGACATGTAGGAGAATGGATCTGGTATCCATCTTTTCATGTTGTCTCTCTAACTCAGGAGTCATAGAGTCCAACATATAGCACTGAGCAAGAGTGGAGTCATCAATGTACTTCACGTAGGAAGCAATCTCATCCTCGCTTGCCCCTTCTTTGGGCTTAGGCATCACTGTATCAAGGATATATACGATTTTCTCCACCGTGAGAATAATTCTCAAGTTACAGAGCCAATCCGTATAATTTGGATCAGTGAGGCAGTTGACATCAAGTATGCCACATAAGGGATTTGAAAGTGACATTTTCTGAAAATAAAGATGCAGTAGAAATGAATAACATGCAGATTTTGCAAGAAATAAACTATCAAGATACGAACTTCTATCTTAATATGCTCCCACTATTTTACTAACGAGTCACACGACACCCTCAGCACGTGAAACAGAAGTCTTCGGCAGACTTCTAGTGGGGATCAGGATTCAATCAACGTCTTAGTATAACCTCGAGGGACTCGACCAATCACACTAAGCCTAAAAGGTAGGCAACTCTTGCCGATCACAACTCCTTGTGATTCCCGTCTTGTTTGGCCTCCGAATCACCATGGTCTCGAGGGACTCGGCCAACCATGATGCTCGGTTAAGTCAACACCTTCATTACAAGATGAGTCTGATTTGATGATATACCCTCGAGGGACTCAACCAAGCATACCATGTCCTCAGGTCACCAGTGGCATTTCTATGTCGTAAGCAAGATAGCAAATCGCGATATAGGTGAGTCTCGAGGGACTCGACCAACTCAACCTACACCGGGAATCGATTCCTACTTATAACGATGGAAGGCCACGTGGGTCAATCTAATTGTCTTACGTTTACCGACTTAATATTATCGAGAGAGATGTTTCTATGATTTAGTCTCCTAATATGACATGTCACACATATACAAATTTAATATATATCTCCATCGCATGCAAATATATATACATATATAGTATGTATATAAGCAATCACATCAGATGATCATGGACCATAACCTAATGTGACTAGGCCTGAGCCAGTAGGCCTAATCACTCACATCAAGATATATGTGTGCAACGGTGCATCTCCATGCCCTGTGATCGCCCATCTCGTCCTCGTCGGTTCTGTCGATATCTCGATGCATCTTCATGCATCGCGATTGTCCGGCTCGTGGGTCCCGTAATCGCATCCACGCTCCCGCTGTGCCTCCTCATGTGATTACAACTTAATCATAGGCACGTAGGCCTGACAATAAACGAGAAATATAATGGAGGCTCGCAGACCCCAATAATAATAATCACAAGTACACACATCTCACGGTCCATGATCATCCGTCCACACATCATACACCACATGTATAAATAATCATCGTCATGTAGGACTACTAGATAATGATAAAAATAATAATAAACTAAACCTTTTAATTAATTAGTATTTTATGAAATCAGGGACATATAGGAAATTTTTGAATTCATAGGGGTATTTTTATAATTTGGACAAAAGACAGAAACTAGAATTTCTCAAATTCACAGGGGCAAAACTATCTTTTTTGCCAAAAACCCTAAGGCCCTCATCTCCCCTGCTGTTACCGCCACCGTTGCCATCCTGTCGGCTACGGGCTGTGCGGCGGAGGGCGGGATTGCTGCCCTCGCATGCAGGCGGCACGCCCGCTGGCGGTACTGCCCCTACAGCTGGGCGCCCCCGCCGGCGTTGCTGCCTCCGCGGGTGGGCGCCCCTGTGGGCGGTTCTACCCGCGAGGCAATGCCCACAGGCGGTGTTGCCTCGCCGGGTGGTCGCCCTTGCGAGGTTTTTGCCTGCGGGAGCAACGGCCACTAGCGCCGCTGCCCTGCGGCGCATCACCACGCGAGAGCAACGGCCGTAGGCGCCACTGCCCTTGAGTGCGGGCGCAGTGCCCGCGCAGATCAAAAGCTTCTCCAAAACATAACACACGCAGTTCAAAACCAATCTATCGCACGAACAACCTGGCTCTGATACCACTGTTGGGAAATCTTGGGGGCGACATCGCATGCGCAGCGGAAGAACAAGAAAATAAAAATCCCTGATTCCCAAAGAGATGTTCGTCATCATATGAAGATTGGGGTGCAAAATCCGCGAAACTGAAAAAACTGCGTATAGAATAGATTATGTTACCTACGGAGATTGTATATCCCTGTTTCCTTGTAGATCTTTAGGAGAGGGTGAAGGAGGTCAAGCATCCTCCTCTCTAGCGGTGATCCACACAGCAGGGCTACGACGACGCTCCTCAAAACTCCAAGACTGCTCTAAGGTGGAGAGGGGAAGGAGAATAGGAGAGGCAAGCAAAGGCTCTGGATCTCTCTTATTTATAGAGGTCCCCTGTGAAACCCTAATGGATCCTTCCCTAGTGGGTATTAGATCTGCATCCAATAACCCAAGTCTTTTAGATTAGTGGGTCTCTATCCAATAATCTCTCATAGGCTCTTATTTGATCTCGTCCATGGGATCCAATAATTCAGGGGCTTATTGGATATCCAATAAGACAAGGGCTCCATCGGATATCTCATATCCGAACCTCTACTCATTGCAATGCCTACCTTATGTGTGTGACCCTTTAGGCCCAATATCGAGCTGGCTGTGAGTCATAACTATTAGGACTCCTTCTAACTCAGTGAATTATTATTTCTATAATAATTCACTCGACTCATCGACTACGGACGTATTAGGCCACTACGTCATAGTCCCTAGACGATATAGGGGAATTCAATCCATTGGACCTATCTATCCTCAGTTACCATGTACCTATAATCCCTCATCTATCTAATATCCCAGAGACTATATATCGAGCATGGTGCTGTCAGACCCATACAGTTTCTACTCGAGTCTCGCTCTAATCGGATTGTCCCGGAGAACTCTTTCTCTCTCAACCCGAAAGACCTTAGCCAAAGATTCGTCTAAGCAAGAACATATGGGATATTCCTCTCATGATGCCGAGAGTAGATGATCCTCTATCGACACTCAATAGCCCTCGTAAGGTCAACTACCACTCCCAATAACCAACTGTACTAGATTTAGGACAACTAAACCTATAAGTCTGATATCAAAGAGTGGAGCACTCATACAGGACATCCTTGGTGTCTCAAGTCTAAAGACCAAATATACCACCAGGACTACGGAATCGTTGTTTGACAATAAGGTATCATCAACCATCTAGCATTCCGTAAGCGGATCAATCAGTGAACTTATTCTCTAATGAGCACTTGTACTGTATCCTTAATGTCCCTACACGAGCAACTATGAGACCAGCTACATCCATCATATGGATGGGTATATAGCACACCAGTCTGTTCGGTTATTACAATGTCCCTCTCTAGTAACCTATGATCGGGATTATTTAGGATATATGTTTAAAGGTGAATCGATCTCATTTTCGTGATCTCATCACGATCCGATTCCCATTGCACAAATCAAAGGACATCACAATATATATGTGCATATATGCAATAGTTATAAAGTGATATATACCAAAATATAATAAGCAAAAAGATTCTGTATCAAGTCACACGTGCCATCACTCACGTGATTGGCTTGTTAGGCACCTATGACTAGCACCTTTAAGATATCTAAAAATTCTTTTAATTACTTTGAGATGAGATATCTTAGGGTTCGATTGAAACCTAGTACAAAGTCCTACACTGAACATGATATCTGGTCTAGTTGTAGTGAGGTAAAGCAAACTTCCTATCATACCCCTATAAGTTTTTTGATCGAAGCTTTCTCCACTTTCATCAACTTCTAACTTAATAGAGGTGCTCATAGGAGTGTTAATAGCTTTTGAGCTATCCATATTAAATCTTTTCAGCAGATCTAAAGCATATTTAGTTTGACTAATAAAGATGTCATTGCTTAGTTACTTAATTTGTAAGCCTAAGAAAAAGGTTAATTCTCCCATCAAACTCATTTCAAATTCGAGACTCATGATTTTAGCAAAAAATTCACAAAGAGATTCATTCATAGAACTGAAGATAATATCATCAATATAAATCTAAACAATAAGAAAATTATTTTCAAAATTCTTGATAAACAATGTAGTATCGACCTTGCCTTTTTATGAAATTATTTTCAATAAGAAAAGTACTAAGTCTCTCGTACTAAGCCCTTGGGGCTTGTTTTAAACCATAGATAGCTTTAGTTAATTTAAATACATGATTAGGAAGGCTATTATTTTCAAATCCGGGAGGTTGTTCAACATAAACTTCTTCATAAATAAAGCCATTAAGAAAAGCACTTTTAACATCCATTTAAAATAACTTAAAATTATTATTACTAGCATAGGCAAGGAGCATCCTTATGGCTTCTAATCTAGCCACAGGAGCGAAGGTTTCTTCGTAATCGATACCTTCTTCTTGGTTAAAACCTTTGGCTACTAATCTAGCCTTGTTTCTAACCACGATACCATATTCATCTTGCTTATTTCTAAAGACCCATTTAGTACTAATAACTAAATGGTCATTTAGTCTAGGAACAAGCTTCCACACCCCATTTCTCTGAAATTGATTTAACTCATCTTGTATTGCGATAATCCATGAATCATCTTTCATGGCTTCGTCAATACATTTAGGTTCAATTTGGGAGAGAAAAGCAGCGTTGGCACAAAAAATTTTAAGAGAAGAACGTGTTTGAACCCCCTTAGATGTGTCTCCTAGGATTAGCTCTTTAGGATGAGCATCTACATACTTTCAATCTTTGGGTAAGGATGTTTCAAAAGTAGATGCATCCAAGTTGCTAGTTGGAGAAGGTTTTCATTTAAATTCAAAGAATCAAAATTAACATCATCATCAATATCATTTTTCTTGATTTCGGTAGTCTCATTGAAAACAACATGAATGGATTCTTCTATAATTAAAGTTCTTTTATTGAAGATACAAAAATCTTAAATCGAAGAATAACTAAGAAAAATTCCTTCATCGGATTTAGCATCAAATTTTGCTAAGGCATCTTTTTCGTTCAAGATAAAACACTTACACCCAAAAACTTTAAAATATAAAATATTAGGTTTTTTATTATTCCACAACTCATAGGGAGTTTTGGTGAGTAAGAGTCTTACTAGAACTCTATTCAAAATATAGCATGTAGTGTTTACGGCTTCGACCCAAAAATATTTGGGTAGGTTATGTTCATTCAACATAGTTCTTGTCATTTCTTGTAAATTTCTATTTTTTCTTTCTACTACTCCATTTTGTCGAGGATTTCTTGGAGTAGAGAAGTTGTGGCTGTATCCATTAGATTCATAAAATTCTTGGAAATCACGGTTTTGAAATTCACCACTGTGATCACTTCGAATTGATGAAATCATAAAACCCTTTTCATTTTGAACAAGTTTACAAAACTTGGTGAAATATCTAAAGCATTCATTTTTGTGTTTTAAGAAATAAGTTCATATGTATCTACTATATTCATCTACAATGACGAAGGCATATTTGCTACCTCCTAGGCTTGATGTAGAGATTGGTCCGAACAAGTCCATATGGATCAATTGTAAGGGCCTAGAGGTGCTTATTTGATTCTTAGATTTGAAACTACCCTTAATTTATTTTTTCCTAATTGACAAGCATCACACATATTATCTTTGATAAACTTGATATGAGGAATTCCTCGTACAAGTTCTTTGGATGATATTTGAGTGATTAGTTTCATGCTAGCATGACCTAATCTCCTATGCCAAAGCCAAGCATCTTCATTCAAAACCAAGAAATACATTTCATTGCAAAGACCATTGATGTCAATGATGTATATGTTATTCTATTTTAATGCAATAATAGATGTGTTTTTGTGTGGTTTTTCAATGATGCAAGAATTAGATTCGAATTTGATAATATATCCTTTATTACATAATTGACTAATGCTTAAGAGGTTATGTTTTAAACCATCAACAAACAAAACATCTTCAATAAAGAAGTTAGATTTGTTACCTATGGTTCCTTTGCCAATGATTTTACCCTTGTTGTTGTCTCCGAAGGTGACATAACCTTTGTCTATGCTAGTGAGCTTAGAGAATTAAGATGGATCTCTACTCATATGCCTTGAGCATCCACTATCTGTTGAATCTCAGATTTTGATAATAAAATCAATTGATGAGTTAATTGATCTAATCCATATTATTAAAGTTGAGTGTGCAGGATTAACTATGACAGTCTAAAAACATAAAGCAAGGATACCGGAGTCAAGTTCGATGGACGTTTGAGAGTCCAAAGATTCGTCGGAGATGCTATCGAAACCAACCAAGAAAGAACGGAGACTTGTCGGAACTTTCGAAAGTCTGCCGAAGAGAACGTCAGAGGTTCGCAAAGATCACCGAGAAGGCTCGGCTACTCGTTGAATTCGTTACAAGATCGGGAGCCTGTTGGGAGTCCGCCGGAAGAAACCCGAGGGCGTATCGGAAGTCCATCGGAAGAACGCAGGAAAGCTCGCCGAAACAAAGCTTGACGTTGGCCGGTTAAACACTTGCTTAGAATTATGTTTTTAGGTATGTAGTTCACATGTAATTAGGGTTAGGATTAAGGGACAATCCTATACCTTGGTTATGGGCCAACTAGGCCCAAAAGTGACTTGGTTTGGGTCGAACGTAAAGCCCAACCAAAAATTTGTAAGGACGGGCGGTGGCACCGCCAAACTAGGCGGTGGCACCGCCCAGTACCCGAGACCAGGCGGTGGCACAACCACCAACAGGTGGTGGCACCGCTAGTACGCTTGCCTGACAAGACATTGACAGGCGGTGGCACCGCCACCGATAGGCAGTGGCACCACTAGTCTCGGAAACCCAAGAGAATTCAAAATTTGGAGCTCAAATTTTTATCCTCTTAGGGCCTATAAATACCCCTCAATTCTCAACAGAGAATATACTTTTTGCAAAGCAATAGTTTGAGATAAGAGCCTTAGAAAAGTCTTAGCAAGTCTTATTTTTCAAATTGCTTGAGTGTTCACCTCCTCCCATCTTGTTGAAAAGAATTGTAAGAGTGTGAACTACTTGTAAAGGTTGTAAGAGGGGTATTAGTCCTTCCCCTACAAAGAGACTTGCTAGTGGAAGTTGGGAGCCTCTTCGAAGAAGGCTTCACAAGTGGATGTAGGTCATTTTGACCGAACCACTTTAAAACTGTTGTGTTATGTGGTTTGCATCTTACTCTTGCCATTTACATACTGCAAACTTCTTTACTTTATCACTACGCTTCCATACGCTTCTAAGTTATCAAGCTTCAAAATCGATTTTAATCGATATTGGTTTTTATCGTACGGAAGATTTTTCCAAAACCGAAGTTTTAATCCGCTGCACTAATTCACCCTCCCTCTTAGTGCCACTCCGATCCTAACAATTGGTATCAGAGCAAGGCTCACTCTCATATTTGGTTTAATACCCAAGAGAGATGGCTTACTCCAACATGCATGAGGGACATTCTATCACACGTCCACCTATGTTTAATGGGTCGGATTACACGTATTGGAAGACCTGTATGAGGATCTTCCTCATTTCCATGGATTTCGAGCTTTGGACTATTGTCGAAAATGAATTTAAAAAATCTTCTCTTCCGATGAGCGAATGGAATGACTCGGAGAAGAAGGTTTTTGCTTTAAACGCAAAGGCTATGAATGCCTTGTTTTGTGCACTAGACAAAAATGAGTTTAATCGTGTTTCAATTTGTGATTCGGCTTTTGATATTTGGAGAACTCTTGAGGTCACTTATGAAGGTACTAGCCGAGTGAAAGAGTCCAAAATCAACATTCTTGTGCACTCTTATGAACTTTTCCGAATGAAACCAAGTGAGTCCATCGGAGACATGTACACCCATTTCACGGATGTCATCAATGGACTCAAAGCTCTTGGTAAAGATTTTTCTAACTTTGAACTAGTAAGTAAAATCTTAAGATCTCTTCCTAAAAATTGGGATCCAAAAGTTATGGCCATTCAAGGGGCCAAGAACCTCAAAACATTCCCTCTTGAAGAACTTATTGGGTCTCTAATGACCTACAAAATGACGTGTCAAGATCATGACGAACTCGAGAACCCCCTTCCAAAGAACAGGAAGGATATGGCACTCACATCACAAGAAGATCACTTGAAAGGAACATCAAGTGATGAGAACAGTGAAAATGACATTGCACTCTTGACTCAAAATTTTAAAATTTTTTTAAGAAAGAACAAATTTAAAAATAACACCAAAAACAGACTTGAATTTAAAAAGGACCAAGTGATATGCTATGAATGCAAGAAGCTAGGGCATTTCAAAAATGAATGCCCTCAAACCAAGAAGAAGCAACCAAAGAAGAAAAAAGCTCTAAAGGCAACTTGAGACGATTCAAGTGATTTCGTAAGTGAAGAAGCTAGCAACAAAGAGGAGGCAAACTTTGCGCTAACGGCCTTAGGAGAAGAGGTATGTGATTTAATTAATGAAGATTTATCTTTTAAAGAACTCTCTATCACTTTTCATGAATTATTTAATTAATGTAGAACTGTTAGTAAGAAGTTAAGTATCTTAAAGAAAGAGCATGTTTTACTACAAAATAAGTTTGATAGTCTTCAAACTCCTCCATGCTCTAAATGTGAGCATTTAGAAGCAATAAAAAATAAAAATTTACTTCTTAAAGAAACCTTAAACAAGTTTAAGGTTGGTAGCAAAGGATTAGATATGATCCTTGCAAACAAGGGTCATGTCGCAAATATAAGTGGAATTGGATTTGTAAAAGGATCACATCAAAATCCTACCACTTTTGAAAGGACCTACATTACATGTTTCATCTTATATGAAATGCAACTTTTGTTGCAAATCCGGACATAATGCCTACAAATGTCCATTTAGGAAAATTGGTCCACAAAAATTAATATGGGTTCTTAAAGGAACTATACATAATTCAATAATGAATAACAAAACTAGTGGATCAATTTTTGAGGCACCCAAATTTAAATGGGTACCTAAAAATAATCCTCTTTTGTAGACAAACACACAAGCTAGGAGCAAGAGATGGTATCTCGATAGTGGATGCTCAAAACATGTGACTGAAGATCCATCTCATTTCTCTATGCTCACTAGCAAAGAAGAAGGGTACGTCACCTTCGGAGATAACAACAAAGGCAAAATCATTAGCAAGGGAACTATAGGTAACAAATTAAGTTTTTCTATTAATGATGTTCTACTAGTTGATGGATTGAAACATAATCTCTTGAGTATTAGTCAATTATGCGATAAAGGTTATATCGTTAGATTCGAATCAAATATGTGTATTATCGAAAAATCAAACACTAACATGACTATGATTGCATTAAAATAAAATAATATCTACACTATCAACCTTGATGAACTAAGTAATGAAATGTGCTTATCTGCTCTAAATGATGATGCTTGGCTTTGGCATAGGAGATTAGGCCATGCAAGCATGAAACTAATATCTAAGATCTCATTTAAAGAATTAGTACGAGGGATTCCAAATATGAAGTTTACTAAGGACAAAGTATGTGATGCATGTCAACTAGAAATAAAAACTAGTTTCAAATCAAAAAATCAAATTAGCACCACTAGACCACTACAATTGATCCATTTGGACTTATTTGGACCAATTGACACAACAAGTATAGGAGGAAGCAAATATGCTTTTGTAATTATGGATGACTATACTAGGTACACTTGGACCTATTTCTTAGTTCACAAAAGTGATTGTTTCAAGTGCTTCTCAAAATTTTGTAAACTCACTCAAAACGAAAAGGGCTTTATGATTTCATCAATTCGGAGTGATCACGGTGGCGAATTTCAAAACCGTGATTTCCAAAGTCTTTGTGAAGTTAATGGATACAATCACAACTTCTCCACTCCAAGAAATCCTCAACAAAATGGAGTAGTTGAAAGAAAAAATAGAAACCTACAAGAAATGACAAGAACTATGTTAAATGAACATAGTCTACCCAAGTATTTTTGGGCCGAAGCCGTGAATACGACTTGCTACATCATGAATAGGGTTCTAATAAGATCGTCTTCATTAAAAACTCCCTATGAATTATGGAATAACAAAAAACCAAATGTTTTTTATTTTAAAGTTTTCGATTGCAAATGCTTTATTTTGAATTAAAGGATGCCTTAGGAAAATTTGATGCTAAATCCGATGAAGGCATCTTTCTTGGTTACTCTTCTGTTTCTAAGGTTTTTCGTATTTTTAACAAAAGAACCTTAGTTATAGAAGAGTCTATTCATGTAGTTTTTAATGAAATCTCTGATTTA
The DNA here is from genome assembly GCF_036884655.1 of Musa acuminata AAA Group. Classification (NCBI taxonomy): domain Eukaryota; kingdom Viridiplantae; phylum Streptophyta; class Magnoliopsida; order Zingiberales; family Musaceae; genus Musa; species Musa acuminata. Next base: position 40,222,734 of record NC_088327.1, read on the forward strand.
AAGAAAAATGATTTTGATGATTATCTTGGTTTTGATAATTTGAATTTAAATGAACCCCCTCCTCAAAATAGCAACTTGGATGCTTCTTCTTCCGAAATTTCCTTACCCAAGGAATGAAAGTATATGGATGCTCATCCAAAGGAGCTAATTATAGGAGATACATCAAAAGGGGTTCAAACTCGCTCTTCTTTCAAGAATTTTTGTACCAACGCCGCCTTCCTTTCTCAAATCGAACCAAAATGCATTGACGATGTCTTAAAAGATGATTTTTGGGTCATAGCAATGCAAGAAGAATTGAACTAATTTGAGAGGAATGAGGTATGGAAGCTTGTTCCTAGACCTAGTGACCATTTAGTCATTGGTACTAAATGGGTCTTTAGAAACAAGCAAGACGAATGCGGTATCATGGTTAGAAACAAGGCTAGATTAGTGGCCAAAGGTTTCAACCAAGAAGAAGGTATCGACTACGAAGAAACCTTCGCTCCTATGGCAAGATTAAAAGCCATTAGGATGCTCCTTACCTATGCTAGTAGTAATAATTTTAAACTATTTCAAATGGATGTCAAAAGTGCTTTCTTGAATGGTTTTATTTCCGAAGAAGTATATGTTGAATAACCTCCCGGATTTGAAAACTCTCTTCTTCCTAATCATGTATTCAAATTGACTAGGGCTCTCTATAGCTTGAAACAAGCTCCTAGAGCTTGGTATGAAAGGCTTAGTTCCTTTCTTATTTTAAATAATTTTACCAAAGGCAAGGTTGATACTACATTGTTTATCAAACACTTTGAAAATAATTTTCTTATTGTATAAATTTATGTTGACGATATTATTTTTTGCTCTTCGGATGAATCACTATGTGAATCATTTGCCAAATGCATAAGTCACGAATTTGAAATGAGTTTAATGGGTGAATTAACTTTCTTTTTGGGATTACAAATCAAACAACTCAGTGATGGTATATTTCTTAACCAATCCAAATATACATTAGAATTGTTAAAATGATTTAACATGAGTAATTCAAAAGCGATAAACATCCCTATGAGTACTTCGACTAAGTTAGATATGGATGAAAATAGTGAAAATTTCAATCAAAAAACATATAGGGGAATGATAGGTAGTCTACTCTACCTCACCGCAACTAGACCGGACATCATGTTTAGTGTAGGACTCTGTGCTAGATTTCAATCTAATCCTAAATTATCTCACCTTAAGAGTGTTAAAAGAATATTTAGATATCTTAAAGGAACTTCAAATTTAGGATTGTGGTATCCAAAGTCTGATAAATTCGATTTAATAGCTTATGCAGATGTCGATTTTGGCAGATGCAGGATAGATAGAAAAAGTACATCCGGAACATGCCAATTTTTAAGACATGCACTTGTTTCTTGGACTTCCAAGAAACAAAATTCAGTTGCACTATCTACGGCGGAAGCCGAATACATTGCTGCAAGTGCATGATGTGCACAATTTGTCTGGATGAAAAATACATTAGAAGACTATGGAATTCACTTGAAAAACATTTCCATAAAATGTGATAATACAAGTGTCATATGTCTTACCAAAAATCCGATTCAGCACTCTAGAACTAAGCATATAGATATTAGGCATCATTTCATACGCGATCATATCCTTAACAATAATGTCGTTCTAGAATTTATTGACACAAAGCATCAATTAGCAGACATTTTTACAAAAGCCTTAAATGAAGACCAATTTGAATTCATTAGAAGGGAACTAGGTATGTTAAATTGTCCCTGAAAATAAGCTTGTTTGAATGTATTTTTCGAATAATGTCTCATTCTTGTTCCGTTCTTTTATGGAGTTGATTTCATCCTTCTCTTTAGATTCCAAATGATATATTACAGTAATATCTTAACCTATCTTGAGTCAAACACCTCTAAAAATCAAGAAGAGGGAAGAAAGAATTCTTTCTTCTCTTCCGCGGCAAGCCAACGGTGGCACTGCCAAAATCGACGGTAGCATCGCTTGAGTGCTTGGGCACCAGGCAGTGGCACCGCTTGTTTTGGCGGTGGCACCGCCCGAGAGCCCCTTTATAACCCGAGGGGTTAGGGCCGACGGTGACACCACCCCCAACTCGTGAGAAATGGTCTCAAACTCTCCCACAACCTCTCTAAATCTTCATTCCAGCATTAGAAGCCTTGGAGAGGGATTCTTGTTAGTCCAAGCTCTCCATCTTCCAAGAGATTCTCAATAAGATAATGGCTCCTAAAAGATCAAAAGGGAAAAGGGTTGAAGGAGATTCATATGACCAAGACCTTTTTAGATCTAAAGAAGTAGCTCTTAGGTTTCCAAACTTTGAAACAAGATGTATTCATAAGGGTAAACACGTTGTTCTCAATGAACTAGGAAACCTAGAACCCATTAGGTGGTTTGCACATCTAGATGCCCTACCTCTGCTACAAATAAATGAACCAATCTATCCTAGGTTAGTTAGGCTATTTTATGCAAACTTATATGTGGATAATGATAGCCTAAGTACTTACTTACTAGGGACACAAATTAGAATTTTTGATAGTACTATTTGTCAACTAATTGGAATCATTGAAAAAGATAGGGGCTGTTATTTTAGAGGTAAATGAGATGTCAATACAATCGGAGCAACTTACTTCGAAGCCGTCGAAACTATTTTTGCAAATCCTGACCTCGGCATAATACCCAAGAGTTGTGAGCACCTACTGCCCTTTAACTCTAAAATCCTTCATCATATCATAACTAGCATACTATTCCCTAAACAATTTCATCTTGATTAAATGAGTCAAATAGAAATAAGCACCATGTATTGGATTATGATCGATCAATATAACTGTTTTGGATACTCAATCCGGCAACACATGCAAGATATTATAGTTAAAGACACTATGTTGCCATATGGAGGGTTAATCACTCGATTCCTACTGGCCCATGACATTTGTATCCCACCCGATGAAGAAACAATTCAAAGTAATCGGTATAACATTATCAATAGAAATTTGCTGAAAAGACTTAGGTGCACATTTAGCAACGGTATATGGGTTAGGCAACCTAGAAGGACTGATCCAATTCCCCCACTAGTAGAACACCCTGAAACACTAATTCTTAGGGGAAATGAATCTCCTCCTCTTAGTCCCTTTGGCGCAGCACCTTTGGCTCCTGTTTCATCCTCCGAAGAACTCATTATGGCATAATTGAATCAAATCAAATCGCAGCAAGAACAAATTCAAATCCAGCAAATTGAAATTTTGAAGGAACTACGACAAATGAATCAAAAAATAGATGTCATATATCAGCACCGTGGCTTACCTCCTAAGGATTAATCGATGTAGTGCTTGCCTCCTAAGGATTAATCGATGTAGTTTCTTATTCTGTTCTGATTACTCTTAATGTGAAGTTAGAAGTCTATCATCTTCTTTTGAACAAAAATTGAACCTTTGTTTAAGATGTATTGTTAAATTCTGGATGTTTGCTGATTTGGTTTTGAATCTGGATAAATATTTCTTGTGAGATTAATTTTGAATTATGAATTTCATATGATTAATCTTTATGCTGACTTCTTTTGATTTTATGATCACAAACTGTGTGTTTCAAGTCTCATCTCCTTATTTTTTGTTAATGACAAAGGGGGAGAAGAGATGACTTATATGACTTATGTGCATCGATAGCATGACTTATATGAATTGCAAAAGCTTGCCTTATATGTCTTGCTTGTCTTATATGTCTATATCACAAGATTGGTTGATCATATGAAATCACTCCTCACATTTATATCATGAAATAAATATTGAAAATCTTTATCATATTTTTTATCTCTCGTCAAAGTGAAAATTATCTATTATCATTTGACTTGAAAATGATTTTCAATAACTGAAAATTATGAGAAATACGAAGATTCATATTTGCTCATGTTTAATAAGACAACGATAAGTTCAACGTTAGAACTTATCGATTTATGCTTGAATTCAAAGGGATGGAATTCAAGTGGTTTTATCTTCTCACAATATGACATATAGATAGGGGGAGTTATGTTTAACTCCGTCATCAATTGATTGTCATCATCAAAAATGGGGAGATTGTTGAATCTCATATTTTGATAATAAAATCAATTGATGGGTTAATTGATCTAATCCATATTATTGAAGTTGAGTGTGCAGGTTTAACTACGACAGCCTAAAAACATAAAGCAAGGATACCAGAGTCAAGTTCGATGGACGTTTGAGCGTCCGAAGATTCGTCGGAGATGCTGTCGGAACCAACCAAGAAAGAACGGAGACTTGTCGGAACTTTTGAAAATCTGCCAAAGAGAACGTTGGAGGTTCGCAGAGATCACCAAGAAGGCTCAGCTACTCGTTGAATTCATTACAAGATCGGGAGCCTGTTGGGAGTCCGCCGAAAGAAACCCGAGGGCGTATCGGAAGTCCACCGGAAGAACGCAGGAAAGCTCGCCGAAACAAAGCTTGACGTTGGCCGGTTAAACACTTACTTAGAATTATGTGTTTAGGTATGTAGTTCATATGTAATTAGGGTTAGGATTAAGGGACAATCCTATACCTTGGTTAGGAGCCAACTTGGCCCAAAAGTGACTTGGTTTGGGTCGGACATAAAGCCCAACCAGAAATTTGTAAGGACGGGGGGTGGAATCGCTGGACTGGGCAATGGCACCACCAAACTAGGCGGTGGCACCACCCAGCACCCAAGATCAGGCGGTGGCACAGCCACCAACAGGTGGTGGCACCGCTAGTACGCCTGCCTGACAAGACATTGACAGGCGGTGGCACCGCTAGTCTTGGAAACCCAAGAGAATTCAAAATTTGGAGCCCAAATTGTTATCCTCTTGGGGCCTATAAATACCCCTCAATTCTCAGCAGAGAATATACCTTTTGCAAAGCAATAATTTGAGATAAGAGCCTTAGAAAAGTCTTAGCAAGTCTTGTTTTTCAAATTGCTTGAGTGTTCACCTCCTCCCATCTTGTTGAAAAGAATTGTAAGAGTGTGAACCATTTGTAAAGGTTGTAAGAGGGGTATTAGTCCTTCCCCTACATAGAGATTTGCTAGTGGAAGTTGGGAGCCTCTTCGAAGAAGGCTTCGCAAGTGGATGTAGGTCATTTTGATCAAACCACTTTAAAACTGTTGTGTTATCTGGTTTGTATTTTACTCTTGCCATTTACATACTGCAAACTTCTTTACTTAGTCACTATGCTTCCATACGCTTCTGAGTTATCAAGCTTCAAAATCGGTTTTAATCAATATTGGTTTGTATCGTACGGAAGATTTTTCTAAAACCGAAGTTTTAATCTGCTGCACTAATTCACCCCCCCCCCCCCCCCCCCCCTCTTATTACCGCTCCGATCCTAACACTATCAAGGTACCATCTCTTGCTCCTAGCTTGTGATGGTATATATCTCTACAAGAAAGGAAAATTTTTAGGTACCCATTTACTTTTGAGTGCCTCAAAAACTGATCTACATTGTTTATTATGTTGCATAGAGTTTATTATGGTTCCTTTAGGAACCCAAATCAGTTTGTTCGGGCTAATTTTCTTGAATGGACAATGATACGTTTTATGTCTATATTTGTAACAAAAGTTGCATTTGCTTTGGTGTCAAACATGTAAGATAAGGCATTTTATAAAGATGGTTGGATTTTGGTGAGGACTTCTCACAAATCCGATTCCACTTCTTTTGGGAACATGACCCTTATTTATAAGGATCATATTCAAAGACTTGTTACCAACCTCAAATTTCTTCGCGAAAGATGGTAGGTACCTGTCGAAGCGATCACGGCTAGAATCTCAGCATTCTCGGAGGAGGAGGTGTCAGCTGTGGCTGTGTACAAGAACGGTTGGTAGGACAAAGCCATGATGAGCGAAGACCCCAAGAGAATAACCAGGAACTTGCACACACCATCACGGAAGCCAATGCATGGCTCTGCTTCAGGCTCGACTTCCTTTCCCATGGCTGGCTGTAGCGTTATGTTTCAAGGACAGAGGAAGAGAGCAGGGATACTTAGCTGAGGGCTGGTTGGCTGGCATATATCAAAAGGAAGAGGGAAGGAAAAGGGAGCAAGAAACAGGGGAGGATCTACCTCTGTTATTTTGGTTGTAGATTTAACGTGAACAACTATACAAAAATCTGCATGCGCAAAGCGTGAGCAATTTGCGTTCTATTTCTTACAGTTTTCCCAGCGAAGCAAAATGTCTCAGAAACTGGGCCTGCCACCGACTGAAGTTGCATTCGGCTGGAATGCTGGGCCTTACAGTTCGCCCAGCGAGGCTATTACTTTCATGGCTGTAATGCTGTGTTCTGAGTGCAGAGGAAGGGAACAAAGGATTGATTGGCTGGCACATAAATATAAAAGGTAAGATGGAAGGGAAGAAACCAAGAAAAGGGAGTATGGAAGAGTAGAAGAAGGAGGAGGATCTCTCTCTCTCTCTGTCTTTCTTTGTTGTTGTTTTCGTCGTGTGTTAAACGTTAACAGATAAACAAAAATCTGCATGCGTAAAGCGTGAGGGCAAAATGCATAAGAAACGGAGCCTGCAGCTGGAGGTGGTGAGATGACTGAAGTTACAGACGCCATGGTTAAGCAGATGCAAAGGTAAGATGTTGGTGAGAGGAACTTTAGCTTCATATGTAGTAAGTTCCCTTTGATTGAATGAGAAATCACTTCGGTAGATTAGCATGGTCCAGAATCTCACATGATCATCACCCCCAGCAGTACCAGTCTCCTATATACACTGAAAGAAATGAGAGCCTTCCCCTAGCAAGAGACATCATGCCTTGAAAGAAAATAATGCCATGTGCAAACAAGCAGTGAGACATGAGAGTTTATTTATTCACATATGAGAACAAGGGCAAGCTAGATTCAATTCAACTAATAATGGCGTCTGGAACAAGGGCAAGCTAGAGACATCTCCTTCTTGTATCATTCAGTTTTTCACTAAAAAAAGGTAATGAATTTTTCTTCTTGACTCAAAATAGCATCAATACTCACATTAGAGGCATCATATTTAATCTTAAATATCTTATCAAAATTAGGTAGAACTAAGATAGGAGCTTCGATCACCTTTTTTTTTTTTTTTTTGAACAGTTCAAAAGCATCATCAACCTCATTAGTCTACATGAATTTATCACCTTTCAGATATTCGACAATTGAGGCAATAATAAAGCTAAAACCGAATCTTTTATAAAAAGAAGTTAAACTATGGAAACTCCGCACATCATGCAATGAAGCAGGTGTTGGCCAATTAAGAATTGCTTCTACCTTACTTTGATCTATCATGATTCCATATTTTAAACCAACATACCCTAAAAATACAATACTATGAGTAAAAAAATCATAGTTCTTTATATTAGCATAAAACTTTTACTATCTCAAAATAACAAAGATTTCTTTAAGATAATTTATATACTCGTCACTCTTGTTGTACACCAATATGTCATCAAAATAAACCACAACAAAAGAACTAATATATGACTTAAATATGTGATTCATAAACCTCATGAAAGTACTAGGAGCATTATATAGGTCAAATGACATAACCAACCATTCATACAAGTCATCCCTAGTTTTAAATGTTATTTTCTATTCATCTTCGGGCCTCATTCTAATTTGGTGATGGTCACTCTTCAAATCAATTTTAAAGACAATAAAAGCACCACACAATTGATCAAGTAACTCATCTAACCTTAAAATAGGAAAACAATAGTCAATTATGATTTTGTTAATAGTATGGTTGTTCACATATTCTTCAAGAATCATCCTTCTTAGGCACCAACAATGCTGGAACCACACAAAGACTTATGCTCTTCCGAATTAGCCCATTTTCTATCAACTCATTTATTTGTCTTTGAAGTTCTTCATGCTCCTTGGGACTCATTCTATAGGCTACCTTGTTAGGTAGGACAGCCCCTAGAACAAGATCAATGTGATGCTAGATATCTCTCAAAGGTGGAAGGCTATGTGAAATTTCTTCTAGTACAACATCTTAAAACTCCTCCAGGATTAGTTTCACGATTACTGGTGGCTCTTTATGTTGTTCATTCTTCTTTACTACTACTAGAGCCAAAACATTACCACCCCTTTCTAGTACACCGTTGCATTCACCATAAAACAAAAAAGCACTAACTTCATTCTTTAGTGTACTGATTTCAGAAGGTTGTAATAGAGGTAAATAATCTTCTTTTCATTCAACTTAAAAGAATAAGTATGTTTATAGCCATTATATAACACCCTCCTATCATAATACCAAGGTCTATCCAACAACAAATAACAAGTATCCATAGGAGTAACATCACACCATATTTCATCTTTATAATACTTGTCAATAGAAAATAAAACTAAACATCTTTTAGTTATCTTAATGTCATTTTCTTTTTGCAACCAATATAATTGGTAAGGATGTGGATGATGGATTATGTCCAACTTTAGCTTTTGCACTATCTCCAAAGATACTACGTTCTCAAAACTACCACTATCGATGATCACCAGGCACACCACGTTCTTAAAACTTTTTCTCACCCAACTTTCATCCTCAACCACATAGGACACATTTAAATTACGTTGTAATACAATACATAATCCATAATCAACATAATTTACCTTTTCCTCCTCATCATTATATTTTGGTTCGTCATTGGGATCATCTCCTTTTCTATCACTATAATTTTCAACAAAAGTAACAATCCTTCTATTTAGACAATATAAAGTAATATGCTCAAAACCATAACATTTAAAGCATTTTTTACTACCTTGCTTTGGAAAGTAGGCTTGAAATTTTTTCCTTTTGTATAGCCTTCTTTTGACCCGTTCCGAAACTCTTTTCAAACTTATGTTGCTTCTCAACTTTTAAAACGAACTTACTCACATCATTCAAAGACTAATATGGTTGGAGTTAAACTAATTTAGCAATCTCATATTTCAGACCTCCTAAGTATCTTACAATCATTTATTCTTCTAGTTCCATAAGCTCTCCTTTTAACATGAGATTATCGAACTTGGTTATATACTCCTCCACACTAAGATCTTTTTACTTGAAATCATGGATTTTGATAAAGATCTCTTGCTTACAGTTGTCAAGTATTTCCTCTTCAACTATCTTTTCATTTTCTCCCATGTCACGATCTTATTCTTCCCCTCACATTCTTTTTGCATCTTCAGGTTTTCCCACCAAATAGATGCATTCTATCTGAGTTTGAGTGCCACAAGCTTTACTTTACTTTGTTTTGGTGGTTAATGAAAATTGAATATTTTTTTCACTGTATTAAGTCAATCAATGAAGTTATCAATATTAATTTTACGTTCAAACTCTAGAATATCCAGCTTTAGGTTGTATTTGTTATGCCACTTACCTTGCTCGATGTCTTCTTAACTCTCTTGAGTAAGGAGGTGTATCATTATCATAAATATATTTTTGGCCATCATCTTCATGCTAGTTGTTTCTGCTTCGAAGTTCTTCAATGATTTCATTTTTTTCTTGTAGACTATATAGCAATCTTCGTAACTGCAGCCTTAAGAACTCAACATCATCTTTATGGCTGCTACTTTCACTAACTGCATTTTTTTTCCATTTCACCTTGTCATGATCTCTAACCTTTAGCTCTGATACCAAACTGATGCCGGGGTAATGTGAAATGAATTTTGAAAAAAAAAACTGATAAGATAGTTATAATTGCTAGAATAAGTTCTTTGAATTGAAAAAGAACAAACTTGCGATATAACTTTAATAAAATTGATATAAAAAAAACTGATAATATAGTTATAATTGCTAGAATAAG